>NW_026561988.1:0-299859 GCF_028858705.1 Grus americana
GCACCCCTTCCAGTGAGCGCCAGAGTCATAAAGTCCCCAGTAAGACCTGGCATCATTCATCTGGAGACTTCCTTGGGTTGCTTAATTAATGAAGGCGTAGTCCACTTCCTTACCCCGGTTGCAGGTTCTTCATCTCCCACCAGGATGCCACACTAAGTGGCCTGTCCTCTCACCCTCACCCACAAGGCTCACACAACCTGTTGCACATCCCGTAGAGGAGCACCATACGTACAACAAGCTCCTTCAGACGGAGGTCATCCCCCACCCCATCTTCCCGGCCTGCCTCTCCTGAAAAGCCCGTACGCACCATGGCAGCAGCAGCACCACTGTGAGCTGTCCCACCGCCCCTCACCATTTACTCCATCAATGCCAAGAGTCTATAGTGGCACTTGGGACTCCGGCTCTCCAGCGGTCTGTGCCCCAGGCTGAGGCCATTGATGCACGTTTGGGCTGCAGCACCTCAGCCGTGGCACCAGGGAGAAGCTCAGACTTGTCACAGGCAAACCCAGGACCAAGTACCCAAGACCCATGCTTTGCATGAGACCAGAGACATGCTGGAGAGATGGCAGATGTCAGTGTGAAGGCATAGAAAGAGGCAAATCTTCTCTCCCCGAGGCCAGAGGCAAGCAGGGCTGGTCTCTGCTGTCCTGGCAGGAGAGGGCTTTGCTCTCCGTGGTGTCTCTGCAGCCCCTGAGAGCCTGTGGTGGAGGTGAAGCTGATCTCAAGGAAGGACAGATGCTGCTGAATTATCTTTGGGTGTGGACATCCTGTGATCCAGGAAAACTCGGAAAATCCTTGGACGGTTCCTTGCTTGTATCATCAAGTGAGTGAATAAGAGGTCGTCTTTAAGAAGAACCAGCAGACTTTGGGAGTAGGCAAATGAGTGGAGATCCCAGTGGGATATGCTTCCTGTGCATGAACTTCTGCATCAACTGGATGGAGCTGGGTCAGACCCCGTCTCATTGCAGTGGTGGGATTCAGTAGCTGGCCAACAGAAACTGATGCAATCGGACATGCCATCTGGAGTGTCTGTCTCACACCCACTCTGGACGCAGATGCCTTTCCTGTAGGTCCTGTGCGGTCCCTACCAGCCACATGCACTTGTGCTGGAGGGCCCCGGCATCTCACATCATAGCACTGCAGGCCTGTGTTTGGCTGTTGAGTAGCTGCCCTGAATTGGCTTGGGCAACGTAGGGATGTCCATGAGACATCTGCCATTACAGTCAAAGGTGATCTAGTATCTACAGCTGATGCAGAAGATGGCTGACGGCTATGGCAAAGACTCCTTCTGGTCCCCTGACTACCTCAGTAGGCTGCCCTGGACGTAAGGAGTAGGGAAAAGTTCAGTTGTCCAAAATGTGGGCATCTGCTGTTGGCCAAAGGTATTCCCCTCTAAGCTCCAAGACCATGCCTCCAGATACTGCCCTGTCTCTATGAACGGCTCCATTGGAGCTTGCAGCTCCCTGCACATATCTTGGACCACACCTGACACCTCAGATGTCACCAGGTGTTTGAGTCTGAACAGGTGACTCCTGGCCTCCATCTCCAGTAATTCCCATGGGAACTGAGACAAGCAGCTCCCAGGCAGCAGGTGCCTATTTGGTGCCCACCTGACCTGAGGCAAGAAGAATCCCACCTCCTGAGGCTTTGTGGGAGCCATAGGTGAGAGCTGAGTCCCCTTCCAGCCCCAGGACTGCAAACCAAGGATGAGATGCCTCAACTGAGTCAGCTGAGTCCCTTCCCTCAGCAGGGGTAAAGGAGAGCCCTCGCTGTCCCTACCTGGGTGTCCCGTCTAATGCCGACACAAGGAAAGGAGACTCTTATGCCCAACGCTTTTTTTATTAGGAGGAATGACTCTGCCAGAAAGTGTTTCTCCCCAGCTGTGGGAGGGAACGTCAGTGATTCCTTCAGCCTGTTTCACAGCAGGTTCCTCTGGAGACCCAGCGACACCTGGAGGGAGCCCAGAGGGGGCAGAGAAAGTGGCACCTTGGGCTGGTCCTCTGCTGCTGAGCTGGGCTGGGCTCCTGGGATGGAGGGAGCTCATGGCAAGCGGGCAGCGCTGCAGAGAGACAGCTCTGCCCAGGAGCAGCTCCTCTGCAAAGCGCAGCAGGGCTGAGGGCACTGCCTGCAGGCAGCGAGGGCACACAAGAGGAGTGAGAGAAGGTGAAAGACTTCTGGTGTGGGAGCTCACCGGGGAAAGAAATCTTCCCAGCCCTTGACACGGTAAGTCTCTGGCTGCAGGGCAATGCAGACGAGTGCCTGGAAGTGTCTCCTAGACCTGGCCCATGCCACAACTGATAGGACCTGTCAGGATGGCTCTCCTGGCATTTCAGGTGTGGAGGAGAAGGATCTGCTCCAGAGCAGGGCTTCCCTGCTGCATCCTCAGAGGGACAGGGCATGATGGGTCCCTCCTCCCAGCGATGGCTGCAGGGGTGCCAGGCTGGGTGTGGGGCTGCCCTGGGCTCCAGGCAGGGTCCTTGCAGCCCAAGGGGGCTCTGTGCCAGGACAGGGACTGTGCTGCCTGTGAGGAGCAGCACTCAGGTTTTCTGGGGAGCTCCCCACGGTGCTGTGGGGAGAAGGTCTGGGTGCAAGGAGCGACACCCGGCAGGGCATGACAGGGCAGGGTCCTTCTGCTGTTCAGAGGCTGCTGCATGGATCAGGGCCGCTCACAGCTCCAGATCCTCCCAGGGCTGGAGGGTCTAGGCAGGGGCTATCTGGAAACAAAGGTGCTTCCCTCAGGCTTCAATTTCATGCTTTGGGGGTATGAAGGGAAACGGAGCTGCTCACATTTGAGAAGTGACTGAGATTCTTAACCATTACGTGGCATGATCAGAAGGTCTTCTAGGAACCTCAGAAAATGCCTTCGCCTACCCCTCAGCCTGCAGGCATCACCAGCATCACCTTGGCTGGCAACATCACGGTTCGTCTGACCTGCTCTTTACCCGTCGGAAGCAGGGAGATGTCTCTAGGCGGTGCCCTCCCAGGGAGAGTTTTCTGTAGGACAACACTGAGTACACCAACGGTGGGATGGGGTCTCTCAGAATTTCCTGTGAGGAAAACATTGTGGGGCAAAGCAGCAGGTTGAAAAGGACCAGGAAGCCGAGGGGTGGGCAGGGAAGAAGATGAAACTGAGAAGGCAATGTCATGGGAAGGAGAATTGGGAAAGTTCCCTGTCACCCCCTCCAGTGCAGACCCCTTCCTCTGAGCAAGCCCCCTTGCCTCCTGTCTGACCCAGCAAAGTCTCTGCCCTCGTGGCCGTGGGGCACAAGGCATCAGCTGCCCCCTCTGCAGCCAGAGCTCCAGCAGAGCAGCGGTGCCTCTCTCCAGCCCTGTGCCCATTTTTCTCTGCGCAGCACAGGGGCTGAGCGTGACTGCCTTGCAGCATCGCTGTCTGGGAGGCTGCCTGCACGGCTGGTGAAGGTGACGACTGTCTTAAGTGCCTTTCCTTCTGTTTGTGGTGCTGCTCCTCCTCTTCCCGCCTGTCTGTGCTGCTCCTGCTCCTGCTCGTGGGCTCTGTGGGGTTGGGGGAGTTTCAGACAGTGACCCTTGAAGCCCTGCCAGGCAGGGGTCTGCATGGGAGTGAGGTGCCCCAGCCCCCTTCGAACCCACGGGGGCAGATGCGTCCCCCAGAGCGACTCCGGGATCACTTCAGCACTTGTCTGAGCTGCTCCTTAGCCCCTGCACACACAGAGATTTCTCTGGCCGGTGCCCTGCTGCCAGGAGGGGTCTGTAGGGAAGAGCCGAGCACACAGCGGGTGGCATGAGAGCTGTGAGCACTGGCAGGGAGGAGACTTGGGGGCAGAGAAACGGGTCCCAGCAGGGACAGCTCCAGGCAGTGGTGACATGGGCAGGGAGTGAGAGGGAGCTGCTCCCAGAAATGCCACGGAGGGGGCATTTGGCATCTCCCTGCCATGCCCTGCAGTGCAGACACTTTCCCCAGAGCAACTCCCTGGTCTCCTCTCCCACCCAGCAGATATTCCCACCCTTAATGTCACAGGGACTTGATCATGCGTTTCCTTCCCAGCGGCCCAACCACCAAAGAGGAGAAACACTCAAGCGTCCAGCTGTGTCTCCCTCTCCTGACTCCCTTGGCAGGAGTACTTTGGCATTTTCCCCTCTTGTCCCTGCTGCCCTTGTTCTTCCCCGTTAATCGCTGGTGTGAGGGGCGAGGACTAGGGTGCAGCTCAGACACCAGTGCTGCATGTTGTCTCATGCAGATGGATCCATGGAGGAAAAGCATCCGCGTCCTCTCCTAATGTTTGGGGCTCTGGGCACTGCAGTGTATGGGGCTGGGAGTGAGCTTACTCTTCCTGCAGGACCCCTCATATTTATGACATTCAGATATTTTCTTGGGGGGAATGGGTGGGAGTGGGTCCTGCTTGGCTGCAGGCTGCCCTCTAAAAGGGCCTAGCTCTCCCAGGGCATCTCTGTGTCACCTAGCAGTCCCATGGAGAAGACAGGCAGCTGCAATGAGCCCTCTGTGTCCCTGCCTAGGAGGGGAGAGCTGAGATCCTCCAGTGTCCAGTTTCTTCTCAGAGGAACATCTGGGTGCAATCGTCCTCCAGCTCAAAGAGGTGCCAGCGCAGGCCAGCCGAGACCAGGGCTGATGGACAGATCGACTCTCTTCACTCTGTATTGAGGAGCAGTTCCTTTGTCTCTCAGAACCCACAAGGTTTCCCCTGGAGCGCAGAAGAAATGCCAAGGGTTTATGCCTTTAAAAAATCCCTCGGGTGTGGATAGGCAAACAGAACAAAGTAAGCAAACCGAAATGCCCACAGCTCTACTCTGCAGTCGGGTGTAGTGGGACCAACAATCCTGAAAAGCTCTTTGCAATTATGACTGGACTTAACCTGATATCACCCTATGTTCCTGTTTAGCTCTTGCTGTAAGCGGGACAAAGTCCTCCAGAGCCCCCAGAAGAGCTCCCTGCTCCTATGGCACCCACAAACAGCACCAACCTGAATGTAGCAAAGACACCTGCCAAAGGTCTTCCTGAAAAGGGAAAAGCGCTTTGGGAGGTTTCCATGAGAAATGCAGTAGGTTAAGCTCTACTCTAACTCCTCCCTGTCTTTTCCTCCATGCACAGACCTCTGTGAGCAGCAGCCGCAGATGGCCAACAGCAGCTCCATGACCCAGTTCCTCCTCCTGGCATTCGCAGACACACGGGAGCTGCAGCTCTTGCACTTCGGGCTCTTCCTGGGCATCTACCTGGCTGCCCTCCTGGGAAACGGCCTCATCATCACTGCCATAGCCTGTGACCACCACCTCCACACCCCCATGTACTTCTTCCTCCTCAACCTCTCCCTCCTCGACCTGGGCTCCATCTCCACCACTCTCCCCAAAGCCATGGCCAATTCCCTCTGGGACACCAGGGCAATTTCCTACGCAGGATGTGCTGCACAGCTCTTTCTGTTTGTTTTTTTCATTTCAGCAGAGTATTTTCTCCTCACCGTCATGTCCTATGACCGCTACATTGCCATCTGCAAACCACTGCACTACGGGACCCTCCTGGGCAGCAGAGCTTGTGCCCACATGGCAGCAGCTGCCTGGGGCAGTGGGTTTCTCTATGCTCTGCTGCACACGGCCAATACATTTTCCCTACCCCTCTGCCACGGCAATGCTGTGGACCAGTTCTTCTGTGAAATCCCCCAGATCCTCAAGCTCTCCTGCTCAGATGCCTACCTCAGGGAAGCTGGCCTTCTTGTGGTCAGTGCCTGTTTAGCCTTTGGGTGTTTTGTTTTCATTGTGGTGTCCTATGTGCAGATCTTCAGGGCCGTGCTGAGGATCCCCTCTGAGCAGGGACAGCACAAATCCTTTTCCATGTGCCTCCCTCACCTGGCCGTGGTCTCCCTGTTTATCAGCACTGCCATGGTGGCCTACCTGAAGCCCCTGTCTAATTCCTCTGCAACCCTGAATCTCGTCGTATCATTTCTGTACTCAGTGGTGCCTCCAGCCATGAACCCCCTCATCTACAGCATGAGGAACCATGAGATCAAGGATGCCCTCAGGAAACTAATGACTGGATGCTTTCCAGAAACAATAAACTGCCTGTTTTCTTCTTCAGAATATTCATAATATATCTCATTACAGGCCCAGCCAGTCTTCTGGAAGTTTTTTTAATGATCATTTTGGTCTTGGGGGAAGGGGGTTTGTGGGGGGGCGTGTGAAGTTTGGGTTATTTGTTTTTTGTTTTACTTATCTGAATGCTTTCCACAAAGAAATGTCTTTATTTGACCCATTTCTAATTCACAATCTATCCAGCTTTTGTGTGACCTGGAGGCTGTGCAAATGAGGAGTCATACCCTCTGGGTGTTTAAACAAAATAAAGTGCCCTGCATTGACTCTTTTTTCTGAGGTCCTTCCTCCAAGACCTGCTCTGCAGCTGCGGGGAGCCTGTGTGCAGAGGGGAAGAAGAAAAGAGTGTCAGCACAGCCGCACTGCCAGGGAGCACCAGCACTTGGTCTTTCCCAAGCTGTTCTCCTTCCATTTCCATGCTCTCCTGAGCCCTTTTTTGGTGGAAGGCCTGGGGGCTCATGAAGCTTGGTTACAGTCGTGCTGTGTGGCGGTCCTGTGACCGCAGGCAGGGACAGGCAACGGGCACTTCTGATACAGAGCTGGCCTCCATAGCAGCATTTCCATCATACAAGGAAGTCTTCTCAGGGCAGTGCCCGAAGGCTTAGGTGTTCAGAAGCTGGTCTCAAGAACATGCCCAAAGAATAGACTCTGCAGAGAGGCTTGTTGCTTTGCTTGTTTCTCTGTGGGCTCCGTAGGATGAGATCAAGGTCCCAGTGTGGTCTGCTAGGGACTGAGGTCTGGTACCGGTGTTGCTTGTTGGTGGCCAACACCCATGCGGATGGGGAATGGTTCCCAACTCACCTGCCTGGGGCTCTACAGCAGTTCACAGAGCTGCTGGCAAGTGAATGTTTTTCTGGAGGGACTCAGGAGCTGCCAGAAGAGCACAGGGGATCTGCAGGGACAGCGTGTGCCGGGGAGTCAGCGGTGGATGGAGCCCCACTGAGCGTGAGCCTGTCCAAGGTGGAGACCAGAGGTAAAGTGCCAAATCTGGGTGTGAACAGGAAAGTCCGAGCTCTGCAACGCAGGAGACACAACAGGCACAAGGAAAGCAGTCTGGTGAGTGATGCGTTATCACCCTCAGTGAAATGTCATAGGCTGGATGCATTGCAGCACCAAAATGCATCTCATGGCCTTGGAAGTGAGGCAGGGTACCTCTGCGCACCCTCCACGGCCTCAGAAGAACTTGTGTGGGAGGCAGTCAATGGCAGTGACAGCCCTGAGCTAGGTCTGCCACGCAGCCCGACCGGCACCGGCCCTGCAGAGTCAGCCCGTGGCGCCGGGCACCGCAGCCCACGCGCTCTGCAGAGCAGCACCACCAGCTCAGGGGCTGCGGGGAGCATGAGGAGAGGGTGCGGGAATGGCCGGCCAGGCCAACACAGACATGCTCACCTGGGGAAAGGCTCTGTGGGGAAATGGAAAGTCCTGGGAGAAGAGCAGGGCACCACGTGTGTGCAAGGCAAGAGAAATCCTTCGACCGGGCAGGCTGCCCTATCCTTAGGGCCGCAGCAGGAGCTGCCTGAGGAGCCGCAGGGCCAGGACTCTGTGCTGTCCTGGGGAGTGGGACTGGCACGGGGGGCTGCAGGCTGTCTGGGGTG
This sequence comes from Grus americana, assembly GCF_028858705.1. Lineage (NCBI taxonomy): Eukaryota > Metazoa > Chordata > Aves > Gruiformes > Gruidae > Grus > Grus americana. The sequence goes on from NW_026561988.1 coordinate 7,671, forward strand.
GGGATCTTGTCAGCATGCCAGCCAGAGACACAGTCACCGACCTCCATTTCCTGGTGTGGGGCCAGTCCCAACCTGGGCTGCTGTGCTGGGGCAAGGGCAGGCAGATGGGGAGAGCTGGGGAGGGGCTGGGCTGGGAAGTGCCAGGGAGAGGAAAACACCAGTGATCAGCTACAGTGCGTGAGTGCGGAGGTTGGGGGCACACGGCAGTGTCCTTGCACAGCCAGGCCTCCTGAGAGAGAGAAGGAGGACCGGCAGAGCAGAGTCTGCTCTGGGCCCTTATTCGCTGGACATCCCGGGGAAGTTGCCCCAGGGCAGCCATCACAGAGCAGCCAATAACAAGCACCATTTCCAGCACTGGCCTCTCAGCCCAGCTCAGAGAGGCTGTTCTTCCCTCCCCAGAGGGACATTGAATGACAAGGTCAGAAGTCCAAGTTTGCATGCTTCAGATGAGACATAAGCATGCACAGTGTGTGCGTGTGGGGAGATGAACCCAAGTGAGCACAAATGCCATCAGCTATTCCAATGGCCTCACCATCACCACCATAGCCTGCAACCAGTGCCTTCAGACCCCCATGTACTTCTTCCTCCTCGGCCTGGGCTCTGTCTCCACTGCTCTTCCATCATGGCATCATCAATCCATGGCCAATTACCTCTGAGACAAGAGTGCAATTTCTTTCTTGGGATGCGCTGCTCAGATATGTTGGTTTCTCTTTTTAGTTGTAGCAGTGTTTTCTTCTCACTGTCATGGCCTATGACCGCTACATTGCCATCTGCAAACCCCTGCACTACGGGACCCTCCTGGGCAGCAGAGCTTGTGCCCACATGGCAGCAGCTGCCTGGGGCAGTGGGTTTCTCTATGCCAGTGTGCACACGGCCAATACATTTTTAATACCTCTCTGCCAAGGATATACCCTGGACCAGTTCTTCTGTGAAATCCCCCAGATCCTCAAGCTCTCCTGCTCAGATGCCTACCTCAGGGAAGTTGGCCTTCTTGTGGTTAGTGGTTTTCTTGTTTGGGGATGTTTTGTTTTCATTGTGGTGTCCTATGTGCAGATCTTCAGGGCCGTGCTGAGGATCCCCTCTGAGCAGGGACGGCACAAAGCCTTTTCCACGTGCCTCCCTCACCTGGCCATGGTCTCCCTGTTTTTCAGCACTGCCATGTTTGCCTACCTGGAGCCCCATTCTATCTCCTCCCCATTCCTGTATCTGGTGATGGCAGTTCTGTTCATGGTTCTACATCCAACAGTGAACCCCCTCATGTACAGCATGAGGAACCTGGAGCTCAAGGATGCCCTGAGGAAACTGATTAGATGTTTTTTAACAGCCAGAGACTGTGTACCTTCCTCTGCAAATCAATCCCAATATATATATCTTGACAGTCTAAGCCTGTCTTTCCTTCTCTTCTTTTATTCTTTTTTATTTTCTTTCTTTTTTTCCTTTTCCACTTTTGATGATGCTGTCTGCAAAGAAATGTCTTTATTCATCCCCTCCGTCCTAGGTATCCACCTGTCTTGTGTGACCCACAGTGTCTGTGTAAATGAGGAGCCAGACTCTCTCTGCATTTAAGCAAAATAAATTAACCAGCAGCATCTTTTTGTCTGAAGTCAACCCTTAGGGGGGCAGGAATGAATGAGAAATAAAAGCACTTTTGTCCCGTGGTTTAATCCCAAGCAGCAACCAAGCCCTACACAGCCGTTCGCTCACTCCAACCACGGCAGCATGGGGGAGAAAATCATAAGGGTAAAAGTGCAAAGACTTGTGGGTTGAGATAAAGACAGTTTAATAGGTAAAAGTCGTGCATGCAAGCAAAGTAAAATAAGGAACTCCTTCACCATTTCCTATCAGCAGGCAGGTGTTCAGCCATCTGCAGGAAAGCAGAGCTCCATCACGTGTAACGGTTACTTGGGAAGACAAATGCCATCAATCTGAACGTCCCCTTCTACCTTTTAAAGTAAAGTGTTAATTCCAGGCATTCACAGGAAAACGAGGACTCTGCGATCACAGGAGAGGCAGCGGGAGCCCCACTGGCACAGGGAAGGGAGACTGGAGAGCTGTTAGCTGAGGAGCTCCAGCGCCAGGATTGCCATGCTGTCCTGGAGAGTGGGGCTGGTGGGGGCAGAGAAGGGGGCAAATGCAGTCAGCATGGAGGGTCACCTACAGTAGGAACAGAGGAGAGCCAGAGGGTGAGTGGCCTCTGTTTCCTCATGCCCTTGCGGCCAGGTCAAGCCCTGGGACCGATGGGGAGCCGGAACCCCCTGCTCTGCCCCCCAGGACCTGCTGTGCCCTTCAGAGGGGCTGGGGCTGTGGGCTGAGTGCCCAGAGCTCTGCAGCACCCTGCCGTGGGCACTGCCGTGGGCCAGCCCAGACTTGGCCACTGTACTGGGAAGAGGCGAGGAGAATTAGGGATTGCTGGGGAGGGGTTGGGCTGGGTTGAAATGTGCCCAGGAGAGAACAAACACAGCGTAGAGCTAAGCTGTGTGAGTGTGCAGGGTGGGGGCACGCGGCAGGGTGCAGATCACGGTGCAGAGCCAAGGGTCATGGTGAAGGAAGCAAGGAGCAAAGGTGCAGAAGAGAGGGGCCCAGTCTGTGCCTTTTTCCCTGGACGCCCTAGGGACGCTGCCCCGGCAGGGCAATTTTCCCTGACCGCCCCACACACTGGCCATTTCCATCTCTGGCCATACACCTCAGTCCTGAGGAGGGACCTTTGCTGCATGGCCACCTCTGTCCTCCTCCGGGCCTTCATGATACCCAACTCCACTGCCATTATTAATAAAAAGAAAACGAGTTTCCTACTGACACTCATTACAATCCGAGTCCCATAGCTCTTGCCACAGCTGGTCTCTCAGCCAAGCCCATTCTCAGGCAGGTCCAGCTAGATCAGGGGTTCATGGTCTTGTCTCAAGAGATATTGAAAAAAATCCATTGTTTGAGATCCCACCAACTGGCCTGGGTCTTTCTTCTAGTGTTTGACTCTGAGGGATTTCTCAAAAAAAACCCCAACTCTCTCCACCTTTCCTTGTCCATAATGGTCTCCAGGCCCCAACCATCCTTCTTGCCTTTGCAGGACTTGCTCCAATCTGTCAGGGTCTTTCTTGTGCCGGGGAGCTGCAAACTGGACACAGCACTCCTGATGTGGTGGTTCTGCAGGGGGTTAGCCTTGGCCAGACACCCACTCAGATGCTCATTCACAGCCCCAACTCAAAAAGACAAAGGGAGACAATAAGATAGATTAGCTCACAGGTCAAGATAAAGACCGGAAGACCACTTACTAATTACTGTCATTGGCAAAGAAGAGCTGACTTGGGGAAAATCAATTTAATTTATTGTCAATTAAAATAGACTTTTGATATGACAAAAATATGAAAGACCATTCCCCCACCACACTCCTTTTCCCCAGGCTCAGATTACTCCTTCATTCCCAATTCTTCTACCTGCCCCAACCCTGAGAGGTGCAGGGGGGATGGTGAATGAGGGGTTACAGTCAGCACAGAACCTCTCTGCCACTCCTTCTTCGTCACACTTTTTCACAGAGATGTGATGTCAATGGAAGAAGAGCCGAGGTGGGGATGGACACCTCCCAGGGCTTTTGTGGTAGGTGGAGATAGAACATATTTAGGAGAGACCAGCAGGGAAGATGAGAAGTGGGGGATGCCCTGTGGGATGTCAGGGCAGCTCAGATAAATGGACATTCTCTATGGAACACGCAACAGGTTAAATGGAGGCGTGGGGGGGTGTGTGTCAGCTTCTAAATGGGCCATCCAGTCTTCTGCTCACCTGGATGGGGTACTCCCAAAAGAGGAAGAACTGGTCAGGGCTGTGAAGACCAGTGTCAGCCTGGTCTGCAGTGACCATGTGGTCTCCCACATCCCCAGGGACGAGGGGAAGGAGATTAGCAGAGCACAGATCCTGCACATGAGGGAATGAGACTTTGGCCTCCTGCGGGCACTGGCAGGTGGGATGCCACGGGGGCAGTGTCAGGGCCCTGAGAGCATCCATCGGCCTTCATGGCCCTGACCAGCATAACCTGCAGCCTCCACCTGCATCCCTGTCCATGGGCCCAGGAGCCCATTGAAGCCCACTTTCAGCCCCAGCTTGATCTGCACTGCAGGTGTATGGGTCTCCAGTCACAGCCATAGACACAGCCTGGGCTGTCCATGGACCTTGTCGATTCAGACTTGCAGATTCACTTCCTAGCTGGATTCTTTGTGGGGTGTACAATGAAATGACACCATCACCCTCCAGCTGCCACACCACAGCTGATTCATGGAGGCCTAGGGCCTTTCTGCTGCCTTTCTTCTCATCACTTGGTCAGGTTTTGGCAGGAGAGCAAGGAAAAGCAGGTGAGGAAAAGCAGGGTGCCAACGATTGAAAGCAGAGAGCAGAGCCTTCACATGTGAAATGATCTAAAGCCTATACCAGTTCAAAAGTGTTTTCTTCAGCTCCTTCCTATGAGGCATTGAATCTGTAGCAGGAACGTGGAAGCTCTGAGATGCCTCCATATCCCTCTCTTTGAGCAATGAGGTTGATAGTACCCAAGTCAGAGGCTTTCTTTCAATTCTGTTTACAGTCTAAAGCACTCCATGGGCTGGAGATATGCCAGGGAACTTGCATAAGGAACCCACTCCTTGGAAAAGAAGGTGCGTGTTCCCAGGAATCTCAGGAGGCATGGCCTACCGATAGCGGTGTTCAGGGAGCTGGTGAGATGCCTCGTCTCCAGTTCTGTGATGGTGACCTGGTTTGTGTGTAAATTCTCTCTGTGGATGCTGACATTTCCTGAGCAACCTGGTCTGATCTCAGAGCTGGCCCTGCTTTGAGCTGGGCATTGCACTTGAGACCTCCAGAGCTCCCTTCCACCCTGAATTATCCTATGATGTAGAGAGCCTCACCTCCAGCTTAATCTCTTCCTGTACAGCACGTGCCAAGGAACAAGCTCTTGGAAGGCTTGGCAGGAGGAGACTGCTGGGGGACTCTAGTCCATCCTCCACGTAGCTGTGACTTTGCGGAGCTGAAACCTGAAGAGCTCCAAAGGTGGAGGTCACAGCAGTGCTCCTTCTAGTCCATGTTATTTTTTCTAAGGCTCAGCCCAAAACTCCCAAGAGGCACTTTGTGGCTGTTTCCTCTGTCAGTTCATTGGCCACTGCAGAAGAGAGCTCAGCTCCCTCATCTCTCAAGGTAGGTAGGTGCAGGCTCTTATGAGGTTGCCCAATGCCTTCCCTTCAGCCAGCTAGAGAGGCCCAGTTCCCTCAGACTCTCCTACAGCTCAGGCTTTAGGCTCCTCACTCCATTTTGGCAGACCTCCCCCGGACACTCTCCATTTTCTCCATTTTCCTTTTGGAATGCGAAGCCCACTGGCTCCTACGGCAGCCATCATGACTCACAGGCCCTTCTCCTCCAGGCACTCCTTGGCCTGCGTGGTCACTGCCCATGCTGCTGCACGGAGTTGTTCTGCAGCTTTTCCTTCTAAATCTTCAAGTTTCGGCTGGCCAAATCCCCAGGTGTGTCAAGGTCCCTCTGGAATGAACCTCCAACATTGAAAGTACCTGTGCTGATGTTCATCCTGAGCCATGGTGCCTCTAACAAGGTGATAACTTAGGTAGCTACAGGACACTACAGATGAGAAAAAGAGTACTAGTGTAGTGTAGTTGCTAATCAAGGCAGAAAGCAACGTTTAACCACCTCAGAAACACCAAATAAGGGTTCAAAGGGAGAATGTGCAGGGCCTGTGAGGAAATGGATAAAAGGGGTTGTCTTTTTGCATGGGAGGGGATAAGGAGTAGGACTGGAGAGGTGGGAAGGGAGTGACAAGGGAATGAATGGTGAAGCAAAGGAAATGGTCAGGACAGTTTGGGGATACCTGTCAAGCAGGCCTGCACCTGAGCAGCAGTGCCTGGAGCAAGGCATGAGAGCTGCAGCTGCTCTGACTAAACTAAGGACCTGACTTACTTCCATGGTCACAGGGAACCTGAGAACTTTCCCTGCTGTCATCAAATGCAGACCTTGAGGACAAGAAACTGCTGCATCATTTTGGTTTCGACTTTCTTAAATGGGATTTCAGGAGGTGTCTATTCTGGCCTTCTGCTCGCAGCAGAATCAGATGTGGAGTCAGGCCACTTTGCTCGAGGCTTTATCCATTGGGGGCTGGAAAACACCCAAGGGCAGAGACGGCACAACGTCTCTGTGAAACCTGTTCCAATGCTTGGATGCCCTCATGGAGAAAAAGATTTTACTTATCTCTGTGTTGAACCTTCCTTATTTCATCATCTAACTATTGTCTATTATACAATGACCCTTTCTAAAGTCATCTTTTCAGCAGACTGTATAGACAAAGGCCCTTTCCATTGCGCTCCAGTTTTCTCCTCTCCCTGCTCTTTGTTCATTCACATTCCTGTCACCCACCCCAAGCTGCTGCTTTGATATCAGGGAGTTAAAAGCTTGCCCTGTCATTAAGTAGTCTAATTGTCTCTTTAGCCAACTCTTTAGTTATGTTTATATCTATATATCTATATATCTACTGACCTACCTACCTACCTGTCTAAAACATTTCTCATAAGATTATCCCTTGTAGAAATGCAACGTCATTAGAGGCAGCTTGTAGTAAGCATATGGTGCAGAGTGTGTTTTATTGCACGATGAAACTTTATCGTGCTTGACTTTTCTTTGCTTGCAAATAGGCAAAAAAAATCTGTGCCTGTGTGCAGCCATTTCTCTAAGGAAAGCAAGTGCGAGTTGGTACAAAGGAGCTGTAACATCCAGCTGCAGCATTCAGTGGAGAAGTCTGATGTAAGGGAAAGTCCCCGGTGGCCAATGAGAGAAATGGTGGGGCTGGGGAGCTGAGGTGAAGGTTGTCCATGCTGTGTCAGACCTCAAGGGAGTGCTTTTCCTCCTGTCCAGGCATCCTTAGGAGAGACCCTGGAGCAAGATCTACTGGGGAATGCTGCCATCACCTCTTCTCTAAACTGAAAAGTAGTAAAATACACCCTTGGAAATAAAACCTCCTCTTTGTTAGAAGTTCCTTGAAATCTTTCTCCATAACTACACTAGGAAACAGCTCCAATTATCTGTACAACTCTTGAAGACTTGAAGAAAATCACAGGGAGAGAGATGGCTCGTTAGGGCTTGCTTGATTTTAATGAGTCCCATGGTGTATTTGGTGCTGAGTAACAAACCTCAGGTACTGAGAGGAGATTGCACAAACCTCTCAAAGACTCAGTGACCCGATTTCTCTACCTCCTCCCCCTCTAGCAGAATGGGGGGACGGAGAATGGGGGTTGTGGTCAGTTCATCACACATTGTCTCTGCCCCTCCTTCCTCCTCACGGAGGACTCCTCACGCTTCCCCCGCTCCAGCGTGGGGTCCCTCTCCTAGGAGACAATCCTCCGTGAACTTCTCCAGCTTGAGTCCTTCCCACAGGCTACATTTCTTCATGACCTGCTCCAGCGTGGGTCCCTTCCACGAGGTACAATCCTTCAGGAACAGACTGCTCCAGCATGGGTCCCCCAGCGGAGTCACAAGTCCTGACAGAATAACCGCTCCAGCGCTGGCTCCTCTCTTCATGGGTCCACAGGTCCTGCCAGGAGCCTGCTCCAGCGCTGGCTTCCCACAGGGTCACAGCCTCCTTCAGGTGTCTCCACCTGCTCCGGCGTGGGGTCGTCCGTGGGCTGCAGGTGGATATCTGCTCCACCATCAACCTCCATGGGCTGCAAAGGAATCTGCTCTGGCGCCTGGAGCACCTCCTCCCCCTCCTTCTGCACTGACCTTGGTGTCTGCAGAGTTGTTCCTCTCAGTCGCTCTCTTTTTCTTCCTTCTTAAATATGTTATCACAGAGGCACTGCCACAGTTGCTGATAGACTTGGCCTTGGCCAGCGTTGGGTCCATCTTGGAGCCGGCTGGCATCAGCTCTATCGGACACAGGGGAAGCTTCTAGCAGCTTCTTGCAGAAGCCACCCCTGTAGCCCTCCTGCTACCAAATACATGACTCTGTGTGTGTGTGTTTGTCTGTGTGTGTGTGTTTGTGTGTGTGTGTCTGTGTGTATGTGTTTCTCCATGGGGTAACTGGAAGGATGAGGGAATCCCAGGGCCAGCTCCTGGATAGATGGAGAGTTTAAGATCAGCTCCTGGAGACATCACTACTGTACGTATGGGCTTTCCCATAGCCCCTGCAGAAACTGTGATACATGTTCATACCCGCATCTTCCAAAAGCCTTCAAAATCGTGTGAATCCTGGTGAATTTTGAATGTGTGCTTGCTTTCATCCTAGGACTGCTGACTCCCCAAAAGCCTCACAATCATTGCACCAGAAATTGCATTAAGTTGTCTGATAGGTGTCCAGAGGGAAATGCAGCTCAAGGAGAGTGGCATGACTACTGCATGCAGGGAAGGGAATACAATGATTTGGCTAGCAGGCAAGGATTTGGGTCCTCTGTGCTGTAGGCACTACAAGGGACACCATACAAGGCAGTGGTGCGTGCTCAGCGTGAACAAGGTCAACTGCATCTGAGGCCGTGGTAGGAGAAGCTCTGCCACCCCAGACATCTTGAGTTTTCATCCCCCTGCAGTGAGCCGTGGTGTGGTGACATCTGGACCGGTGTGTCCCTCTGTGGGGATTGCTGCTGCAGAGAGGTGGGGAGGAACTGGAGAGTGCCCCGAGGAGGTCTGCACATGTCCTGTACTTTAGGCCTCAACCCCATCTTTGCCGACCTCTTCCATACCCACTCAACCCTGGGAACATGCCGCTCCTGGAGAACCACTGCGCCCTCCAGGCAGCTCCAGATTCCTCTCCTAGACGATGGGTGTCCTTAATGTCACCTGTGTGAGAGCCCTGGGCACACCCCTCAGTTACACTCACCATCTTACCTGTCATCAGACACCGACTGGTGACGCATAAATCCCGTCCGACGTCTCGTCTCTAAAAGGTCACAAACAGACGCTGAGCTTTTTGCTCCCAAACACATGGAGGAAGAGGAATTTCAGTGGGGCGGTTCCTCATGCCTCTTTGGAGAAAGAGCCCAGAGAGAAAGCACTGCACCGGGGAGATCCCACGGTATTATCGAGATGCTACGAGTCACGCTAACTCTGAGCAGTGTTGAACATACTTTTATAAAGGCAGCCAGGCTCACTTATACATGCAAAGTTGGTACATGACTCAGATACAGTGACGTAAATGCAAATATTTGTGAAGAAAGAAACATAAAAACCATGAATGAAAAATATCAACAGCATGATAATTATAATGATATTATAATGATATTTAAACCAAATGAAACCAAACCAAAAAAAACCCCAAAAAACCCAACCTCACAACAAACAAACAAACAAAAGCTGGAATCAGATACACTGGGAATCATTTGTGGACAGAGGTGGTAATTCTGTCACTACAGCAAAATGTCCTTGGAATCATTTTCTCAAGGGCATCCTTGAGCTCCCGGTTCCTCATGCTGTAAATAGTGTGTCACTACTGGAGGTACCACAGAGTACAGAACAGCTACCACCAGATCCAGAGACGGGGAGGAGATTGGGGGGACTTCAGGTGGGCAAACACGGTACTGCTGCTAAACAGGGAGACCACGGCCAGGTGAGGGAGGCACGTGGAAAAGGCTTTGTGCCGTCCCTGCTCAGAGGGGATCCTCAGCACGGCCCTGAAGATCTGCACATAGGACACCACAATGAAAACAAAACACCAAATGCTAAACAGACACTAACCACAATAAACCCAGCCTCACTGAGGTGGACATCTGAGCAGGGGAGCCTGAGGATCTGGGTGATTTCATGTCGGAACAGGTCCAGGGCATTGCCCTGGCAGAGGAATAGGGAACAATTATTGATACTTGGCAGGAGAGAAATCCCCATATTGCTATGCTGCTGGAGGCATTGACCCACAAAACTCGAATGCTGACATGTGGGAGTTTCAGGCCAGAGGGACCTTCACACCCTCGTGCCTTTGGCCAACAGAAAGGCAAGGTCTGCATCTGGAGCAGAATAAACCGCATGCATGAGGACCATGACGTGCCTGGCTGAGGAGTGTCCTGAGGAGAAGGGCATGGGAGTTATGATGGATGCCATATGAGCCAGTGGGTTTCCCATTTTGAAAGGTGGATGGAGAAACTGGAGAATGTCCAGAGGCAGTTTGTCATGATGAGAGTTGGGGCCTAAAGCATGAGCCGTGTGGAGAGGCAGAAGGAACTGGGTCTCTTTAGTCTGCTGAAGGTGAGGAGCAGGACACTCAAAGGCAGCTGAATCCTGGCAGAGGCAACAGCCACAAGTTTCCTCCTGGGACCTTCACACTGGGCCTTCAGAAAGAGTGAACAGAGGGTGCTGCTGATGGCAGCAGGACACCCAGAACTCTCTGTGATCTCCATCTTTGGAGGTCTTCAGTTTCCAGCCAAGCTGACTGTGGGACTGGCGATACCCCACCCTTTGCTGGGAGGCTGGACCAGAGATCCCAGCGCTCCCTTTCCCAACAACCCTTCCATAAGCCTGTGCCTTGCAGTGTGCCCCAGGAGAAAGGATTCAGCTGGAGGTGGGGGTCTCTGCAGCAGGGGGTCATAGGACGATTCAGGGTGGAATGCTCCTGTACTCAGGAGGTCTCTAGTTCTACCTTTGGTTCCAAGCAGGGCCAGCTCGGAGGTCGGAGCAGGTTGCTCCATAGACATCAGCATCCCAGTACAGAGGCTGCACGTGTGCCAGGCATTGAATCCACCGTTATGGAAATGGACACAAAGCCTTTGAGCGGCTCCTTGAACCCAGGAATCGGTATGCCATGCCTCCCGAGCTTCCCAGGAACACCTAAGCTTTCTGTGCAGAGGAATGCGAGTCCACTTTCCCTGTCCTGGCCCGTCTCCTGGCAAATGTGGTGCTGTAGGTTCTGAAGAGAACCAGAAGAATCTCTTTGAGGAGGTTAGTTTCATTTTACATGCTGAATTGCAGGGCAGATGAAGGGAGCTCAGAGCTTCCAGGCTCCCTGCCGCACAGTTAGCACATCAGAGACTGGAAATGCAGGTAGCGGTGTTGTGTTAGTGTACACCACATGGAAATGTTGTCTTCCTTTGTGCTTTTGCATAAGCTGGGGTCTGTCCCTTGGCCGCCTGTGGCTAAAAAAGCAACAGCTCCCTCTTCCACCTCCCTCTCCTCCACACAACAGGGAGGAGAGAGATGAAGCAGGGATAATTTAAGGGCAATACTGTCTAAGAAGTGTAATATTGAAATGGTAACAGTGAGAGAAGCAGCACTGCGTTTTAAGAACTTCATGCCAGAGGCTAACTGCTGAGAACTTATGGCTCTTTTGTAAAGTAGAAATGAATGTTGGGAATGAAATTGAAGTGCTTTGATTAATCCTAATGAAGAAAAAGAAGGAATTCCATTAGAGCACTGTGCTGTTCGTGTTATTAGTGACAGGACCACTAATTCCTTAAACAACCTTGAGAGCGTTTTTATTTTCCTCCTTTCCAAAGCTTAGTCTACTCAGATTGCCAGAGGACTACCTCCAATCTCTGCAACCCAAAGCTCTCCAGCCTTCTCTCATCAAAGGTCTTTTACCCCGGGACATATCTCACCATCACTTCAATACGCTGCCCGGGGTCTATTTTTCAGGTGGGTGAGGTCAGGCTATTCCTTTGCAAAGCCTTCCCTACAAAAGTCTTGTCTAGGTACTGATCCCACTGTACCACCTCATGCTGGGCACCACTCCAGCCTCCTTCTGCAGAGCTCCAGTGGATGGGCAATTTTCCTGTTTCTGTCCTACCCATTCACCTTCCCAATCTTTTTGTATTGTTTGCTTATCGAATATTGTCTCAGGAAACACATTTGTCCTCCACAGCATCAGCCATTTGCAATTGCAGGCTGAGATATTTCCCCTTCGTGGAGCAGACATTGTGCAAAGCTGCTCCATTTGGGGAAACCCACTTCATGCTGCATAGGCATTTGGGCTACAACCCCCCACTGGCTCATTTTTTAAAGAGACAGTTTCAGACTGGCAAAGCAGATTCAGTACATAAATGCGTGTGCTGGTTTTGGCTGGGACGGAGTTAATTTTCTCCATAGTAGCTTGCATGGGGCTGTGTTTTGGATGTGTGCTGACAACAGTGTTGATAACACAGGGATGGTTTAGTTACTGCTGAGAAGTGCTTGCACGATGTCAAGGCCTTTTCTGCTCCTCACACCATCCCACCAGCGAGAAGTTTGGAGGGGACACGGCTGGGACAGCTGACCTCACCTGACCAAGGGATATTCCATACCATATGACATCGTGTTGAGCCATAAAAGCTGGTGGAAAAAGAAGGAAGGAGAGGGCATTGGGAGTGACGGTGTGTGTCTTCCCAAGTAACCATTGCGCGTGATGGAGCCCTGCTTTCCTGGAGATGGCTGAACACCTGCCTGCTGATGGGAAGTGATGGAGGAATTCCTTGTTTTGCTTTGCTTGTGTGCACGGCTTTTGCTTTACCTAATAAACTGCCTTTATCTCAGCCCCCCAGTTTTCTCACTTTTACCCTTCCGAGTCTCTCCTGTCCCACCAGGGTGGGGAGTGAGCAAGCTGCTGTGTGGTGCTTAGTTGCCGACTGGTATTAAACCATGGCAAAAAGACACTCCACGGGTCCCTGGGACTCTATCCCAGTGCTGGACTTTCCCCCCGGTGACTTTTTTTGTTTATTCTTTCTGTCAAGTTAGTGAAGCATTACACAACTCAGTGCAAGACATCATAGCAGGGGAAGATGACCTTCATGACTTTTAATGTTTTTAGGTTGATTCCATGCGGTGACACTCTAGACAGTCCATGGGGTCTAGCAAGTGATTTCTCAAACCTGAGGGTAGTCATCTCTTCATCGGTTGTGTCACCTTTGGGCCTCATTGACTACTGACCACGATTCGACTATTTCCCTTTAACTTTACATTGGTCAGACAGAGCTTGAAGGAGCTGTTTGCATTAATCATGGTGGGGCATGACATACCAGGAATGCCTCAGGCCACCTTCCCCCTTCTTGAGGAGGATGGAAGCCAGGCTGGACATGTGGGGTTTTTTGGGGCAAATGTGCGATGCCTTTTTTCAGACAACCACGTACCCCAGTGGGGCATTTGGGACTATTTGGGGCTATTTTACATACTCTGTAGTATCACTTTGTCCATAGGAGTCTCTTCAAGGCAATTCTCACTTCCTTGTTCCTCAGGCTATAGATGACAGGGTTAAACATGGGGGTCACAATTGTGTAGAACAGGGCAAGGTACTTGTCAGGGTCTACAGAATCCCTTGACCGTCGCTTTAAGTAGACGATTGTGGCTGAGCCATAGAAGAGTGTCACCACCCCGAGGTGTGAAGAGCAGGTGGAAAAGGCTTTGTGTCTGCCCAGAACTGAAGGTATTCTCAGAATTGCCCTGATAATTTTAATGTAAGAAATAACTATGAAGGAGAAGGGAAGGATCGCAAAGACCAGGATGATGGTGTACAGCATCACTTGGTTCCAGAAAGTGTCTGCACAGGCCAGTTCCAGCAGAGGGGGGACATCCCAGAAAAAGTGGCGAAGGTCCAGGGATGCACAGAAGGGCAAAGTGAACACCTGGTAGGTCTGTCCTACTTGCACTGGTACGACGACCACCCACGACCCCACCAGCAGTCTGATGCAGACACCCCTGCTCATGATGAGGGTGTAGTGCAGGGGGGTCACAGATGGCTATGTAGCGGTCGTAGGCCATGGCAGCCAGGAGAAGGCATTCGATGCTGCCCAACAAAACCAGGAAATAGAGCTGGGCAGCACAGCCAAGGAAGGAGATCCTGCCGTCTTCCATCAGGAAACCCACCAGCATTTTTGGCAGAGTGACTGACGTGTAGCAGATCTCCAGGAAGGACAGGTTCCTCAGGAAGGCACTCCTTTTGGTCAGTTGAAGACCTCTATAGGATGCCCTGGAGCTAAGGTATAGTTACAGTTTCAGTTGTCATAAACGTGGGCATCTGCTGTCATTTCACCTGGCCAAAGAAATTTCCCACCAGCCTCCAAGGTGGTGGCCCCAGATGCTGCCCTGTCTCTAGGAAGTGCTCCATTAGATCTTGCAGTTACCAGCACACATCTTGGTCACCTCTGGCATCTCAAAGATAACCAGGTGTTGTGTCTCAGCAGCTCACTCATGGCCTTTATCTTCATGAATTACCATGCGAGCTGGGACAAGCAGCTCACATGCAGGTGCCTGTTTTGTGCCCACCTTAACTGAGGCAAGAGGAAGCCGACATCCTGAGGGTTTGTGGCAGGGAGCTGAGTCCCCTTCCAGCCCCAGGACTATAAAACTACAACTAAGATGCGTCTAATGACTCGGGTGCATCCCTTCCCTCAGCAGAGGTAAAGGAGATCCCTCCTGGTCACTGTCTTGGTTTCCTGTCTCTAATGATGGGACATGAAAAGGTGAATCTTGGACATGACTCAGTCTGTTTGGAGAAATGACTCTACTGGAAAGAAGTGTCCTTCCCCAGCGGAGGGAGGGAACATCAGTGATTGCTTCAGCCTGTTTCACAGCAGGTTCCCCCAGAGCCCCAGGGACACCTGGAGGGAGCCCAGAGGGGGCAGAGAAAGTGCTGCCTTGGGCTGGTCCTCTGCTCCTGAGCTGGGCTGGGCTCCTGGGATGGAGGGAGCTCATGGCAAGCGGGCAGCGCTGCAGAGAGACAGCTCTGCCCAGGAGCAGCTCCTCTGCAAAGCGCAGCAGGGCTGAGGGCACTGCCTGCAGGCAGCGAGGGCAGAGGGGGAAACGGCAGAGATATTACAGGCACTGTGGAGTGGGCTAATGCTGAGAGTTCGCTGTTGGAGAAATCTACACAGGCCTTGACACGGTAAGTGTCTGGCTCCAGGTCGATACACAAATGTCCTGGAGGGGCTTCCTAGAGCTCACACATCTTGCTGCAGCTAAGATCTGGCAGGACGGCAATCAGAGTTTCTTTACTGTGGAGAAGGACATGCTCCAGAGCAGGGCTTCTGCGTAGCACCATCAGAGGGACAGCACACGAAGTTTCCCTTCTCCTGGGGCTGGCTGCAAGGGTGTGCAGCCAGGTGTGCAGCCAGGGGTGCCCAGGGCTGTCTTTCAGAGTGGGGTCCCTGCACCCCAGGGGCTGTGTGCTGGAGCAGGGACTCTGCTGCCTGCCAGGGTCAGCACTCAGCCTGCCTGGGGAGCTCCCCACAGCACCTGGGGATAAGCTCTGGGTGGAAGGGGTGATGCCTGGCAGGGCAGAGGCCTTCTGGAGTCAAGAGGGTGTTGCATGGGTCAGAGGTGCTCACAGGTTCAGATCCCCCGCCAGGGCATTTGCAGAGGGTCCTTTTGAAGCAGGACATCAAGGCAACATGTACCTGAAAGTGCAGGAACCTGTGCTTTCAGTTTTCCGCTCTTCATTAGCTGGGGGGCAGTGGGAGATGGGAATTTATTTTTCTGCTCTGGTGAAGGCACGGAGACCCCAGTTCTAATTCAGACTTCTCTGAACTGCTGCTGAGCCCCCGCACACACAGAGATGTCCCTGCTTCCAGGAGGGGTCTGCAGGGCAGAGCTGAGCACACAGTGGGTGCGATGGGGTCTGTGAGCACTGACAGGGAGGAGATGTGGGGACAGAGAAACAAATCCCGGCAGGAACAGCTCCAGGCTGCAGAGATATGGGCAGGGAGTGAGAAGAAGCTGCTGCCAGAAATGCCAGGGGAGGGGGGGGGAATTCAGGCACCTCTGTGCCATTTGCTACAGCGCCGACGCCTTCCCCGGACCAAGCCCCTGATCTGTTCTGCCACACAGCAGGGCCTTCACCTTGAAGGCCATGTGCTCCACGGCATGAGTTACCTCCTCGGCAGATGGACCCCTGATGAGGGGAATCTCCCAAGTGCTCATCCGTTTGTCCCCGTACTGCCTCCATCAACAGGGGCACTGGGGAATTTCTCCAGTTCCCCCCTCCTCTTCATGCTGCCTTTCTTCCCACCTAAGGTGGGAGCTCCGGGCAATGCTGCTTGCAGGGCTCAGTGAGCCAACTCACTGTTCCGGACAGGTGATCTTGAGGACATTTGGTTATTTCCCTGGGCCATCCTGCTGTGCTGCAGGCTGTCTTCCAGAAGGGCACAGCCTTCCCGTTCCGTCTGTGTGTTACGTAGCAGCCCCTCAGTACTAAGGCCATGGAAATGCTGCTGGCAGGGTGTATGCAAGCACCTGTGATGAGCCCCCTGCGTCCCTGGCTGGGAGGGGAGGGCTGAGCTGAGACAATGTGAGGAGTTTGGAGATGGGCACTTGGGAACTGCATTCACCCCATTGTCCATTTTCTTCTCAGGGGGGTCTGGGTGCAATCGCCCTCCAGCTCAAGGAGGTGACAGCCTAGGGTAACTGAGACCGGGTCTGACGGACAGACTGTCCCTCGGCACAAAGGGACAGTCCCTTTGCCACACAGGACCCACAAGGTTTCTCTCAGCGACAAGCAGAAGTGCCACTTGGGGGATCCTCAGCCAGCTCCCACCCGAATTCACTAAATGGACCAGCAAAAGGTCTTTCTGAAAGGAAAGAGGCGGTTTGGGGGGTTTCCATGAGAATTGGAAGAAATACTTCTCTGAGATGTCTACCCTAACTTGTCACTACTTCTTCCTCCTTTGACAGGTCCCAATGCCCAGAGACAGCAAATGTCCAATGACAGCTCCATCACCCAGTTCCTCCTCCTGGCATTCGCAGACACACGGGAGCTGCAGCTCTTGCACTTCGGGCTCTTCCTGGGCATCTACCTGGCTGCCCTCCTGGGAAACGGCCTCATCATCACTGTCATAGCCTGTGACCACCACCTCCACACCCCCATGTACTTCTTCCTCCTCAACCTCTCCCTTCTAGACCTGGGCTTCATCTCCACCACTCTCCCCAAAGCCATGGCCAGCTCACTCTGGGACAACAGATCCATCTCCTACTCAGGATGTGCTGCCCAGCTCTTTTTCTTTCTCTTCTTTATTGTAGGGGAGTATTGTCTTCTCACCATCATGGCCTACGACCGCTACGTTGCCATCTGCAAACCCCTGCACTACGGGACCCTCCTGGGCAGCAGAGCTTGTGCCCACATGGCAGCAGCTGCCTGGGGCAGTGGGTTTCTCACTGCTCTGCTGCACACGGCCAATACATTTTCCCTACCCCTCTGCCATGGCAATGCTGTGGGCCAGTTCTTCTGTGAAATCCCCCAGATCCTCAAGCTCTCCTGCTCAGATGCCTACCTCAGGGAAGTTGGGCTAATTGTGGTTAGTGTCTGTTTAGGATTTGGGTGTTTTGTTTTCATTGTGGTGTCCTATGTGCAGATCTTCAGGGCCGTGCTGAGGATCCCCTCTGAGCAGGGACGGCACAAAGCCTTTTCCACATGCCTCCCTCACCTGGCCGTGGTCTCCCTGTTTATCAGCACTGGCATATTTGCCTACCTGAAGACCCCCTCCATGTCCTCCCCATCCCTGGATCTGGTAATGGCAGTTCTTTACTCGGTGGTACCTCCAGCCGTGAATCCTCTCATCTACAGCATGAGGAACCAGGAGCTCAAGGATGCAGTGTGGAAACTGAGGACGGGATGATTTTCAGAAGCAATAAACTGTTCATCATCATCTCCATATCACTCATAATATAACTCATTGCAGCCCCAACCTGTCTTCTGAAGTTTTTGTTGCTTTTGTTTTGGGGGGGATTTCGGTTTTTTTCTTTTGTTTTACTGATGATAATGTGGTCCACAAAGCAATGTCATTATTCATGCCACTTCTGCATCAGGATCTACCTTTCCTGTGTGATCCAGAGAGTGTGTTAATGAGAAGCAAGGCTGTCTGTACATTTAAAGAAATCAAAGGACCCTGCAGTGACTGGTTTGTTTGAGATCCTTCCTGAGAGACCTTTCTGGAGCTGCAGGTCAGTGCCTGTGTGCACAGGTGGAGGGGAAAAGAGTCCCAGCACAGGAGCACTGCCAAGCAGCACCAGCGCTTGGTCTTTCCTGAGCTGCTCTCTTTTCACTTCCACACTCTCTTTCTGAGCTCTTGTTTTGGTGCAAGGCCTGAGAGCACTGGCAGCTTGGTCAGAGTCCTGCTGCGTGGCAGTCCTGTGATCATAGGCAGGGACAGGCAATGGGCACTACTTTGACAGAGTTTGCCCCCATAACAGTGTTTCCATCAGACAAGGGGACCTCCTGAGGCAGTGCCTGAAGGCATAGGTCTTCCTTCAAAGTGGCTGTCCAGAACAAGCTCAAGAAAGTGCCCTGGTGAGGAAAACACCAGTGAACAGACCAAGTGTTTGAATGTGCAGGGTGGGGGAACGCACGCAGCAGTGTCCTCGCACAGCCAGTCCTCCTGGGATAGCCTTGAAGGACCAGCAGAGCAGGGTCTGGTCTGTGCCTGTGGTCACTGGACACCCCAAGGAAAGTGCCCCAGGGCAATCATCACAGGCCAGCCCCTTGCAACCACCATTCCCAACACTGGCTTCTCACTCCAGCTCAGAGAGGTGGTTTGTCCCTCCTGTTCAGAAGGAGGACACTGCATGACTAGGTCAGAAGTCCACGTCTACATTTTACAGACGAGATAGAAGCATGCACATCATGTGCATGTGGGGACATGAACCTGAGTGAGCATGAATGCCATCAGCTGTTCCTCAGAGGTGCCACAAAAGGCTTGTGGGACAGACAGTGTCTTGAGGTCACTTCACTGGGAGAGTAACTTCCCCTGGGAAACCACCTGAATGCAGCACTGGGATGGGCTTCCTTGGACCTAAGTCCCGGTGTCCATTCCTCATGCCGTGGGGCATCTCAGATGAGTGCAGGGCAGGGCGACACACTGCAGGGCTGAGGTGCCTCCCAGCCTCCTCCCGGAGTGGCAACAAGAGGCCAGAGAGACACTGTGACTGCTGCGATGCACTGCCTCTGTGTCTGCAAGGGAAGGACTCGTGGCTCTGAACACCCCTGTGTATATGAGGAGTCAATGAGGCCAGCTCAGGTGCGGACATCTCACAGGGCCTTGACGTTTCTATTTGTGACTGCAGGAACAACCCCCAACTTCCCCTTGAGATTCCTCTCACCCGCCTTGGACAGGCTCATTGCAAATACTCCTGTCTGCTCGCGTCACCCTTTCTGGATTGTGCCCTCAAACGTGTCAGAGCAATCAGAGAGGTTCTGGGATCCTCAGAAAAGGCAGACATCAAACATTTCTTCA
The DNA here is from genome assembly GCF_028858705.1 of Grus americana. NCBI lineage: Eukaryota > Metazoa > Chordata > Aves > Gruiformes > Gruidae > Grus > Grus americana. The sequence continues at coordinate 26,813 of NW_026561988.1, forward strand.
AGAAGGGCAAGGAGGAGGACTGGGAGAATTAAAGGCTGGTCAACCTCACCTTAGTCCCTGAGAAGGTGATGGGCCAAATACACCTGCAGGGATTTACAGGCACTTGAAAGAGAAGGAAGGGACTGCCGAACCCACATGGGTAGGGACAAGAAGGGCATGTTTCGTACCTGGACCTTAGCAAGGGCTTTGACATGGTCTCCATAGTCTCCATGTAGTCGGATTGGGCCAACCCTGTTGAATGTCTTTATTAACTCCCTGTACAATGTGACAGAGGGCATTTTCAGCTCCTTTGTGGATGATGCCAAACTGGGCAGAGCCTCTGAGCGACCTCATCAGGTTAACCCTGCCTTGAGCAGGATAGCCAGACAAGATGAACTTCAGGGCTCTCTTCCAACCTGAGTTATTTGATGATTCCATGAGTCTCTCCCTTGGAGAGCTTTTGGAGACAGAATCGACAGAGGAAGAAGACAAAACAAAGAGGCCGAAGTAGAGATAGAAAATGCAGCAGTAGAAATACAGCAGTTCCTCTGAGGAACATTTCTCCACTCAAATTGTTGGTAGGAAATCTACTGGATAAATTTGATGAAAGCAGCTTACTTTTACCTGCTCAGGTACTGGGCCACAAAGAGGGTGATGGTTGGGTATGGTATGATGTGGTCAATTGTGTATAAGTACCTCATAATCCAGTAGGAAGCAAATGGGGAGGTGAGGTCAGTTCTGCCTCTGGAGGTGATAGGCCAGCAGCAGGAACGTGGCTGAGAAAGGGACTCTGAGGTCACTTCACTCTGAAATAGCTGATAGGCCAGACCTTGGCCCATGGCTGGGATATGTGCTTTAAAGCTCACATCTGCCAGCATCTCTGACAGGCCAGCAGAAGGCACCTGGTTGGCACATTGTCTGTGAGATCCCATCTGCCAAAGGACCTAGGCTTAGTCCAGGAAGGGGGCTTATATCTTGGTGGTCATGTCTGTTCTGCCTGAGAACATGATGGGACAGCAGCAGGCACACGGCTTGGTCGTGTCTATCATCTGAGAAGCTGAAAGGCTAGCAGCCTTGGGAGATCATGGTGAGGTTACTTCTGCCTGGTCAGGTGAAAGGCCTCAAGAAGACTGGTGGGTTGGGATGCCTGCCTGAAGGGTTGTTTCTCAGATGGTGGAGCTTTCCTTGGAGGTAGGAAACAACAGGAGAGAGAAACGCTGCCACACAGTGCAGCGTGGAAGGTGGAGACTGGACATGAGGAGGAAGAACTGTCACTCCAAGGGTAGTGCTGTGGTACAAGAAGTCATCCCGAAGGAGTGTGAGATCAGTCCATCTCTGTGTGTTTCAAGGAACAGAGCGTGAGGGTGGACAGATGTCCGTGAATGTATGGAAATGCCAGGGTGAGAGCAAGGTGAGGAAGTGAGATGGGTGTCTACAGTGTGCAGGGAAAAGAAGCAGCTGTGGGACAGCGTAGGACAACGTGTGGTGGAGATGGCAAAGGGCGCTGGCAAGGCTGGAAGTAGCCAAGAGAACCCAAGTCTGTGTCCCCTTGGCAATCGTCTCTGCCACCAAGGCCTGTGAGGAGACATGTTGTCCTAAGGCACTGGGGGGGCCTCGTTGCCTCCTTGCACACCCCCAGTAAGGCTGGGAACTGCCATCCCGTTGTCCTTCACTCAGCACAACACCCCCCACATCCCACTGCCCCAGGAAGAGCCCTGAGCAAGGCGTGAAGGACAGGATCTGCCTTCCCAGGGGCTGGGGGTCAGGCCTTGGCCCTTCTGCTTCATCAAACAAAAGCAGGGCTTCCTCTGCATCTCAGCTGCCTGTACATTACCTTTGCCTGCCTGCAATCATGGCCTCCAATTATCCCTTCTAACGAGTCCTCGGGGAGCCTTTGCTGGTCATGGTGCTCAGTGGGACTCAATGCTTCAAGGTACTCTGGGTTTTTTCCTTTTACACTGAGTCTTTGAGAGGTTTGTGCAATCTCCTCTCAGTACCTGAGGTTTGTTACTCAGCACCAAATACACCATGGGACTCATTAAAATAAAGTAAGCCCTAACGAGCCATCTCTCTCCCTGTGATTTTCTTCAAGTCTTCAAGAGTTGTACAGATAATTGGAGTTGTTTCCTAGTGTAGTTGTGGAGAAAGATTTCAAAGAACTTCTAACAAAGAGGAGGTTTTATTTCCAAGGGTGTATTTTACCACTTTTCAGTTTAGAGAAGAGGTGATGGCAGCATTCCTCAGTAGATATTGCTCCAGGGTCTCTCCTAAGGACGCCTGGACAGGAGGAAAAGCACTCCCTTGAGGTCTGACACAGCATGGACAACCTTCACCTCAGCTCCCCAGCCCCACCATTTCTCTCATTGGCCACCGGGGACTTTTCCTTACATCAGACTTCTCCACTGAATTCTGCAGCTAGATGTTACAGCTCCTTTGTACCAACCCGCACTTGCTTTCCTTAGAGAAATGGCTGCACGTATATTTTTTTTTTCCTATTTGCAAGCAAAGAAAAGTCAAGCACGATAAAGTTTCATCGACATTAAAACACACTCTGCACCATATGCTTACTACAAGCTGCCTCTAATGATGTTGCATTTCTCCAAGGGATAATCATATGAGGAATGTTTTAGACAGGTAGGTGCCAAAAGCTAGATATAAACACAGCTAAAGAGTTGGCTAAAGAGCAAATTGGACTAGTGTCGTGATTTAATCTGGTCGGCACCTAAACCAACCCCACAGCTGTTCTCTAACTCCCCTTCCTGGGATGGGGGAGAGGACTGAAAATGGAAAAAAGGAAATCTCTATGGGTTGAGATAAAGACAGTTTAATAGGACAGAAAAGGATGATGATGATGTTAGTAATAACAACAATAATAATAATAGACTATACAAAACAAGTGATGAACAGCACAGTTTCTCACCACCTGAAGTCGATGCTCAGCAAGATCCCAACCTGCCCCGTCTCCTGGCAAGCCCCCAGTTCTATATGGAGAATGATGTCATAAGGTATGGAATATCCCTTTGGTCAGTTTGGGTCAGCTGTCCTGGCTGTCTCCCCTCCCAGCTTCTTGGTGCCCCCCAACTTCTCGCTGGCAGGCCATATGAGAAGATGAAAAGTCCTTGACTGCTTGGCAACAACTAAAACCATCAGTGTGTTATCAACAATACTCTCCAAAACACAGCACTATCCCAACTGCTAGGAAGAAAATTAACTCTATCCCTGCTGAAACCAGGACAGCTACTTAATCACAGGGCAAGCATTTAACTCCCTGATGTCAAAACAGCAGCTTGGGGTGGGTGACAGGAATGTGAAGGAACAAAGAGTAAGGGGAGGCGAAAACTGGAGCATAATGGAAAAGGCCTTTGTCTAGACAGTCTGCTGGAAAGATGACTTTAGAAATGGTTGTTGTTATCAGGAGAGGTGAAAATATAGGAAAGATCAGGGAAATTAAAAACTCCATATAATGGGCAGAGTAGTGATGATGAAGGTACAGGGGAAGATCAATATTTCTTTTGAATATCCCTTTTCAAAGTTCACAGGCTTGGTAGAGGTCTCTTGTGAGTGAGGACGTGCAAAAACTGCACCCGTCTTGGAAAGTGGCCAACATTGCGACGCAGGGAACCCCAGGCTGCACCAGCTCACTTTGGTGAGGAGTGTGCCATCAGGTAGAGTCTTCTCAGGTGACATATCTGGGCACCCAGATGAGAAGAACGTGTCCACAAGCCGTCAGCATGGACTTCCCAAGGGTATATCATGCCTCACCAACCTGGTTGCCTTCATGACAAACTAACTGCAGTTATGCATGAGGCGAGAAGAGGGGCCATCGTTTACGTCAGCTTCAGCAAGACACATGGCATGATCTCCCTCACTATTCTTGCTCCCACGTTAGGCCATTACAGTCTGGAGGGGTAGACAAACAGATGGGTAAAACACCAGCTGGATGATCAGGCTGGGAGCGCAGTGGTGAAGGGGTCATACCCTACGTGGAGGCCAGTGAGACATCCTGGGGCATCGTGGGGCAGCACAGGGGATGCTCCTGGGCCCTGTGCAGTTTATCACCTGCATCCATGACCTGGAGGAGGCAACTCTCACCACGTGTGTCAATGACACTAAATGGGGGGGGGGGATCGTTCCTGTGCCTTAGCGAAGCTGTTCAGGGGAAACGTGCCAGGCAGAAGGACTGTCCTGTCAGGAACTTCATGACAGAGAAGACAGACAAAGGCCAGGTCCTGCACCTGGGACAGACTGACACCAGCAGTGGCCGGGGCTGAGGAATGCCTGGCTGGGGATCAGCCCTGCCTCAAAGGCCCTGGTGGTGCTGGGGGACAAACGACAACGATCAATCCCACCGTGCGACCTGCTAGCAAAGGCCACCAGCGGTGTCCTGGAGTGTGTGAACTGGAGTGTCAGCAGGAGAGTGAGGGAAGCGACTGTGTCCCCCTGCTTATCGCTCTGTAGACCACCTGTACGCTGCTGTGTCAAGTTTGGGGCCCCCCCTGGGGAGGGGGAGGAGGAGGAGGGAGTGAGCAGCTGTGTGCCTGCTGGGCTGTTGGCCAGTCAAGCCACCCCATGGAGGAAGATGTTGATAACTGGGAGCGAGCGCAGTGGGAGGCCTCCGAGATGCTCAGGGGCTGGAGCACATGCCTGGGAGGAGAAACTGAGGGGAAGAACCTTGTTCAGCCTGCAGAAGAGGCGGCCTCAGGAACCTCGTAGCAGCCTGCCAGTCCCTACGGAGACTTCTTCGGGAAGATGGAGCCAGTCTGGTCACCATGGTGCTTGGCAGGGGGAAAACAGACAAGAGTTAGATGATGGAATAAGGCAGGTTCAGCGCAGAGATAAGGAAAATCTTTTTCTCCACGAGGGTATCCAAGCATTGGAACTGGTTTCACACCTTGGGTGTTTTCCAGCCCCAACTGGATAAAGCCTTGAGCAACACTGTCTGACTCCATACCTGATTCTGTTGTGAGCAGGACGCCAGAGCAGAGACCTCCTGAAATCCCAGGTGGTTTCCAGGGCAATGACGGAGAGAAAAAGAGGTCACCGCTGCCTCCTGCAGCATCAGGGACTGAGGAGTGTGCTCCTGCCTCTTGGCTCCTGACAACGGTAAGTGCCTTTTGGCCTGCCCTGAAATGCGGAGATAGTGTGGCAGCACAGACACCGCCAGCAGCAGCTGCAGGCATCTGTCCAGCTTGGCCGGGCTCACTGGAACGGGCTTCCTTCAGCTCTGAGAAATGCCGCCTGTGAGACAGTCACCGTATGAGAAGTTCTCTGGCAGTTTCCCGTCAGCAAAGCTGGCCGGAACTCTGCTCTACCTGTGATCTTGCGAAGCGCTGAGACATCGGAGAGTTACAAAGAATTGGCTGTATGTCTGAGGGCATTTTGAAATGACCAGGAAATGCTGGCATGTGGATAACCTGCATACAAATGGGTGCTTTGAGTTAAAGCCTTAATTTAACATACATGTGGGTATCTCACAGTTTTTTCAGAAAACAAAGGTATTTCTTTTTTTCGGTACACTTACATGAATCAGTAGGTAGATTAGAAAACAATCATGGTGACTTTTCCCTCACACCAACCCCAATGTTGTCTTGGAAACAAAGGTAACAAAGGAACAAACCTCTGTGAGATACATAAAACTCACAGGAAAAAGGCAGGAATGCCTTGGAAAAAGAATCAAACTACTAGGACCACATGTTTTTGTGAATCCAGATTTTTCTCGTGAGAAAACCCTTCTGTGTTTTTCATTTGGCTAATCTGAATGCTTTAATTACATGTTTTATGACCTGCTGTTCTCCTCAGTAATGCATCAGAGTTTAAGAAGACTTTGCAAAGGGAGTTAGCGATGGCTGGGGAGACACCGCCAGCATCCTCAGTCCTCTGCCTGGAAGAGCATATTCCTTCCCCATGTCAAACTGAGCTTCTTAAACATCTTTCAGCTGAGTCTCTTCTTCATAGGAAGACACCTGCTACTGCAGTGCTGCTTGCTTGGAGCTCACATCCTGCAAGTGCGCCCCGCAAGAAGTCTTGATGCTCTGGGAAGGTGGGAAATGCAAAGGGAAGGCTCAGTTCCCCAGGCAGCAAGAGCATTGCTCTGCTTCTGCGAGGGCTTGCAGGGGAGAGGGAAGCATTGCAGGGCTGGGATCAGAGCAAATGGGCCCTCGGCTGGATTTGTAAGCTGTCAGAAATCCAAGTGACAGAGCAGGAAACTTAGGAAAGCTGAATAATTCAGGACTCATGGAGAAGTTACAAAAGTCTGACCTGTTCAGAAAAAGTGGGTATCGTCAGGACATGACCCAATTTTAATCACCTTCTTCTCTGTATGACTGAAAACTGCATGAAGCCGTTTGATTGCTTGCATAAACGTGTCTTTTAGCACCCTGAAATCTTGTGGTTGATGCAGAGACTGCTGCTCATCTGTCTTGTTAAGAAGTCCCATGGATGCATCAGTATTACTCGATTCCTTGACGGACAGAAGCCTGTTTTAATTTTGATGGGATTCACCCTTTGCCATGTAAAAATGAATGATTCGGATCTAAATATATTCTCCCAGATCTTTGTGTGTGGACACAGTATCAAGAGATGAGCTCTTACACATGAGGAAAGCTGGGATTAATGTCTCTCACTAAGGTCTAAGAATCAAGCCATGCCTTGCCTTGCTTTGTTTTGATTGCCTCTCCGTGCCCAGCCCAGCCTTGCTTTCTCTTCCCCTTTTTCGTCCCTCTCCTCCTTTTCACCCAATGTCTTCTTAATGTTCTTACATTCAGTGCAGCTCCTACAAGATCTGGACAAGGAACGTAAGCAAGACTGTTCTTAAAGGGGCTAGTATTGATCCATTCTCTTCCTTTTCTCTCATCTCTCACCAGATATTCTAGGTAATAAAATCACCTCTAAAAAAAGAAAGTCAAATTTCTGTTATCCATGTGACAAAACCCAGACATTCAGGCTCAAGGATTCTGTTCTCTCCTCCCTTTACAAACCTCCCTGCAGCAAGCAACCCATGTTAGATTGCCAAACGTTCATGCATATCTTGGTCAAGCTTGCCTAACCCTGCAATCACGTGTCTGCTGATGTTTGTAATCTTTCTCCAGGCTTGGAGTGTACGTGATGGTGGACAAGCCATCAGCATCCTCTAAGAGGCTGTGGTTTGGCTTGCTCTGCATAGGGAAAATGCCCCAAAGAAAAGGCTTGGAGAACCACACCGTTGGATCTGGATTCATTCTCCTGGGACCTTCTGAGCACTCCAGCCTGCAGGGCCTGTGCTTCACCATATTCCTGCTCATCTACCTCGTGGCTCTCACAGGGAACAGCCTGATTGCACTCATCACAGTGCTGGACTCAAGCCTCCACAGCCCCATGTATTTCTTCCTGAGGAACCTGTCCTTCCTGGAGATCTGCTCCACGTCAGTCACTCTGCCAAAAATGCTGGTGGGTTTCCTGATGGAAGACGGCAGGATCTCCTTGCTTGGCTGTGCTGCCCAGCTCTATTTCCTGGTTTTGCTGGGCAGCATCGAATGCCTTCTCCTGGCTGCCATGGCCTACGACCGCTACATAGCCATCTGTGACCCCCTGCACTACACCCTCATCATGAGCAGGGGTGTCTGCATCAGACTGCTGGTGGGGTCGTGGGTGGTCGTCGTACCAGTGCAAGTAGGACAGACCTACCAGGTGTTCACTTTGCCCTTCTGTGCATCCCGGGACCTTCGCCACTTTTTCTGGGATGTCCCCCCTCTGCTGGAACTGGCCTGTGCAGACACTTTCTGGAACCAAGTGATGCTGTACACCATCATCCTGGTCTTTGCGATCCTTCCCTTCTCCTTCATAGTTATTTCTTACATTAAAATTATCAGGGCAATTCTGAGAATACCTTCAGTTCTGGGCAGACACAAAGCCTTTTCCACCTGCTCTTCACACCTCGGGGTGGTGACGCTCTTCTATGGCTCAGCCACAATCATCTACTTAAAGCGATGGTCAAGGGATTCTGTAGACCCTGACAAGTACCTTGCCCTGTTCTACACAATTGTGACCCCCATGTTTAAGCCTGAGGAACAAGGAAGTGAGAATTGCCTTGAAGAGACTCCTATGGACAAAGTGATACTACAGAGTATGTAAAATAGCCCCAAATAGTCCCAAATGCCCCACTGGGGTACGTGGTTGTCTGAAAAAAGGCATCCCACATTTGCCCCAAAAAACCCCACATGTCCAGCTTGGCTTCCATCCTCCTCAAGAAGGGGGAAGGTGGCCTGAGGCATTCCTGGTATGTCATGCCCCACCATGATTAATGCAAACAGCTCCTTCAAGCTCTGTCTGACCAATGTAAAGTTAAAGGGAAATAGCCGAATCGTGGTCAGCAGTCAAGGAGGCCCAAAGGTGACACAACCGATGAAGAGATGACTACCCTCAGGTTTGAGAAATCACTTGCTAGACCCCATGGACTGTCTAGAGTGTCACTGCATGGAATCAGCCTAAAAACATAAAAAAAAAAAAAAACTGGGGGGCTGAGATAAAGGCAGTTTATTAGGTAAAGCAAAAGCCGTGCACACAAGCAAAGCAAAACAAGGAATTCCTCCATCACTTCCCATCAGCAGGCAGGTGTTCAGCCATCTCCAGGAAAGCAGGGCTCCATCACGCACAATGGTTACTTGGGAAGACACACACCGTCACTCCCAATGCCCTCTCCTTCCTTCTTTTTCCACCAGCTTTTATGGCTCAACACGATGTCATATGGTATGGAATATCCCTTGGTCAGGTGAGGTCAGCTGTCCCAGCCGTGTCCCCTCCAAACTTCTCGCTGGTGGGATGGTGTGAGGAGCAGAAAAGGCCTTGACATCGTGCAAGCACTTCTCAGCAGTAACTAAACCATCCCTGTGTTATCAACACTGTTGTCAGCACACATCCAAAACACAGCCCCATGCAAGCTACTATGGAGAAAATTAACTCCGTCCCAGCCAAAACCAGCACACGCATTTATGTACTGAATCTGCTTTGCCAGTCTGAAACTGTCTCTTTAAAAAATGAGCCAGTGGGGGGTTGTAGCCCAAATGCCTGTGCAGCATGAAGTGGGTTTCCCCAAATGGAGCAGCTTTGCACAATGTCTGCTCCACGAGGGGAAATATCTCAGCCTGCAATTGCAAATGGCTGATGCTGTGGAGGACAAATGTGTTTCCTGAGACAATATTCGATAAGCAAACAATACAAAAAGATTGGGAAGGTGAATGGGTAGGACAGAAACAGGAAAATTGCCCATCCACTGGAGCTCTGCAGAAGGAGGCTGGAGTGGTGCCCAGCATGAGGTGCTACAGTGGGATCAGTACCTAGACAAGACTTTTGTAGGGAAGGCTTTGCAAAGGAATAGCCTGACCTCACCCACCTGAAAAATAGACCCCGGGCAGCGTATTGAAGTGATGGTGAGATATGTCCCGGGGTAAAAGACCTTTGATGAGAGAAGGCTGGAGAGCTTTGGGTTGCAGAGATTGGAGGTAGTCCTCTGGCAATCTGAGTAGACTAAGCTTTGGAAAGGAGGAAAATAAAAACGCTCTCAAGGTTGTTTAAGGAATTAGTGGTCCTGTCACTAATAACACGAACAGCACAGTGCTCTAATGGAATTCCTTCTTTTTCTTCATTAGGATTAATCAAAGCACTTCAATTTCATTCCCAACATTCATTTCTACTTTACAAAAGAGCCATAAGTTCTCAGCAGTTAGCCTCTGGCATGAAGTTCTTAAAACGCAGTGCTGCTTCTCTCACTGTTACCATTTCAATATTACACTTCTTAGACAGTATTGCCCTTAAATTATCCCTGCTTCATCTCTCTCCTCCCTGTTGTGTGGAGGAGAGGGAGGTGGAAGAGGGGAGCTGTTGCTTTTTTAGCCACAGGCGGCCAAGGGACAGACCCCAGCTTATGCAAAAGCACAAAGGAAGACAACATTTCCACGTGGTGTACGCTAACACAACACCGCTACCTGCATTTCCAGTCTCTGATGTCCTAACTGTGCGGCAGGGAGCCTGGAAGCTCTGAGCTCCCTTCATCTGCCCTGCAATTCAGCATGTAAAATGAAACTAACCTCCTCAAAGAGATTCTTCTGGTTCTCTTCAGAACCTACAGCACCACATTTGCCAGGAGACTGGCCAGGACAGGGAAAGTGGACTCGCATTCCTCTGCACAGAAAGCTTAGGTGTTCCTGGGAATCTTGGGAGGCATGGCATACCGATTCCTGGGTTCAAGGAGCCGCTCAAAGGCTTTGTGTCCATTTCCATAACGGTGGATTCAATGCCTGGCACACGTGCAGCCTCTGTACTGGGATGCTGATGTCTATGGAGCAACCTGCTCCGACCTCCAAGCTGGCCCTGCTTGGAACCAAAGGTAGAACTAGAGACCTCCTGAGTACAGGAGCATTCCACCCTGAATCGTCCTATGACCCCCTGCTGCAGACACCCCCACCTCCAGCTGAATCCTTTCTCCTGGGGCACACTGCAAGGCACAGGCTTATGGAAGGGTTGTTGGGAAAGGGAGCGCTGGGATCTCTGGTCCAGCCTCCCAGCAAAGGGTGGGGTATCGCCAGTCCCACAGTCAGCTTGGCTGGAAACTGAAGACCTCCAAAGATGGAGATCACAGAGAGTTCTGGGTGTCCTGCTGCCATCAGCAGCACCCTCTGTTCACTCTTTCTGAAGGCCCAGTGTGAAGGTCCCAGGAGGAAACTTGTGGCTGTTGCCTCTGCCAGGATTCAGCTGCCTTTGAGTGCCCTGCTCCTCACCTTCAGCAGACTAAAGAGACCCAGTTCCTTCTGCCTCTCCACACGGCTCGTGCTTTAGGCCCCAACTCTCATCACGACAAACTGCCTCTGGACATTCTCCAGTTTCTCCATCCACCTTTCAAAATGGGAAACCCACTGGCTCATATGGCATCCATCATAACTCCATGCCCTTCTCCTCAGGACACTCCTCAGCCAGGCACGTCATGGTCCTCATGCATGCGGTTTATTCTGCTCCAGATGCAGACCTTGCCTTTCTGTTGGCCAAAGGCGCGAGGGTGTGAAGGTCCCTCTGGCCTGAAACTCCCACATGTCAGCATTCGAGATTTGTGGGTCAATGCCTCCAGCAGCATAGCAATATGGGGATTTCTCTCCTGCCAAGTATCAATAATTGTTCCCTATTCCTCTGCCAGGGCAATGCCCTGGACCTGTTCCGACATGAAATCACCCAGATCCTCAGGCTCCCCTGCTCAGATGTCCACCTCAGTGAGGCTGGGTTTATTGTGGTTAGTGCCTGTTTAGCATTTGGTGTTTTGTTTTCATTGTGGTGTCCTGTGTGCAGATCTTCAGGGCTGTGCTGAGGATCCCCTCTGAGCAGGGACGGCACAAAGCCTTTTCCACGAGCCTCCCTCACCTGGCCGTGGTCTCCCTGTTTAGCAGCAGTACCGTGTTTGCCCACCTGAAGTCCCCCCAATCTCCTCCCCATCTCTGGATCTGGTGGTAGTTGTTCTGTACTCTGTGGTACCTCCAGTAGTGACACACTATTTACAGCATGAGGAACCGGGAGCTCAAGGATGCCCTTGAGAAAATGATTCCAAGGACATTTTGCTACACTGACAGAATTACCACCTCTGTCCACAAATGATTCCCAGTGTATCTGATTCCAGCTTTTGTTTGTTTGTTTGTTGTGAGGTTGGGTTTTTGGGGTTTTTTTTGGTTTGGTTTCATTTGGTTTAAATATCATTATAATATCATTATAATTATCATGCTGTTGATATTTTTCATTCACGGTTTTTATGTTTCTTTCTTCACAAATATTTGCATTTACGTCACTGTATCTGAGTCATGTACCAACTTTGCATCTATAAGTGAGCCTGGCTGCCTTTATAAAAGTATGTTCAACACTGCTCAGAGTTAGCGTGACTCGTAGCATCTTGATAATACAGTGGGATCTCCCCGGTGCAGTGCTTTCTGTCTGGGCTCTTTCTCCAAAGAGGCATGAGGAACCGCCCCACTGAAATTCCTCTTCCTCCATGTGTTTGGGAGCAAAAAGCTCAGCGTCTGTTTGTGACCTTTTAGAGACGAGACGTCGGACGGGATTTATGCGTCACCAGTCGGTGTCTGATGACAGGTAAGATGGTGAGTGTAACTGAGGGGTGTACCCAGGGCTCTCACACAGGTGACATTAAGGACACCCATCGTCTAGGAGAGGAATCTGGAGCTGCCTGGAGGGCGCAGTGGTTCTCCAGGAGCGGCATGTTCCCAGGGTTGAGTGGGTATGGAAGAGGTCGGCAAAGATGGGGTTGAGGCCTAAAGTACAGGACATGTGCAGACCTCCTCGGGGCACTCTCCAGTTCCTCCCCACCTCTCTACAGCAGCAATTCCCACAGAGGGACACACCGGTCCAGATGTCACCACACCACGGCTCACTGCAGGGGGATGAAAACTCAAGATGTCTGGGGTGGCAGAGCTACTTCTACCACGGCCTCAGATGCAGTTGACCTTGTTCACGCTGAGCACGCACCACTGCCTTGTATGGTGTCCCTCGTAGTGCCTACAGCACAGAGGACCCAAATCCTTGCCTGCTAGCCAAATCACTGTATTCCCTTCCCTGCATGCAGTAGTCATGCCACTCTCCTCGAGCTGCCTTTCCCTCTGGACACCTATCAGAAAACTTAATGCAATTTCTGGTGCAATGATTGTGAGGCTTTTGGGGAGTCAGCAGTCCTAGGATGAAAGCAAGCACACATTCAAAATTCACCAGGATTCACACGATTTTGAAGGCTTTTGGAAGATGCGGGTATGAACATGTATCACAGTTTCTGCAGGGGCTATGGGAAAGCCCATACGTACAGTAGTGATGTCTCCAGGAGCTGATCTTAAACTCTCCATCTATCCAGGAGCTGGCCCTGGGATTCCCTCATCCCTCCAGTTACCCCATGGAGAAACACATACACACAGACAAACACACACACACACACACAGAGTCATGTATTTGGTAGCGGGAGGGCTACAGGGGGTGGATCTGCAAGAAGCTGCTAGAAGCTTCCCCTGTGTCCAATAGAGCTGATGCCAGCCGGCTCCAAGACGGACCCAATGCTGGCCAAGGCCAATCCTATCAGCAACTGTGGCAGTGCCCCTGTGATAACATATTTAAGAAGGAAGAAAAAGAGAGCGACTGAGACTATTTGAGAGGAACAACTCTGCAGACACCAAGGTCAGTGCAGAAGGAGGGGGAGGAGGTGCTCCAGGCGCCAGAGCAGATTCCTTTGCAGCCCATGGAGGTTGATGGTGGAGCAGATATCCACCTGCAGCCCACGGACAACCCCACACTGGGGCAGGTGGAGACACCTGAAGGAGGCTGTGACCCTGTGGGAAGCCAGCGCTGGAGCAGGCTCCTGGCAGGACCTGTGGACCCATGAAGAGAGGAGCCAGCGCTGGAGCGGTTATTCTGTCAGGACTTGTGACTCCGCTGGGGGACCCATGCTGGAGCAGTCTGTTCCTGAAGGATTGTACCTCGTGGAAGGGACCCACGCTGGAGCAGGTCATGAAGAAATGTAGCCTGTGGGAAGGACTCAAGCTGGAGAAGTTCACGGAGGACTGTCTCCTGGGAGAGGGACCCCACGCTGGAGCGGGGGAAGCATGAGGAGTCCTCCGTGAGGAGAAAGGAGGGGCAGAGACAATGTGTGATGAACTGACCAGAACCCCCATTCTCCGTCCCCCTGTTCCGCTGAGGGGGAGGAGGTAGAGAAATCGGGAGTGAAGTTGAGCCCGGCAAGAAGGGAGGTGTGGGGGAAAGGTGTTTTGAGATTTGGTTTTATTTCTTATTACTCTGTTTCACTTGGTAATAAATTGGATTATTTTTTTCTAAGTTGCGTCTGTTTTGCCCATGATGGTAAATGGTGAACGATCTCTCCCTGTCCTTATCTCAACCCACAAGCCTTTTGTTATCTTTTCTCTCCCCTGTGCAGTTGAGGAGGGGGAGTGATAGAGAGGCTTTGGTGGGAACTCGGCATCCAGCTGGGGTCAACCCACCACAACGGCTCTCTCCATCGCCAAATCACAGAACCATTGAGGCTGGAAGGCAGCCAGCTTCCACCTTCTCTGGGCTTCCTCTTCATGCTTGATTTTTGTCAGGGGCTCCTTTCTCACCCAGTCCAGCCTCCTGCAATGTTGCTTGACTTCCTGCATGTCTGGGTGTACTGTTATGAAGCTTGAAGAGGAGATCCTTGTCTAGCAAACAGCTCTTCCCTCTTCTCTGCAGGACCCTAAACCATGGGATTCTTCCAAGCAGGTTCGTCCGCATGCCAAAGCTGTCTCTCCTCAAGTCCTGCTCTTTGCCTTGTTCCCTTCTCTCAGGAACCTCAACTCTACTTTCTCGCGCCCGATATTCCATCCCTGACCAGCTCTTCCTTGTTTCGACGTATGACGTCCTGAAGGACCGCCCCCCTCACTGGCTCCTCAGTCACCGTTCTCAGGAAGGTGTTGTCAGTGAACTCCAGAAACCTCCTGGATGGCTTTCACCTTGCTGTGTTGCCCCTTCAGTCAATACTGGGATAGTGCAGGTCTGCCATGAGGATCAGGGCCTGCAAACATGGGGCTTCTTCCAGGTGTCTGAAGAAGGCCTCATCTACTTCCTCTGCCTCATCAGGAGGTCCACAGCAGACATTCACCAACTACAGTGTTGCATTAGGGGCATTGCTGCGTCACGGGGCTGCATTAGGAGGAACATGGGCCCCTCAAACAACCTGCCTTATCATCCCCCTCAACTCACATTGGTGTGGCCTACACACATGGGTGTGTCCCAGGGTGTGGCTCCCCGTTTTGGAGAAGTAGGGAGGAAGTGGAGAGTGTCAAGTGGAGGTCTGCCAAGGTGAGGCTTGGGACCTAGTGCACATGACCTGTGTAGGGTGGTCAAGGGACTGGGCGTTCTTTGGCCCAGCAGTGTGGAGGCTCCAGGCAGTACAGGAGTGGCCTGAGAGTGCTTGAAGAGTTGCTTCAGAGATGATAGAGCTTCCCTTTGTAGTGAGATAGAGCATGAGAAAGAAGTAATGCCACAAAGTGCAGCTGAGGAGGCCTAGACTGGACATGAAGAAACGTCACTCAAAGGGTAGGGCCATGGTGTATGAAGTCACCCAGAGGGAAACTGGATCAGCCCAAGGCTTTGTGTTTCAAGGAACAGCCAGGGAGGGTGGAGAGATATCAGTAAAGGAAGGGAGATGCTGAGGTGAGAGCAAGGTGTGGTAGCAGGGTGGATGTCTACAGCCTGCAGAGAAAGAGGCACCAGGCACCTCCGTGCCTGGCAAGATCATGGAGCAGATCCTCCTGAATGGATGCCCCATCCCTGGAAGTGTTTAAGACCAGGTTGGATGAGGCTTTGGGCAACGTGGTCTAGTGGAGGGTGTCCCTGCCCGCAGCAGGGCGGGTTGTAACTAGATGATCTTTGAGCTCCCTCCCAACCCAAACCATTCTATGATGATTCGAGGAGGAGGAGGAGGTACAGGTGTGGGACACCAAAGGACAATGGCCTGCAGTGAAGAGGACAGAGGGATGAAGAAAGTCTGAAAAGCCCCCAACAGAGATGAGCTCTTTCTCCCCTTGGCAATGGCTGTTGTCTCTGCCACTGGTGCCTATGAGGGAGCACCTCATCCTTACAGCACTAGAGTCTCATGGCCTCCCCTTCCCCACCCAGGAGACTGGGAGGTGTTGGACCCTGGTCCTGCCCTTGACATTGCCCATCCTCACATCAGACTGCCCCAGGAAGAGCCCTGAGCAATGTGTGAGGGACAGGATCTCCCTTCCCAGGGGCTGGGGGGTCCAGCTTGTCCCTTTGACTTGATACAAGACATCCAGGATTACTCAGAATCTGTTCCACCTTTACATTGCCTTTGTCTACCTGTCATCTCTGCCTCCAGCTTTCTGCTCTAACCAGCCCCTGGGGAGGCTTCGTCAGTAATGGTCCTCGGTGGGACCTGTTAACACTCCAAGAAACTTTGGAGTTTGCATCTGACTTGGACTTCTGGAGAGGTTCTTCAATTTCCTCTCAGTGTCTGAGGTTCAGGGACCAAACCCACCCTCAGAGGGGTCATTAAAATGCCTTGGGCTGGTCCTCTGCTGCTGATCTGAGCTGGGCTCCTGGGATGGAGGGAGCTCATGGCAAGCGGGCAGCGCTGCAGAGAGACAGCTCTGCCCAGGAGCAGCTCCTCTGCAAAGCGCAGCAGGGCTGAGGGCACTGCCTGCAGGCAGTGAGGGGAAGAGAAAGGCCAACGGCAGATGGGCCTGGGAGGATGCTGAGAGGTCAAAAGAGGAGAAATCTTCACGGCCCTTGACACAGTAAGTCTCTGGCTGCAGGACAACGCAGCTGCAGTTCATGGAGGGATCTCCTAAAGCTGGCATAACCCACAGACTATGGGATCTCTCTCTTCTACAGAGCAGGAGGACGTGCTCCAGAGCGGGGTTTTCCTGCTGCACCATCAGAGGGACAGGGCATGACAGGGACAGGGACGGCTGCAGGGTGTGAAGGTGGGTGTACAGCCCAGGGGTGCCCAGGACTGTTCTTCAGAGCAGGGTCTCTGTGCCCCAGGGGTCTCATGTGCCATGACAGGGACTCTGCCACCTGCCAGGGTCAGCACTCAGCCTGACCAGGGAGCTCCCCACGGCGTTACACACCATGGAGAAGGAGTGGGTGGAAGAAGTGACCCCCAGCAGGGTAGGAGCCTTCTGATATTGATTGAGAGGGTGCTGTGTAGGCAGGGCTGGTTAGTGCTCCAGATCACCACGAGGAAAATGGCGGAGGCAGCATTTCAAGAGGAAGGTCAAGGCAGGGACTACCTTCTCAGCTGTCTCCTAAGGGAAAGGGGAGAGGAGCTGTCAAGTTTGAAGAAGTCACCGAGACTCCTGAACCCTTACACTGAGGGATCAACACAGCTGCCAGAAGCCTCCTAAGTGCCTTCACCCACTCCTCTACCAGCAGACAGCACCACCATCACCTTTGCTTGCAGCATCAGTGCTTCTCTGACCTACTCCTGCGGAGCTGCTAACAGGGAGATGCCCTGGGCAGAGCCCTGCTGCCAGGAGGTGTCTTCAGGGCAGAGCTGAGCACAGAGCAGGTGGGATGGGGTCTGTGAGCACTGACAGGGAGGAGACTTGGAGACAGAGAAACGGCTCCCAGTAGGGACAACTCCAGGGAGCAGAGAGCCAGGCCACCCCTCGGCATCACTCTCTGCTCAGCTGCTTAGAGAAAGAGAGAAGAGTTTTTGAGGAATGGACTTTGAAACTGAATTCTTCCGAGCTCAGAAACATCCAGTTTCTTCTTCAAGTATATAGTGCGTGAGATCACCTCTGATGAATAAAAGCGTAATAACCACAGGGAACCTGTGTGGTGAGCAGCAGATCACTCATAGACAGACCAGCTCTCCTGACTCTGCATTAGGGATCAGGGAGCCCTTTTGTCCCTGAGGGCTCACCAGTGTCCAGGCTGAGAGCAAGGTCAAAGATGAGGATTTCTGCCCCTTCAGAGAAAGTGCCCTCACTCAGCAGCACAAACCTGAGCTCATAAAGAGGATTTAAATAAAGATCCCTCCCAAAAAAGAGAAGTAATTTTGAGGGGATTTTTTGAGAAACAGCATAGAACTGGCTCAAAGTCGTCTGCCCTAACTTGTCAATGTCGTCTTTCAACAGTTCCCCAAGCCCAGAGTGAACAAATGTCCAACAGCAGCTCCATCACCCAGTTCCTCCTCCTGGCATTCGCAGACACACGGGAGCTGCAGCTCTTGCACTTCGGGCTCTTCCTGGGCATCTACCTGGCTGCCCTCCTGGGAAACGGCCTCATCATCACTGCCATAGCCTGTGACCACCACCTCCACACCCCCATGTACTTCTTCCTCCTCAACCTCTCCCTCCTCGACCTGGGCTCCATCTCCACCACTCTCCCCAAAGCCATGGCCAATTCCCTCTGGGACAGCAGGGCCATCTCCTACGCAGGATGTGCTGCACAGCTCTTTCTGTTTGTTTTTTTCGTTTCAGCAGAGTATTGTCTTCTCACTGTCATGGCCTATGACCGCTACGTGGCCATCTGCAAACCCCTGCACTACGGGACCCTCCTGGGCAGCAGAGCTTGTGCCCACATGGCAGCAGCTGCCTGGGGCAGTGGGTTTATCAATGCTCTGCTGCACACGGCCAATACATTTTCCCTACCCCTCTGCCACGGCAATGCTGTGGACCAGTTCTTCTGTGAAATCCCCCAGATCCTCAAGCTCTCCTGCTCAGATGCCTACCTCAGGGAAGTTGGGCTTCTTGTGGTTAGTGCCTGTTTAGCATTTGGGTGTTTTGTTTTCATTGTGGTGTCCTATGTGCAGATCTTCAGGGCCGTGCTGAGGATCCCCTCTGAGCAGGGACGGCACAAAGCCTTTTCCACGTGCCTCCCTCACCTGGCCGTGGTTTCCCTGTTTGTCACAACTGGCACGTTTGCCTACCTGAAGCCCCCCTCCATCTCCTTCCCATCATTGGACCTGGTGGTGTCACTTCTGTACTCGGTTGTACCTCCAGCTGTGAACCCCCTCATCTACAGCATGAGGAACAAGGAACTAAAGGATGCCTTGAGGAATCTGTTTGAATACATGCTCCTTCAGCATCCATAAGGTGCCCATCGTCTTCATAGGACTTCCAGGCTATCTCAAGGAAAGCCATGACTATATTTTCTTCATATCTGTAGTTTTTTGCTGTGGATTTTTTTCCTTTGTTTGTACTCCTGATAATATTGTTTCCTTTTCAAGACTTCCATTCCTGGCCTCCTACTTCTTTTCTTCTGACCCAAAGACATCATGTACATGTGGTGTCAGGCTCCCTGTGTAGGCAAACTCAATAAAGAAATCAGCAGAACAATGATTTGTCTCAGCTCCCATCTCTTTTATCTCCTCTGGAGCTGGGGGTGCAGCGCCAATATGCAGGAGGGCTTTTGGAGCCAGGAGCTCAGCTGCTTCATGGAAGAGCAGCCCCAGTGGCCCTTGGGGCTGCTCCTCCCTGCCTCAGTGCACAGACCCTTTCTGCCAGGTGCCAGTCAGGGCTGCTGCTTCCCTGGAGCCACAGCCATGGACAACAGCAGGATGTGATCTTTTCAGTGCGGATCTCTCCTCACTGCCACGTTGTCCTGCTGTGCCCTTGTATTTGTGTTAGCCCTAGAGTCTTGTGTAAGGAGAGACAGTCCTGTTGTCTCCTCAGGGGCATCCCTGTGGCTGCAGGCAGGAGCAGGTAATGTGCACCACTGTGTCAGAGCTGGCGTCCCTACTATCCCCACCGTGACCAGAGGGGCTCCTCAGGGCAGGGTCGGAAGAGCAGGTTCCAAAGCTGGTTCCAGGAATACACCCAAGGAGCTGTTCCCTGAAAAGGCCTCTTCATGTTCTGGGTTTCTTGACAGATACACAAGGACAAACTTAGAGTCCCAGGATGATCTGTTAGGGACCAAGGGCTGGACCCAGAGTTCCCTTCTTGGTGGCACATTGTGCTGGTTTTGCCTGGGGTAGAGTTAATTTTCTCCATAGTAGCTAGGATGGGGCTGTGGTTTGGATTTGTGCTGAAGACAGTGTTGATAATACAGGGATGGTTTTGTTATTGCTGAGCAGGGCTTACATGGAGTCAAGGCCTTTTCTGCTTCTCACACCAGCCCACCAGCGAGTAGGTTGGGGTGCATAAGATGTTGGGAGGGAAGACAGCCGGGACAACTGACCCCGACTGACCAAAGGAATATTCCATATTGTATGACACCATGCTCAACATGTAAACTGGGGGAAGAAGAAGGAGGAAGGGGACATTTGGAGTGATAGTGTTTGTCTTTCCAAGTAACCATTCTGCGTGATGGGGCTCTGCTTTCCTGGAGATGGCTGACCACCTGCCTGCTGATGGGAAGCGGTGAATTAATTCCTTGTTTTGCTTTTCTGGATTGTGCAGCTTTTGCTTTACCTACTAAACTGTCTTTATCTCAACCCATGAGTTTTCTCTTTTACTCTTCATATTGTCTCCCCCATCCCGCCGGGGGAGGTGGGGAGGGAGCAAGCATCTGTATGGGGCTCAGTTGCCGGACAGGGTTAAACCATGGCACACATGCCTAAGCAGACAACAACTGGTCTTTGACTTATCTGCCGGGCACTGTCCCACCTGCAGCGGGGCTGATGGCAGATGCCATCCTGGAGAGGAATCGGGAGCTGCCAGAAGTCAGGGGATCTCCAGGGACAGTGCGTGAGCCTGGGTGGGCAACTCATAAAATGAGTGACCATCCAAGGTAATGTGTCCCACTGGAAAAGGTGAGCCTGAGGAGACCATGGGATGACAAGGGCCCTGCAATGCCAGGAGAGGCTGTGAGGAGCTTGCAGCCAAAGGGACATGGGACTGGAGAGTGGTTCAGGACACTCTCTTGGAAAGCCCATGGGATGGATCTAGTGCAGCCCTCCCCTGCCCTTTGTGCCATTGGAGACACCCACTGGTCCTGCCATCACTTTGGTCAGTTGGGGTCAGCTGTCCCGGCTGTGTCCCCTCCCAAATTCCTCTGCACCCCTAGCCTACCCTCTGGTGGTTTGGTGTGAGAAGCAGAAAAGTCCTTGAATTAATTGCAGAAGAAGAAATCTTGATCTTCCCCTGTACTTGGACTGCCAGTACTTTGTCCGTGATCCTGTGTATTTACTCTCCTGAATCTTGCCACCTCTGCTGACAAAATGACTAGGTCTAAAGGTATTTCTCAGCAGGCTATCTGGACCTATGCCCTTCCTGTTGCTCTCCAGTCTCCCCCTCTCCTTACTCCTTGCTCAGTCAGATCCCTCTCAACTACCCAGGTGCTGCTTTGAGCTTCAGGGAGTTAGAGGCCTGCCCTTGTCTTTCGGCAGTCTAGTTATCTCTTCAGCCCACTCCTTCATTCTCTTTATATCTCTCATTTCGCATCTATCTCTCTAAAATATTTCTCGGGAGGTTACCCCTTTTGGATGATGACCCTCACTGGAGGAGGTTCACCAGGTTGAAGAAACCCACATCCCTCAGCCTCGCCACACAGGGCACATGCTTTAGCCCTGAACCGCAGAAAAGGTTAGGAAAGCCAAAGGCCTGATAGAAATTAGTCTGGCCAGGGACGTCAAGGACAACAAGAAAAGCTTCTATAGGTATGTCAGTGATAAGAGGAGGACGAGGGAAAATGTGGGTCCCCTCCAGAATGAAATGGGTGAACTGGTTACCCAGGATATGGAGAAGGCTGAGGTACTCAACGACTTCTCTGCCTCAGTCTTCACTAGCAAATGCTTGAGCCACACTGCCCAGGTCACAGAAGGCAGGGACTAGGAGAATGCAGAACCACCCACTGTAGGAGAAGATCAGGTTCGAGAATATCTAAGGAACCTGAAGGTGCACAAGTCCATGGGACCTGATGACTTGCATCTTGAGGGAACCGGCAGGTGAAGTGGCCAGGCCACTCTCCCTCATGTTTGAGAAGTCCTGGCAGTCTGGCGAAGTTCCCGCCAACTGGAAGAGGGGCAACATAACCCCCATTTTTAAGAAGGGTAAAGAGGAAGACCCAGAGAACTACAGGCTGGTCAGTCTCATCTCTATGCCTGGCAAGATCATGGAGCAGACCCTCCTGGAGACGATGCTCAGGCACATGGAAAACAAGGAGGTGATTGGTGACAGCCAACATGGCCTTACTAGGGGCAAATTGTGCCTGACAAACTTGGTGACCTTCTATGATGGGGTTACAGCGTCCGTGGATAAGGGAAGGGCAACTGACGTCATCTGCCTGGACTTGGGCAAGGCATTTGACACTGTCCCACACGACATCCTTGTCTCTACATTGGAGAGACACGGATTCGATGGATGGACCACTCGGTGGATAAGGAATTGGCTGGATGGTTGCACTCAAAGAGTTGTGGTCAACGGCTCAATGTCCAAGTGGAGAACGGTGATGAGTGGTGTTCCTCAGGGGTCGGTACTGGGACCGGCACTGTTCAACATCTTTGTCGGTGACATGGACGGTGGGATCGAGTGCACCCTCAACAAGTTTGCCGACGACACCAAGCTGTGTGGTGTGGTCGACACGCTGGAGGGAAGGGATGCCATCCAGAGGGACCTTGACAGGCTGGAGAGATGGGCCCGTGTGAACCGCATGAAGTTCAACAAGGCTAAGGTCCTGCACGTGGGTTGGTGCAATCCCAAGCATGACTATAGGCTGGGCGAGGAATGGATTGAGAGCAGCCCTGAGGAGAAGGACTTGGGGTTGTTGATTGATGAGAAGCTCAACATGAGCTGGCAGTGTGCGCTTGCAGCCCAGAAAGCCAACCGTGTCCTGGGCTGCATCACCAGCAGCGTGACCAGCAGGTCAAGGGAGGTGATCCTGCCCTTCTACTCCGCTCTTGTGAGACCCCACCTGGAGTACTGCGTCCAGCTCTGGGGGCCCCAGTACAGGAGAGACATTGAGCTGTTGGAGTGAGTCCAGAGGAGGCCATGAAGCTGATCAGAGGGCTGGAGCACCTCTCCTATGAGGACAGGCTGAGAGAGTTGGGATTGTTCAGCCTGGAGAAAAGGCGGCTCCGGGGAGATCTAATTGTGGCTTACCAGGTTCTGAAGGGAGCCTACAGGAAGGATGGTGAGGGACTGTTTATGAGGGAGTGTAGTGACAGGACAAGGGGTAATGGGTTTAAGCTGAAGGAGGGTCGATTTAGATTAGATATTAGAAAGAAATTCTTTACCGTTAGAGTGGTGAGGCACTGGAACAGGTTGCCCAGAGAGGTTGTGGATACCCCATCCCTGGAAGTGTTTAAGACCAGGTTGGATGATGCTTTGGGCAATGTGGTCTAGTGGAGGGTGTCCCTGCCTGCAGCAGGGGGGTTGGAACTAGATGATCTTTGAGGTTCCTTCCAACCCAAACCATGCTATGATTCTATGATTATACTCAGTGGAGATCTAGTAAAGCTGGCTGATGAAAAGGCAGAGAGGAACTTGGCTCTCCCTATGCTACATGACTCCATCTCATCAGAGGAATCCCTGCGTAGGCTGCCCAGGACATAACAAATAGAAACACGTTCTATCATCCTAAACGTGGGCATCTGATGTCATTTCCTTTGGCCAAAGAGATTCCCCTCCAGCCTCCATGATGATGATGACCCGAGATGCTGCCCTGTCTCTCAGCATGGCCCCACTAGATCTTCCAGCCAGCTCCACGTGTCTTGCACCACCTCTGGCACTTCAAGTGTCACCAGGTCTTTGCCTCTGAACACGTCAGTCCTGGCCTCCGTCCCCATTAATTAGCACGGGAGCTGAGACAAGGAGCTCACAAGCAGGTGCCTATTGTGTGCACTCCTGAACTGAGGCCAGAGGAATCCCACCTCCGGTGGGTTTGTGCTGTGCGTGGGGGGCACCTGGGTCCACTTCTAGCCCCAGGACTAGAAACGTGGAATGGGGACTGAATCCCTTCCCTCGGCAGTGGTGAACGAGATCATTCCCTGTCCCTGCCTGGATGTCCTGTCCAAAGATGGGACAATGAACAGGTGATGCTTGGACATCACTCTTTTTCAGATGGCAGAAATGACACTGCTGGAATGAAGTCTCTCTCCCCTGCTGCAGGAGAGAACATCAGAGATTGCTTCAGCCTGTTTCACAGCAGGTTCCCCTGGAGCCCCAGGGACATTCTCTGAGGGAGCCCAGAGGGGGCAGAGAAAGTGCTGCCTTGGGCTGGTCCTCTGCTGCTGAGCTGGGCTGGGCTCCTGGGATGGAGGGAGCTCATGGCAAGCGGGCAGCGCTGCAGAGAGACAGCTCTGCCCAGGAGCAGGGCTGAGGGCACTGCCTGCGGGCCCCAAGAGGAGACCTGCGAGGCAGAGAGAGCTTCAAGGCAGTTGGGAGCGGGAGGATGCTGAGAGCTCACTGAGGGAGAAATCTTCACAGCCCTCTACGTGGTAAGTCTCTGGCTGCAGGGCAACGCAGCTTCAGTTCCTGGAGGGATCTCCTACAACTGGTACATCTGACAGTTTATGGGCTCTGTCAGGAGGACTCTGTCAGTTTCTCTAATGTAGAGGAGGAGGCTGTGCTCCAGAGCAGGGCTTCCCTGCTGCTCCATCGGAGAGACAGGGGGTAATTGCTGCCTTCTCCTAGGGATGGCTGCAGGGGTGTGAAGCCAGATGTGCAGCCACGGGTGCCCAGGGCTTGGTAGCCTGGTTGGGCAGCAGGAGCCTGGAATTATTTCTCTGTTCTAGAGAGGGCACTGAGACCCCACTTCTTGTTAGCATTTCCTGAGCTGCTCTTTAACAACTGCACACACAGGGATGCTCCTGGGCAGTGCCTGGCTACCAGGAGGTGTCTGCAGGGCAGAGCTGAGCACACAGCCGGTGGCATGGGGACTGTGAGCACTGACAGGGGAGAAGCATGGAGGCAGAGAAGCAGCTCCCAGCAGGGACTACTCCAGGCAGCAGAGAAATGGGCAGGGAGGGAGAGGGAGCTGCTCCCAGAAACACCGTGGGAGGGAGGATTCTGGCACCTCCCTGCCATCCGCTGCAGTGCAGAAGCCTTCACCAGAGAAAACCCTTGCTCTTCTCTCCCACCCAGCATAGCCTCTGCCCTTACAGCCATGGGGACTCCGTCATCTTCTCAATGACCTCAGCCCTGAAGAAGAGAAATTATCACATACCCGACCGTCTGTCCCTGTCCTGCCTCCATCGGCAGCAGCACTGTGGCATTTGTCCATTTTCCCCCTCCATTCTCTGCTCCTCTTGTTCCTGTCACTGGACTGGGATGGGGGGTGGCATTCAGATGCACCTCAGAGACCAGCCCTGGGGGTCTTGGCACACGGATTTGTCCATGGGAGTACAGTGTCCCAATCCCCTCCTAATCCCCCGGCTCCCAGTGATACAAAAGGGAAAACTCTCCCTTCAGGACACCCCAGCTTCAGGGTTTGTTTCCCTCCTTGTTTCCCTGCTGGGTGGTATCCTGTGCTTGAACAAGGGCACAGCTCTCCTGTGGCAGGTCTGTGTTATGAAGGAGCCCCATGGAGAAGACACCTCAGTGCTAAGGCCATGGGAATGCTGCTGGGCGGTTGTGCACGGGCAGCTGCACTGAGCCCTCTGTGTCCCTGGCTGGGAGGGCAGAGCTGAGATCCTCCTCAGGTACAATGAGACAGGGTGAGGGGTTTGGAGATTGCACTTGGGAACTGGATTCTCTGTCCTCATCAACATCCAGTTCCTTCTCCGGGGAACATCTGGGGGCAATCATCCCCCAGCTCAAAGAACTGCCCGCACACGGCAGCAGAGACCAGGGCTGATGGACAGACTGACTCTCCTCACTCTGCACAAAGGCACTGTCCCTTTGCCTGCCAGGACCCACAAGATTGCACCTGGAGTGCAGCAGAAGTGGCAGTGCTCACAGGTGCTCCTCAGGTGTGGTGGGGCAACTAGAACAAAATACACAAAGCAAAATCCCCTCAACTCTGCTCTGCGGTCAGGTGAATTGGGAGGGACAATACCGAAAAGTCCTTTGATATCACGAGGGGATTTGATCTTATGTGACCCCGAGTTCCTGTTTAGCTATTGCTGTAGGGATGAACTGATTCCTGCAGAGACCCCAGAAGAGCCCCCAGCTACCTGCGGCACCCTCAGCCAGCACCAACCACAGCTGATGAGAGGGACCTGCCAAAGGTCTTCCTGAAGGAGGGGAGGCAGTTTCAGTGGGCTTTCTATGAGAAATGCACTAGGTTTTGCTCAGAGAAGTCTCATCTAACTTGTCATTGTCTTTTCCCTCTTTAAACAGTTCCCGATTCCCAGAGGAAGCTAATGTCCAACGGCAGCTCCATCACCACTGAGTTCCTCCTCCTGGCATTCGCAGACACACGGGAGCTGCAGCTCTTGCACTTCGGGCTCTTCCTGGGCATCTACCTGGCTGCCCTCCTGGGAAACGGCCTCATCATCACTGCCATAGCCTGTGACCACCACCTCCACACCCCCATGTACTTCTTCCTCCTCAACCTCTCCCTCCTCGACCTGGGCTCCATCTCCACCACTCTCCCCAAAGCCATGGCCAATTCCCTCTGGGACGCCAGGGTCATCTCCCACTCAGGATGTGCTGCACAGCTCTTTCTGTTTGTTTTTTTCATTACAGCAGAGTATTTTCTCCTCACCGTCATGGCCTATGACCGCTACGTTGCCATCTGCAAACCCCTGCACTACGGGACCCTCCTGGGCAGCAGAGCTTGTGCCCACATGGCAGCAGCTGCCTGGGGCAGTGGGTTTCTCACTGCTCTGCTGCACACGGCCAATACATTTTCCCTACCCCTCTGCCACGGCAATGCTGTGGACCAGTTCTTCTGTGAAATCCCCCAGATCCTCAAGCTCTCCTGCTCAGATGCCTACCTCAGGGAAGTTGGCCTTCTTGTGGTTAGTGCCTGTTTAGCATTTGGGTGTTTTGTTTTCATTGTGGTGTCCTATGTGCAGATCTTCAGGGCTGTGCTGAGGATCCCCTCTGAGCAGGGACGGCACAAAGTCTTTTCCACGTGCCTCCCTCACCTGGCCGTGGTCTCCCTGTTTGTCAGCACTGCCACATTTGTATACTTGAAGCCCCCATCCATCTCCTCTCCATCCCTGAATCTCTTCGTGGCAGTGCTGTACTCAGTGGTGCCTCCATCCATGAACCCCCTCATCTACAGCATGAGGAACAAGGAGCTCAAGGAAGCTGTGTGGAAACTGAGGACTGAATTTTGTCCAGAAGCTGTAAAGAGTCCACCTTCTTCAGCATGTGACTCATAATGTAACTCATTACAGGCCCAGTCTTTCTGCATTAGTTTTTGTTGTTGTCATTGTTGTTGGGTCAGTTGTTTTCTTTTCTTGCTTTTTTTACTGTGATCATGTTGTCCACAAAGAAACGTGGACACCCCACTTCTACTTATCTACCTCACTCGTGGGACCCAGCAACTGTCTGAACAAGGAGCTCTACTCCTTCTTTAATTATACAAAATACATGTACTTGCAGGGACTTGTCTGTTTGAGACCCAGGCAATGAAAACCAAACCAAATGATCTTCCTTGCAAGTTCCCTACAAAGTCAGAGAGCAAATGAAGGACCAAAAACCCTCCACAGAGAAAGGGCAATGGGGCAGTCATGGAGTCCCTCATACCTATGGAATGGGGAATGTTCCCAGCCCTTAGACAACTGTCTTCCTCCTCTCTCTCATGACCTGCGAGGTGTTTGTGCCTGGGAGAACCCTCATCATCATGCGGATGGTGGCAAAGCAGCATCTGCACACCCCCATGGGCTTCTTTTTGAGGCATCTGTCTTCCCTGGAGACCTGCTACTGCACCACCCCCCTGCCCCAGCTGATAGCCAGCTTCATGACTGGGCACAGCACCATCTCTGCTCATCACGGTGTTAGTGTACTGTTTTCTGCACCTTTTGCATGTACAGAGTGTTTACTACTGGTGAGCACATCCTACCATCAGTACTGGGCTGTGTGCCACCCCCTGCTCTCTACAAGACTCATGAACTGGCAGGTCTGTCTGCAGAGGGCAGCTGCCCCTTCGCTAGGGTGACTTCTGTCATCTACAGCAAGCAGCTCAGTTGTGTGCCAGATGTAGTTCTGTGGCTGCAGTGGCGCGGACCACTTCTGCTGTGATTTCACCCCCTTGCTGGAGCTCTCACGCAGTGACACTGCGACACTCATGCTCTTTGCTTTCATCGCCTGCTTTTTCGATCCCATCCTTCCCTTCCCGTGTGCACCAGAGCTGCCACCTTGGGGCAGCTCTCCCATCCAACGTGGGCAGCCAGAAAGCCTTCTGCACCTGTTCCTCTCACCTCAATAGTGCCACTGCTTTCTACAACACTCACTTTCTTGGGTGTGTGATGCCCAGAACAGCCCTCCTGAGACAGTTTGACAAAGCCCTTTTTCTACACCATCCTCACATCCCTGGTCAATCTCTTCATCTACAGCCTGTGGACCAGAGAAGTTGCAGGAGGGAAACACTGAGAAAAACGCTCAGGAAAGCTGTCAGCAGCAGAGAGAACCCATTGGAGTGGTGGGCCTTTAGGAAGAAATCACTTCTGGTTCTCTTTTGAACCCATCCAGAGGACCTGGACTGGTGTGTGCCATGTCCTGGGAGCTCCCCGGATGTGTTGGCTATGAAGAAGGCTTTTGGTGTGAGAAGGAGCAGAGAGGTGTCATCATGCGGCCTCTCAAGCATCTCGGAAGGTGCAGAGAGATCAGGGAGGTTCCAAGGTCCTCAGAAAAGGCAAATATCAAACCCATCTTCAAGAAGGGCAAGAAGGAGGACTGGGAGTGTTGCAAGTTGGTCAGCTTCATCTCACTTCCTGGGAAGGTGACAGGGCACATGCACTTACAGCCACCTCCATCACTTGTTGGACAGAAGAGGATTGCTGAGCCCATGTGGGAGGGGAGCAAAGGGCATGCTGTGTGCCTGAACTTTTGTACCTCCTTGGATGTGCTTTCCCATAGTCTCCTTAGAGCAGGTTGTTAACATCTGGACTGAAGAAGTGGACGATGTTGTGGGTGGGAAGTTGACTGGCCAGGATCAGGAACAAATTCTGTCAGTGGTACAAAGTCTGAGGAGGAGCCAGATACTAGCAGCATTGGTCAGCGATCAGTAAAATTTCATAACAAATCATTAAAAGCTGGAAATGAAGACTTTGTCAGTTGTTACATAGATTTCTTTTTCTGCATAGCCTTCAACTTTTGTCTAACATTTACATTCCGCACTTAATGCAGTTGTCCGCACAGAGGTGGCCACTGCAGCCAAGAAGCCCTGTGGTAACTGAAGCACCCCTGTGGGAAAAGTGACGCAGGAACCCTTCGGATGCATGAGCGGGTTTGCAGGCAGGGAACCTCTGGGATGGTGCAGGGCATCACCTTCCCCCAGTGCTGCTG
This sequence comes from Grus americana, assembly GCF_028858705.1. Lineage (NCBI taxonomy): Eukaryota > Metazoa > Chordata > Aves > Gruiformes > Gruidae > Grus > Grus americana. The sequence goes on from NW_026561988.1 coordinate 55,645, forward strand.
GGTGGGCAGTGAAGAGGCCTCTCAAGCGCAGCAGCACAATGTGCCCCCTTGGATGCTGGCTGTGAGGTCACTTCTGGCTGGTCAGCAGCGGGGAGACAGATACTCTGAGCTCATGGGTTTCATCAGAAAGAGGCCCCCAACAAGATGACGCATTTGGGGAGGACAGGAGGAGCCTGGGCAAAAGAAATGGGAGACTTGGGGGAAGGAAGACATGCTTGGCCAGTAGACACTAAAGAGTTAAAATAGGTTATGGAGATGTTGCTGTGAAAACATTGACGGTGAAGACATTCATGTTAAGCCCTTCCACTATGTCTAACCAGTAACCTTAAGCCCTAACTCTACCCCTAAATACTAATCCTCACCCTGATAGTAAACCACTCTTACTGACCTAACTGAGCTTAGGCTATCCCTAACCTCAAACCTAACATCTAAGCCAAATCCAAACCCCATAACTCCTTACCCTTACCCTATTGCTTCCCCTAGCCCCTAGCCTCCACCCTTAGCATTTAAACGCTGGCCTTAACCCTGGCCCTCACCCTAGCCCTAAACAAAACCTTAACCCACAAAGCCAGCCCACAGCCTTCACGCGAACCAGGCACCTTCAGCAGAACACCAAACCCTCTCCCTAAGCCTTTGCCTAATCCCCAGGACTGAAAGGTGAGCTCTAATCCCTAAGCCCGAACCTCAACACCTGACTCCCACAGCCCTCGCTCCTGTGCTCTAAGCCCCTCACCTTCAGCCCCTCCTCACCCTAACTTGCTCTGACTGGCCCCTTGGACAGGGCAGGGATTGAGAGGTCCCAGAAGAGTCGCCTGGTGTTGGAGGAGGAGTGCGAGGTGACCTGTATCTGATGAGCTCATGGGCCACAAAGAGGAGATGGGTGGGAATGCTATGGTGAGGCCAGCTGTGCTCCAGGATCTCAGGGGCCAGCAGGAGGCACAAGGCTGTGAAGGTGGCTGTGAGGTCACAGCTGGGAGGTCACTTCTGTCTCTGAAGTTGATAGGGCAGCAGCAGGAACATTGCTGGGAAAGGGACCGTGAGGTCCCTTCTTTCTGCAGTAGCTGATAGGTCAGCCCCTGACTCATGGCTGGGTTATCTGCTTTTAGGCTCACATCTGCTGGCATCCCCAGCAGGCCAGCAGAAGGCACGTGGTTGGCAAGTTGATTGTGGAAATCCCTTTCCCTAAGTTGCTGGTAGGCCCATCCAGGAGGAGGGCTTGGATATGGGTTGTCATGTCCTTTCCACCTGAGTACCTGATGGGCCAGCAGCAGGTACATGGCTTGGCTGCATTTACTGGAGAAGCTGAAAGGCCAGCATCAGGCATGTGGCTTGGAAGATAATGGTGAGGTTCCTTTTGTCTGGTCAGTTGTTAGGCCAAGAGAAGGCTGATGGGTTGGCTATCATTATGACATCAATTATGTCTGAGAAGCTCATATGCCAGCAGGACACACATGGTCATGGAGGTGAGTGTGAGGTCACTGGAACCTCCAGTCACTTGCGGTGACTGGCCATCAGCGGACACATGGCTGTGGTGTTGCCTATGACATCACTTCTGCCTGAGAATCTGACAGCCAGCAGCAGGCATATGACTTGGTCGTTGTTTTGTACCTGGAGGTTCTGGTTTGTTACGTCCCCCGTAAGAAAGGCACGCAGACTCGGTGAAGTATCATTTAAAATGCCATTTGATGGAGCAAACACTATAAACAGTGACTGAGGCCAGCTGAACACAGGGCTGTATTAGGAGGACTGTGGCCACCCAGGCAAGGGTGTTATCACCCCCCTTGACGCAGCGCTGGTGTAGCCACATCTGGACTTGTGTGCCTGGGCATGGGGTTGCCAGCCTGGAGGAGTGGGCAAGAACTGGAGCAGCCCCAGAGGACATCTGCCAGGAAAGGGGGTTGGGGCCTCCGTGGAGAAGCTGAGAGACTTGGGTGGAGTGGAGGTTCAGGGCACTACAGTAGCAGCTGAAAACTGCTGGAAGGGTGGTTTCAGAGATGATGGAGCTTTTCTTGGTAGTGGGAAGAGAAGCAAACCGTCACAAAGTGCAGCTTGGAAGGTTCAGACTTGTTGTGTTGAAAAAGAAATGTCACTCAAAGGGTAGCCTTGGGGTGCAAGAGATCACCCAGAGGGTGTCTGGATCAGCCCATGGCTTTGTCTTTCAAGGAAAAGCCAACAAGGCTAGAGAGACATCAGTGAAGGTAACAGAAATGCTGAGGTGAGACCTTGGTGGGAAATAAAGATGAGTGTCTGCAGCCTGAAGGGAAAGAGGTGCAGGCATGGAACGTGTAGGACAGACTGCATTAGAGATGGCCAAGGACTCTGGCACGGCTGAAAGGCCCAACAGGACCGAGGTATTTGCCTTCCTGGCTGTGGCAGCTCACTCTGTCACCAGGGCCTACCAGGTAAAACGTTATTTTGATGCTCTGGACTTTGTCTCTTCCTCACCCCTGCCTGGGGAGGCCTGGGGGTGTTGCACAGTTTTCCTACACTGGGCATTGCTCACCCTTGTAACCGTGGGATAGGGGCCGTGAAACAGAAACTATAGGATCAGGTTGAGATAATTAGTTTGTAACCAAGGTGATAGGTAATGAAGCTAACTGACCGTGGCAAGGTACAATGCTGCTATGTTCCATGCACAGTCCCTACCAAACCAAACAATAGGTTTGGAGATATTAATCTTATGAAGTAAGTTGCTATGGACAGGTGCACCTACAACAAGGATACTGCGCATGCCTGCAAGTAGAGGGTCACCCAGCGGACACGGGTGCGAGACCACTGATGACCACCAGGGACCCTTGAGGACCACCGACTCAAATCACTGAGCATGCGTGACGGGGAGGAGAATATGGAAATGGATTCTAAGAAATGATTATCACAGGACTGCCTTTTCTTGGAAAAATAATGAATATGTATATTTTGATTCTCTACGACTTGTGTGTTGGTGATCACCTGGCATGCACGTTGGGTGGAGCTATCCCCCGTGCATCCAGCGCTGCAATAAAGAATGCCTGCCTTTTAACACTACATTGGTGTTACGAGGTTTATTCCAGATTTTGGTGACACCCTCACACCCGACTCCCCCCAGGAAGAGCCCTGAGCCACGTGTGAGGGACAGGATCTGCCTTCCCTGGGCCTGGGGGTCAGGCCTTGGCCCTTCTGCTTCATCAAACAAAAGCAGGGCTTTCTCTGCATCTCAGCTGCCTGCACATTACCTTTGCCTACCTGCAGTCATGGCCTCCAATTATCTGCTCTAACGAGTCCACAGGGAGGCTTTGTCAGTAATGGCCCTCGGTGGGGACCATTAATGCTTCAAGGTACCTTGGGTTTCGCTTCTGACTTTGACTTCTTGAGCAGTCTCTTCAATCTCCTCTCAGTATCTGAGGTTCACAGACTCAACCCCAAATACACCATGGACTCATTAAAATACAGAAAGTCCTAGCAAGCCAATAATCCTCCTGTAATTTTCTTCAAGTCTTCAAGACTTGTACAGGGAATTGTGTAGTTAAGGAGGAAGATTCTAAAGCACTCCTAATAAAAAATACATTTTATTTTAAAGATTGTATTTTATAACTTTTCCGTTTAGAGAAGAGGTGATAGAAGCATTCTGCAATTGATATTGATCCAGATGGTGTCCTCATAAGGTCTGGACACGTAAGATAATCAGTCCCTTGAGGTCTGACACTGTATGGACAGCCTTGTTCCTCATCTCCCCAACCCCTCCGCTTCTCTCATTGTCCCCCTGGGATTTGCGTGACTTTTCCTTACATCAGACTTCTACAGTGCAGTCTCTGCAGCTGGGTGTTACAGCTCCTTTGCACCATCTCCCACCTGTTTTCCTTAGAGAACTGGCCCAGAAGGATTTTTCCTGTTTGCAAGCAAAGCGTGAGAAACGTTCATAAACAGAACACGCTCTGCAAGCATATGCTACGTACAAGTTCTTCTAACGAGGTTGCCTTTCCACAAGGGATAATCTTATGAGAAATGTTGTAGATAGATAGATCCAAAAAGGTAGATATAAACATAATTAAAGAGTTGGCCAAGGAGACAATTAGACTACTGGAAGACAGGCAAACTTTTAACTCCCTGATGTCAAAGCAGCAACTGGAGAGGTGACAGGAATCTGAATGAACAAAGTGTAAGGGGAAAAGAAACGGGAGAATGGAGGGAAGAGCCAAGCAAAGCAAAGCATGAGAAACGTTCATAAACAGAACATGCTCTGCAAGCGTATGCTACTGACGTGGTTTAGCCCCAGCCGGCAGCTGAGCACCGCACCTCACCCCTCCCTCGGCGGGATGGGGAGGAGAATGGAAAAACAAAGGCAAAGCCTGGTGGGTTGGGATAAGGACAGTTTACTGGGATGGCAAGGGAGAGGGAAACAGTCAACAACACTACTGATAACAGATATTCACAATGGGTGATAACAGATATTCACAATGGGTGATAACAGAAAGCAATTTACTGATCCAACGACCCAACCAACCGGAGGCTCAGCCCGTCCCAGAGCCACCACGAACCTGCCCCTCCCTGACTAGCCCCTTTTTATGGTGAGCGTGATGTCACATGGTATGGAATAGCCCCTGGCCAGCTTGGCTCACCTGTCCTGGCTCCTTGTGAAATTAACTCTATCCTCGCCAGAACCAGGACATTATCCACCCCTTATTCCATACCATCTACGTCATGACCAGATTATTTCACAGATCTCATTCCCTTACTCTACGGGCCATTGCTCTAAAATGTCTGTCGAGTTCATTTAGTCCATGGCTTTGGGTTCCATCTGCCATTACAGTCTCTCAGGGCAGGAGCAATGGTGTGTGCTGCTGGATTGTTGCACGCTGCATCTGGAGTTTTCACGGCTGGTGTATCTGGTATGGTCCATGCTCGCAGTCTGGATGTCAAAGATGTGATTTTCAATGAAGTTCCTGGGCACCAGTTGAAGTCAGTGCTAGTTCCATCATCGTGGCACTTTGTTCAGTTTCAAAGTCCACCCTTCATTAGTTTTGGGTGATTCTTATGGTCATACCATTGATACACTATATAGCTATTAACATCATGCAATTTAATTCATTGGCTATTTTCACCCCAAATCGAATCCCCTTGGGGCACACATCGGACTTCCCCATCCTTTCTCATCACCCACCAAGTGCACCCTGGTCCCTGAGCAAAAGCAATCCCGCAGATGGGCTTGCCTTTGCCTGAAACAGGGATAACCCAAACTGTCTTTCCCAACATATTTTTCATAGGCACTATAGGAACTTTATCCCCTTCCACTGGGCGTGGAAATTTTGATTGGGCAGGGCCAGCTCAATTGGCAGATCCCCTAGTGTTAACCAACCAGGTGGCCTTTGCTAGATGTGCGTCCCAGTGTTTGAGGGTCCCACCACCCGTTGCTCTCAGGATAGTTTTTAGCAGTCATAGAATCATAGAATGGTTTGGGTTGGAAGGGACCCTAAAGATCATCTAGTTCCAACCCCCCTGCTGCGGGCAGTCCATTGTACCTTTCCGTTTTCTTGGAGGCTGGTGCATGGCAAGGGATGTGATACACCCACTCAATGCCATGCTCTTTGTGGCATGGGGCACAGGATATGTTTCCAGCCATCCAGTGGTTGCTTCCACCATTGTAAGAATGTAACGCTTGCCTTGGCGGGTTTGTGGGAGTGTGATGTAGTCGATTTGCCATGCTTCCCCATATTTATATTTCAATCATTGTCCTCCATACCACAGAGGCTTTACCCACTTGGTTTACCTGATTGCAGCACATGCTTCTCATTGATGGATGACCTGTGAGATGGCGTCCATGCTCAAGTCCACCCCTCGATCACAGGCCCATCTATATGTCGCATCTCTTCCTTGATGGCAGAGGTGTCATGGGCCCACCGAGCTATAAATAATTCACCCTTACGCTGCCAGTCCAAATCCACCTGAGCCACTTCAGTCTTGGCAGCCTGATCCACCTGCTGGCTGTTCTGATGTTCCTCAGTGGCCCGACTCTTGGGTACGTGGGCATCTACATGACGTACCTTTACAACCAGCTTCTCTAGCCGGGCAGCGATATCTTGCCACAGTGGGGCAGCCCAGATGGGTTTGCCTCTGCGTTGCCAGTTGCTCTGCTTCCACTGCTGTACCCACCCCCACAGGGCATTGGCCACCATCCATGAGTCGGTAGAGAGGTACAGTGTTGGCCACTTTTCTCTTTCAGCAATATCTAAAGCCAGCTGGATGGCTTTCACCTCTGCAAACTGGCTCGACTCACCTTCTCCTTCAGCAGCTTCTGCAACTCCCCGTGTAGGACTCCATACAGCGGCCTTCCACCTTCGATGCTTTCCCACAATGCGACAGGACCCATCAGTGAAGAGGGCATATGGCTTCTCATCTTCTGTTAGTTTATTATACGGTGGGGCTTCTTCAGCACGTGTCACCTCCTCCTCTGGCGACATTCCAAAATCTTTCCCTTCTGGCCAGTCCCTGATCACTTCCAGAATTCCTGGATGATTGGGGTTTCCTATTCGAGCCCGCTGTGTAATCAATGTAACCCAGTTCACGTAGCATCGGTTGCATGGTGTGTAGAAGGAGCCCTCTCTTTGAACATCCAGCCCGGCACTGGCAGTCGGGGTGCCAAGAGGAGCTGTGCTTCAGTGCCAATGACCTCTGAAGCAGCTCGAACCCCTTCATAGGCTGCCAATATCTCCTTTTCCGTTGGAGTGTAGCGGGCCTCAGATCCTCTGTATCCCCGACTCCAAAACCCCAGGGGTCGACCTCGAGTCTCCCCTGGTGCTTTCTGCCAGAGACTCCAGGTAGGGCCATTCTCCCCGGCTGCGGTGTACAGCACATTTTGTACATCTGGTCCTGCCCGGACTGGCCCAAGAGCTATGGCATGAACTATTTCTTGTTTAATTTGTTCAAAAGCTTGTCGTTGCTCAGGGCCCCATTTGAAATCATTCTTCTTCCAGGTTACGTGGTAGAGGGGGCTTACTATCAGACTGTAATTCGGAATGTGCATTCTCCAGAAACCCACAACGCCTAACACTGTGTCTCCTTTTTGTTGGTTGGTGGAGACATGGCTGCTATTTTGTTGATAATATCCATTGGGATCTGACGCCACCCATCGTGCCACCTTATTCCTAAAAACTGGATTTCCTGCGCAGGCCCCTTCACCTTACTTCGTTTTATGGCAAAGCCAGCCTGCAGCAGGATTTGGATTATTTTCTTCCCTTTCTCAGAAACTTCCTCTGCTGAGCTGCCCCATACAATGATGTCATCAATGTATTGCAGGTGCTCTGGGGCTTCACCCTTTTCCAGTGCAGTCTGGATCCGTCCATGGCAAATGGTGGGACTGTGTTTCCACCCCTGGGGCAGTCGATTCCAGGTATACTGGACACCCCTCCAAGTGAAGGCAAACTGTGGCCTGCACTCTGCTGCCAAAGGGATCCAGAAAAATGCATTAGCTATATCAGTTGTGGCATACCATTTGGCCGCCTTTGACTCCAGTTCATATTGAAGCTCCAGCATGCCTGGCACAGCAGCACTCATCGGTGGTGTGACTTCATTCAGGCCACAATAGTCTACCGTCAGCCTCCACTCTCCATTGGACTTCCGCACTGGCCATATGGGACTGTTAAAGGGTGAGCGGGTTCTGCTGATCATTCCCTGACCCTCCAGTTGACGAATTAGCTCGTGGATGGGAACCAGGGAGTCTCTGTTGGTGCGGTATTGCCGCCGGTGCACAGTTGTGGTAGCAATTTGCACCTGTTGCTCTTCAACCCTCAGCAACCCTACAACAGAAGGTTCCTCTGAGAGGCCGGGCAAACTAGACAATGGTTCAATTTCCTCCGCTTCCAAGGCAGCTATTCCAAAAGCCCACCGGTAGCCTTTTGGATCTTTGAAATACCCTTTCCGGAGGTAATCTATGCCCAGGATGCACAGAGCCTCTGGCCCAGTCACAATGGGGTGCTTTTGCCACTCATTCCCAGTTAGACTTACTTCAGCCTCCAACAGAGTCAACTGTTGGGATCCCCCCGTCACACCAGAAATAGATATCGGTTCCACCCCTTCACAGTTCAATGGCATTAGGGTACACTGTGCACCGGTGTCCACTAGGGCCTTGTACTCCTGTGGGTCCGATGTGCCAGGCCATCGGATCCACACAGCCCAAGACACTCTATTGTCCCTTTCCTCCACCTGGCTGGAGGCAGGGCCCCTCTAGTCCTGCTCATCATATTCACTACTCATCTCTTGCAGAAAGGACTTAGAAGTCCCTTCAAGAGGATACCTTTCCCTCACACTTGACGACAGGAGTCGCCTCCAGAGGCTGAGGGCCTGTGCCTTCCTCCCAATTGCCTTGTCAGTGCCCCCTTCCCTAGACAAGGATCCCAGCTGCTTGGCCTCCCTGCCCTCCAGTTCCAGGCTACTGGCCCCGTTATCCCAGCAGCGGAGCAGCCAGGTAATTATGTGCTCCCCTGGAAGGCAGCTGAAATCTTTCTGCATATCTCGCAGCTCACTCAGGGACAGAGATCGGGTGATCACTTCTGGTTCTGGCTCTTCTTGTTCTCATGATGGTCCCGGTTCATCATCACCTCTCACTAAGCGAACGGATTTCCTTGTGTATTTCTTTTTGTGTATAGGGGTGACTGATCCTGGTATGGGTTGATCTTTTGGCTCGGCTGCAGGGCCTGTTGCGGGGGTTTGGGTAGCTGCAGGGCCTGTTGCGGGGGCTTGGGCAGCTGCAGGGCCTGTGGGTCTGCTCTCTCCCTCTGGGTGGTGCTGTCTACTCTCAAGCAGTGTTTGATAGATTGTGGCCAGGGCCCAGCACAGTGCAGTAAGTTGTGTCTCCTTAGAATCCCCACAGCATTTTCCTTTCAAATATTCTACCATTTTATCAGGGGCTTGCAATTGTTCGGGAGTGAAGCTCCAAACCATTGGGGGTGAGAAGGTCTCTAGATACCCGCCCATAGTCTCCCACATGCCGTGCCAGCCCTGACCATTCAGCCTTGGGGAAGATCCCTGGGTGGTATTCTTGAAACAATTTTTGCTAACCCTGAAGAGGACTTGGAAAGCATGCAGGAGACCTAGCAATAGGAATATACTGGCCTGAACGTTCCAAGGGTATTCAAAATTCTCAAAAATTGTTGTAACCAGCCAAAAGGGAAAAGGGGAGGTGAAAGAGTGGGAGAAGGTATCCCCCCCTGTCTTCCCCATAGATTGGGTGCAATTATTAATCAATTCTGAAAGATATTGACCGAGGTACGGGCCTGACCGAAATGCTACGTACAAGTACCAGCTCAGACTCATGACTGTCGATGATATCTTATCATAAGTCATTATCACACAGTACAACAGGAACCCCTCTCCCAGAGATGATAAACAGTGCCGCAGGGATTACATAGAGTAAACATGGGTTTACAAACCAGAGCCATGTGACCAAACAGAACATCATTATGACCAGTGACTGTTTCAATAACATTATAAATGCTTATAACAATTTTGCTTTAACACACTTGGGTCAGACTTGTCCTTATCACAACCCCTCAGGCCCCACGTTGGGTGCCAAAAAGACCGACGTGGTTTAGCCCCAGCTGGTAGCTGAGCACCACGCGGCTGCTCACTCACCCCTCCCCCAGTGGGATGGGGAGGAGAATGGAAAAACAACGGCAAAGCCTCGAGGGTTGGGATAAGGACAGGTTACGGGGACAAGAAGGGAGAGGGAAAACAATCAACAACAGTACTGATAACAGATATTAACAATGGGTAATAACAGAGAACAATTTACCGAGCCAACGACCGACCCACCGACCCACCAGACACTCAGCCCGTCCCGGAACCACGCCGAAAACCGCGCCACCCCTCCCCTGCCCGACTAGACCCCCTTTTATGATGAGCATGATGTCACATGGTATGGAATAGCCCCCGGCCAGCTTGGGTCACCTGTCCGGGCTCCTTGTGAAATTAACTCTGTCCTTGCCAGAACCAGGACAATTAGATGTTAGAAGGAAATTCTTTCCTGTTAGAGTGGTGAGGCACTGGAACAGGTTGCCTAGAGAGGTTGTGGAGGCCCCATCCCTGAAAGGGTTTAAGGCCAGGTTGGATGAGGTTTTGGGCAATGTGGTTTAGTGGAGGGTGTCCCTGCCCATGGCAGGGGGGTTGGAACTAGATGATCTTTAAGGTCCCTTCGAACCCTAACCATTCTATGATTCTATGATTCTATCAGATATGCAGAGGATGATGAAGAGTTTATTGCTTCTGAAAATCATCCAGTCATTAGTTGCCACACTGCATCCTTGAGCTCCTGGTTCCTCATGCTGTAGATGAGGGGGTTCATGGCTGGAGGCACCACTGAGTACAGAACAGCCACCACCAGGTCCAGAGATGGGGAGGAGATGGAGGGGGGCTTCAGGTAGGCAAACGTGCCAGTGCTGAGAAACATTGAGATAACGGCCAGGTGAGGGAGGCACGTGGAAAAGGCTTTGTGCTGTTCCTGCTCAGAGGGGATCCTCAGCACGGCCCTGAAGATCTGCACATAGGACACCACAATGAAAACAAAAACCACCCAAATCCTAAACAGGCACTAACCACAAGAAGGCCCAACTTCCCTGAGGTAGGCATCTGAGCAGGAGAGCTTGAGGATCTGGGGGATTTCACAGAAGAACTGGCCCACAGCATTGCCGTGGCAGAGGGGTAGGGAAAATGTATTGGCCGTGTGCAGCAGAGCAGTGAGAAACCCACTGCCCCAGGCAGCTGCTGCCATGTGGGCACAAGCTCTGCTGCCCAGGAGGGTCCCGTAGTGCAGGGGTTTGCAGATGGCAACGTAGCGGTCGTAGGCCATGATGGTGAGGGGACAATAGTCCCCTTTTTCTCCTCTTCTTCAGCGTACACAGTTGGGTGACCTCTTCGTTCTCTCTGTTTTGCAAGCTCAGCAACCTTGTTATCTGTCCTGCCCAGATGGTCCCAGGCTTGTTGGCATATTGGGCCCCCTTTATTCAGGATGCCTCAAACTTTGTGTCTTTTTCTAGTTCATACCCAAGGACTGTTCCCTAATTTACAGCTTCTCTTATCCTGTTTCTACATTCCAACTCTTTTACTAATTGTTTTCTTTCGTACTGGAGCATGAGACAGGCGAAGCCTGAGTTTGTGGGGCCTGACTCAAGTGTTGCCAAACTATATATTCTGTTTTAAAATTGTTCTACACTAATTAGTTTCCCTTATTCAGCTGGGTCCAGTCTTAGGCCCAGACTTGACCAACGGTTTATGTCTAAAGGATTAACTATATAGCCACATGTCAGAGTCAACGTTTGCTAGTCGGAGCCCCCAAAGGCCTTTCACTGAGACAGTTTCACAATGTTGAAACAGATAGAATACAGGTGATACCCCAAATGCAAAAGGTGTCGTGCATTTGAGGTGGAATTGCTCCTGTACTGCCCAGACTGAGCTGCCCCGGGGCGCTGCAGCAGCGTGCGGCCTGGTGCTGCCGGGAGCTGCCGGGGATCTGATCAGTACTTCTAAATATCTAAAGGGTGGATGTCAAGAGGATGGGCCAGTCTCTTTTCAATGGTGCCCAGTGCCCGTGCAAGGGGCAACGGGCACAAACTGGAACACAGCAAGTTCCACCTGAATATGAGGAAAAACATCTTCACTTTGAGAGTGACCGAGCACTGGAAGAGGCTGCCCAGAGAGGTTGTGGAGTCTCCTTCTCTGGAGAGATTCAAAACCCACCTGGATGCAATCCTGTGCAACCTGCTCTAAGTGATCCTGCTTTAGCCGTTGGGTTGGACTAGCTGATCTCCAGAGGTCCCTTCCAACCCCGACCAATCTGTGAATCTGTGAATCTGTGAATTTGCTGACTGAGATGACTCTGCAGCACCTTGTGCCAGTCTCCAGGAACACAAGGTACCACTGAGAAAGGCCCTGGGTGAGGTCAGCTTGCAATCCAGCCAGACCGTGGACATCAGTGGCATGGCTTTTCTTCATATCATCAGGGAGGTGGGTAGAGGACAATGGAGAAGAGGACCATTAGGGGCTGAGAGCATAGCGACATGAGTGGAGACCCTGGTGTGTTGTCCCTCCCAGTCATGCGGCACACCTGGGTGCATAGACAAGGTGGACCTTGCCATCTTGCCGTGATGCTGGCATTCAGGTTCTGGCACACCCGACCCCTTTGGGAGGCCATGCTGTGTCTGCCCATCCCCCACTGCAATTATTTCCTTGAAATCATGTAGGTGCCTGCAACGCACGGATGGGCTTGGGCCTGAGTTTGGCAGTGAGCTGAGCTCTAGTGAGTGCACTGGAGAGCACCTAGAGAAAGATCTGACCCTCCTTCTGGCGCACTCCTCCATTTGGTCAGCTGAAAGTGCAGCAGCCACCACGGAAATGTGAGTCCCATGGACTGTCCTGGTTTTGGCTGAGACAGAGTTAATTTTCATCCTGGGATAGTGCTGTGTTTGGGATTTAGGATGAGAACAATGTTGGTAACACACGGATGGTTTTAGTTGTTGCCAGGCAGTCAAGGACTTTTCAGCTTCTCATGCTGGCCTGCCAACGAGAAGGCGGGGGTGCCCAACAAGCTGGGAAGGGACAGAGCCAGGACAGCTGACCCAAACAATATTCCATACCCTATGACATCATGCTCCGTGTATAACTGAGGAGTGGGCCAGGAGGGAGTTCGGCTTGAGGACTAACTGAATATCGGCTTCGGTTGGTGAGCAATTGTGCTGTGCATCACTTGGTTTGTATATTATTCTATTATTATTATTATTATTATTGTTATATTCTTCCTTTTCTGTCCTATAAAACATTTTCTCAATGCCCATATTTGACCTTTTTTGTCTCTTTTTGATTCTCTCCCCCATCCCACTAGGGGAGAGTGAGCAACCAGCTGTGTGGTTACTTTAGCTGCGTGGGTTAAACCATGACGCAGGCTTTCAGATGCCCCAAACATCTGGTGTAAGCTGAGGCGACCAAGGGACCCGTCCCCAAGACCCCACAGCTGATGCTCAGGCAGGTGTGGGTGTCCCAGGTGTGCTCCATCAGAGCCCACAAACACATCCACGAGTCCTGGAGTACCCCTGGCACCTCAGATGCCACCAGCTGTTTGTGTGTGACCAGCTACCTGCCACCCTTCATCGCCATGGATCCCCGTGGGAGCTCAGGGAAGGAGCTGGCCTGCAGGCACCTATTTTGTGCCCACGGAGCTGAAGCAAGAGGAATGCTACCTCCTGTGAGTCTGTGGGGTGCATGAGGGAGAGCTCAACCCCACTCCGCTCTCCAGGCTACTCAGCAGAGAGGAGAAGCCTGATGTACTCAGCTGAATCCCTGCCCTCCGTGGAAGGGGGGAATGATCCCTGCCTTTCACTGCTGCGCTGTCCTGCCTGGCAATGGGACAGGGAGAAGGGTAAAGGGAGGGGAACATTTACACCTGCCATAGAGGTCAAATCCATGGCAGGACAAATGCCACTTCTAAAATCAGTCTTTCCAGTGTTCAGCGTCCAGTTAGTGATTACTTCAGCCTGAGTCTACCCCAGGAGAGGTCCTGCTGCCTTTCAAGAGCTGTAAGCTCTGGGAGCCCCAGGGACACCTCCAGGGAGCCTGGGAGGGCAGAGAACGTGCCACCTTGGGCTGATGCTCTGCTGCTGAGCTGGGCTGGGCTCCTGGGACGGAGGGAGCTCATGGTAAGCAGGCAGTGCTGCAGAGAGACAGCTCTGCTCAGGAGCAGCTCCTCTGCAAAGAGCAGCAGGGCTGAGGGCACTGCCTGCAGACAGTGATGGCAGTCAAGTGTAGTGAGAGAGGGGTTAAAGGCAGATGGGGCTGGGAGGATGCTGAGAGCTCAGAAGAGGAGAAATCATCACAGCCCTTGACAAGGTCAGGCTCTGGGTGCAGAGAAATGCAGCTGCAGTTCGTGGAGGGATCTCCTAAAGGTGAAATAACCCACAGCCTATGGGATCTCTCTCTTCTATAGAGGAGGAGGAGGCTGTGCTCCAGAGCAGGGCTTCCCTGCTGCACCATCAGAGGGACAGGGCATGAGAGGGAGAGCGGCAGAGGTGTGCAGGTGGGTGTGCAGCCAGGGGTGCCCAGGGCTGTCCTTCAGAGCAGAGTCCTTGCCAAGGTCAGCACTCAGCCTGCCTGGGGAGATCCCCATGGTGCTGTGGGGAGAAGCTGTGGGTGGAAAGACAGGGCAGGGTAGGGTCCTTTTGGTGGTGAGACGGTGCTGCGTGGGCAGGGCTGTTCAAAGATTACACTCTGGACATTGGGAGAAGCAGCATTTCAAGAGGAAGGCCAAGGCAGGGACTACCTTCTCAGCTTTCTTCTATGGGAGAGGGGAGAGGAGCTGTCAAGTTTGAAGAAGTCACTGAGACTCCTGAACCCTTACACTGAGGGATCAACACAGCTGCCAGAAGCCTCCTAAGTGCCTTCACCCACTCCTCTACCAGCAGACAGCACCACCATCACCTTTGCTTGCAGCATCAGTGCTTCTCTGACCTACTCCTGCGGAGCTGCTAACAGGGAGGTGCCCTGGGCAGAGCCCTGCTGCCAGGAGGTGTCTTCAGGGCAGAGCTGAGCACAGAGCAGGTGGGATGGGGTCTGTGAGCACTGACAGGGAGGAGACTTGGAGACAGAGAAACGGCTCCCGGCAGGGACAACTCCAGGGAGCAGAGAGCCAGGCCACCCCTCGGCATCACTCTCTGCTCAGCTGCTTAGAGAAAGAGAGAAGAGTTGTGAGAAATGGACTTTGAAACTGGACTCTTCCAAGCTCACAAATGTTGAGTTTCTTCTTCAAGTCCATTGTGTGTGAGATCATCCTCCAATGGAGAGAGGTGTAATTAGCACAGGGCACCTGCATGGTGACCATCCGGTCACTTGTGGGCAGACCAGCTCTCCTGACTCTGCATTAGGGCATAAGGAGCCCTTTTGTCCCTCAGGGCTCACCAGTGTCCAGGCTGAGAGCAAGGTGAAAGATGAGGATTTCTGCCCCTTCAGAGAAAGTGCCCTCACTCAGCAGCACAAACGTGAGCTAACACAAAGGAATTGAACAAAGTTCCCTCCCAAAAATGAAAAGTAATTTTGAGGGGATTTTTTGAGAAACAGCATAGGACAGGCTCAAAGAAGTCTGCCCTGACTTGTCAATGTATTCTCTTCTTTCAACAGCCCCCCAAGCCCAGAGTGAACAAATGTCCAACGGCAGCTCCATCACCCAGTTCCTCCTCCTGGCATTCGCAGACACACGGGAGCTGCAGCTCTTGCACTTCGGGCTCTTCCTGGGCATCTACCTGGCTGCCCTCCTGGGAAACGGCCTCATCATCACTGCCATAGCCTGTGACCACCACCTCCACACCCCCATGTACTTCTTCCTCCTCAACCTCTCCCTCCTCGACCTGGGCTCCATCTCCACCACTCTCCCCAAAGTCATGGCCAATTCCCTCTGGGACAACAGATCCATCTCCTACTCAGGATGTGCTGCACAGGTCTTTTTCTTTCTCTTTTTGATTTCAGGAGAGTATTTTCTCCTCACCTTCATGGCCTACGACCGCTACGTTGCCATCTGCAAACCCCTGCACTACGGGACCCTCCTGGGCAGCAGAGCTTGTGCCCACATGGCAGCAGCTGCCTGGGGCAGTGGGTTTCTCCATGCCCTGCTGCACACTGCCAATACTTTTTCCCTACCCCTCTGCCACGGCAATGCTGTGGACCAGTTCTTCTGTGAAATCCCCCAGATCCTCAAGCTCTCCTGCTCAGATGCCTACCTCAGGGAAGTTGGGCTAATTGTGGTTATTGCCTGTTTAGGATTTGGGTGTTTTGTTTTCATTGTGGTGTCCTATGTGCAGATCTTCAGGGCCGTGCTGAGGATCCCCTCTGAGCAGGGACGGCACAAAGCCTTTTCCATGTGCCTCCCTCACCTGGCCGTGGTCTCCCTGTTTATCAGCACTGGATCATTTGCCCACCTGAAGCCCCTGTCTGTCTCCTCCACAACCCTGGATCTCGTGGTGTCACTTCTGTACTCGGTGGTACCTCCAGCCATGAACCCCCTCATCTACAGCATGAGGAACAAGGAGCTCAAGGATGCAGTGTGGAAACTGAGGACTGGATGTTATTCAGAAGCAAAAAACTGCCCCTCTTCTGCATAGCATTTATTTATGATGTAACTTATTACAGGTCCAGTCTGTTGTCTGCATTTTTTGCTTTCTGGGTTGGTGTTTTACTTGTAATGATGTTGTCATCCCCTCTCTAATTCACTGTCTGCTTTCTTTTCTGACTGAGTGGCTGTGTATATGGAGAGCCTTGCTCTCTGTGTGTTACAATTAAAAAAAAAAAAAAAGGGGTCCTGCAGTGCCTTTCTGAGATCCTTCCACAAACGAGAAAATTTTGAGCCATAACATCATTGTGCAGGTAGGATTTCGGGAAAGACAAAGGTCACCTGGGAAAGTCAAGAGTGAAAAGATGAGCTTTGATCACCTGTTAGAGACCCGTTAGAGATGACCTTTAGGCTGAACAACTGAAATGCCAGCCTGCTGCTGCTGCTGAACAGGGAGGGTGATTTAATAACAGCAGGCACAGGTGGGGCTGAGGGACTCAATGCCTTCTGTGCCTGAGTCTTTACTGAAAAGGTCTCCAGGCCTCTGTGCTCAGGGAAATGGTTCAAGGAGGAGAAGAGCATCTATGGGCAAGAACCTCCTGAACTCCAGCAAGGGCAAGTGGCAGTTTCTGCCCCTGCAGGGGACTCACCCTGGCAATGGCACAGCCTGGGGGCTGCCTGGCTGGGAGCAGCCCTGTGGGAAAGGTCTCGGTGGGCAGGGAGCTGGACGGGAGGCGGCCGTGTGCCCTGGCAGCAAGGGAGGCCACCAGCATCCTGGGCTGTCAGAGCAGGAGCACGGCCAGGAAATTGGGGGAAGGGATTTTCCAGGTTACTGCATCCCAATTTCAGATCCCCAGTAGAGGAAGGACGTTGGCAAGCTGTAGCAGGTTGAGCAAAGGGCCCTCAAGAATGTCAGGACGCTGCCTATGAGGAGAGGTTGAGGGAGCTGGGCTTGTCCTGCCTGGAGAAGGGAAGTTCTTGCAGAAGCATTGCACCGTTCCCAGGAAGTCCGAGTCAGGCTTATGTGCATGGTACGAGACGTAAGGACAAGAGGCAATGGCCCGAAACAAGAGAGGGTCAGGCTGCATATAGGGAGAGAGTTTTCCAGCATGAGGATAGTCAAATGCTGGAAGCCATTTCCCAGGGAGTGTGCACCGTCTCTGCCCCAGAAAGCAAACAGGATGTGTTTCGATAAAGCTGTGAGTAGTTTGGTCTGAGCCTTCTTTGAGCAGGAGGTTCAGACACCTCCCGAGGTGCCTTCCAGCATGAATGAGACACCTGAAGGAGCTGTGACCCCATGGGAAGCCCGTGCTGGAGCAGGCTCCTGGCAGAACCTGTGACCCCATGGAGACAGGAGCCCAAGTTGTAGCAGTTTTTCTGGCAGGACTTGAGATCCCACGGGGGACCCATGCTGGAGCAGTCTGCTCCTGAAGGACTGCACCCTGATGAAGGCACCCACGCTGGAGCAGGTCATGAAGAAATGTGGCCCATGGGAAGGACCCACATTGGAGAAGTTCATGAAGGACTGTCCCTCGTGTGAAGGACCCCCCGTTGGAGCAGGGGAAAAATGTGAGGAGGATGGAGCAGCAGAGACAACATGCAATGAACTGACTGCAACCCCCATTCCCTATCCCCCCGTGCCACTTGGAGAGAGAAGGCAGAGAAATCAGGAGTGAAGTCGAGCCCAGGAAGAAGGGAGGGCTGGGGGGAAGTGTTCTGAGATTTGGTTTTATTTCTCATTATCCCACTCTGATCTGATTGGTAATAAATGACATTCATTTTCTGAGTTGAGTCTCTTTTGCCTGTGATGGTAATTGGTGAGTGATCTCCCTGTCCTCATCTCCACCCACGAGGAGGGGGAGTGATAGAGGGGCTTGGTGGGCAGGTGCCTTCCAGCCAGGCTCAACACACCACAGAAGCAGAACATTTCCTTGTCTTTAAATTGTTTCCTTAGTTTCTTTGTTGCTTCATTTTAATTTTGGACATTTTCTGAACCGTTCTGCCATAATCAGGCCTCTAACATTAACAACAATATATCTGTGTCTCACGTGGAGTTCAGTGCCCTAAAACCTCCCTGCCCAGGACTCTCCTTGCCACTGCTCGCCCTTTCACACAGCCAGTCACACTCTGAGGGGTTGAGCTCTCTCGACTGTTACAGAGAAGAAGGGTGACCATCTTCAGTGAAACGCTCTGCTTCTCCATGGCCAACATATCTGTGTTTCCAGCACTTCTGGAAGGAGTCCCTAAATCAGCAAGACCCACTGCCTTCACATTCCCTCGGGGGTATGTGGATTGGCGCTCTATTTTAGGTGAAGAACGGGACGAGGTTGTCCTTACCCAACACCAGGCACCTCAATGCAGATGTCTAGACTTGCCTTTGGAGTAAATGGAGAGAAAGAAGTTGTCTCAGCCGAGATGCCTGGAGATTTCCTGGTGACCAGCTAATGCTCCAGAAGGGAGCCCTGGATCACATTTCCAAGCACCTTATGGGCACTTCTGTAAGCCAGGGCAGCTCAGACAGCAACGGCCTCTCTATGTGGGCAAATGAATCCAGACCTGAATGTAGGTCTTAGTCTCGAGTTGAAACCTACTTAGAAATTATTCTAAAAATACCTGAAAACAATCTTCCTTTTCAGAATGTCAGCTATTTTGGCTCAGTTCTTTTTTCTTTTCTTTTTTTTTTTTTTTTTTTTTTTAATTTGGGAGGACCACATGAGTACACTACAGTAATTTCCCATGCCAGCATATTTATATGCAGTTGTTTATCAAAATATTTTTCCTGCCAGTGCTCTGGTTGGAGAAATTTTGTTCTGAAAATATACTATATCGACATATTTCCCATCTCTTCTTCAGCCTCTCTGCCCTTTCTCTTTCCTCTACCTGTTTTGTCTTTATAGAGAACTCCAGGTAAAGATTTATTGAGTAATTAAATGTGGGAGATATTTCTGGGCATCATCTAGTTCCCCCCCACACCCCTTACTCAATGGAGGGCTCCCACCACTTCAGTGTCATCCACAAACATGCTGAGACTGAACTCTGTCCCATTGTCCGGGCCATCACTAAAGGGGTCAGACAGCATTGCCCCCGGCACTTCTCAGTGAGGGATGCCTCTAGAAACTGGCCGTCGGTTGGACTTTCTAACAATGATCATTATGTGTGTGTGTCCCCCGCCATTGCCATGACATTTCAAAGACAAAGGACAGCGGCCTTGCAATGACACCAGCCATTTCCCCCAGACCCCTCGGGTGCATCCCCTCTGGTCCCATGCACTCGCCTGTGTCCAACTGGCACTAGTGCTCCCCAGCTGCATCTTGCTCTCACATGGGTGAAGCTTTGCTGCCACAGAGGCTGCTAGGAGACTCAAGGACCAGGGAGACCTGGGGAAAGATCCTACCAGGAAAGGAGGAGGGATGTGTGGCAATGTGATCCTCAGCCTCTTCCATGTCTGTGCAAGGCCTTTTTGGACTCACTGGAGGTTAAAGTAATTGAATCTTGCTTGGATGTATCTGCACCTCACTGTCGGGAGGGTATCTTGGGCCAAGTTAGCCTCAGAACCCCACTTGGGACTTCATCTTGGAGGGGGTTTCGCTTGGAAGGCAGAGCCCAGGAGTGAGGAGTTCACCCTCACGGTGAAATCTTTGTCTTTATCTCCAGGCTGAACGCTCATTGGTTTTTTCCTCCCAACATGCACCATCATTAAGAGCCTGGCTCCGCATTCTGCATGACCTAATTGTAGGTACGAGCAGGCTGGGATGAGGGCCCTCCCAGCCTTCCCTGCTCTGGGCTGGACAAGCCCATTTCCCTCAGCCTCTCCTCACAGCAAAGTGCTTCAGGCCCGGGTTGTCCTGAGGGCCCTTTGCTAAACCCACTCCAGCTTGGCAATATCGTTCCTGAATTGGGGATCTGAAATCTGGATGGAGTATTCCAGAGAATTCTTTGCCCTCAGTCTTCTGGCCATGCTCCTGGTTGTACAGCTGGTGGCCTCCCTTGCTGCCAGGGCACAACGGCTGCCTTCTGTCCAGCTCGCTGACCACCAAGAGCTTTCCCACAGGGCTGGTCTCATCCAGGCAGGTCCCAGGCTGTGCCATTGCTAGGGTGAGTCTCCTGCAGGGGCAGAAACTGGCATTTGTCCTTCTGGGATCTCATGAGGCTCCTGCCAATACGTGCCGTCCTTCTCCATGAACCCCTTCATTGAGCACAGAGACCTTGACAGTAAAAACTCAAGCAAAAAAGGCATTGGGTCCCTGAACCCCATCCGTGTCTCCTCTTCATGAGATCACCGTCCTCGTTCAGCAGTGGGCTGAACTACTCTCCTACTTGAGACAGCCTCTTCCAGGTCCTGGAACCTACCCAACCCTGTCCGCATCCCATGTGAGGTTTAGCAGACATCCCTACTCCAGGTCTGCCAGGGTCTGGACAAGGAGAGATGTCGAGCAGGTCTGGTTATTCCCCCCGTGCAGGCACGGAGCCCAGCAGGAGGAAGGAAATGGCCGTGCAGCACAACTCACCCATAGACCTGTGCAGAGCGGGCAGTGCTGGAAGTGGCCGATTGCGGTTTAACCTGGCAGGCAGCTAAAGACACAACACAGCTGTTTGCTCACTGCCCCCACCCAGTGGGATGGGGGAGAGAATCAGGAAAAAAAGGTAAAATTTCTGGGTTGGATAAAGACAGTTTAATATGACAGAAAAAGTAAGCAAATAACAACAACAACAACAATAAAAAATAATATACAAACCAAGTGATGCACAGCACAATTGCGCACAACCCCCAGACCACAGATGCCCAGCTAGTTCCCGAGCCGTGGTCCCAGCTGTCGGCCAGCTTCCTCCATTTATATAATAAGCATGATGTCATATGGTATGGAATATCCCTTTGGCCAGGTTGGGTCAGCTGTCCTGGCCATGTCCCCTTCCCAGCTCCTTCTGCACCACCAGCCTCCTCACTGGCAGGCCAGTATGGGAAGCTGAAAAGTCCTTGCCTTGGTGTAAACATTGCCTAGCAACAACCAAAACATGTGTGTCTTATTAGCATTATTCTCATCCTAAATCCCAAACACAGTACTATGCCAGCTACTAGGAAGAAAATTAATTCCATGCCAGCCGACTCCAGGACACGGCTTAGTGAGGCCACCAGTGAAAGCTCACTCTGGTCTCATTCTCTAACACATCACCACATGCCCACCTCCCCTCAGCCCATGGAGAAACCAAGCACAGCAGCACGGCCTTGTGGGGGCAATTTCATTAGCCTGTTCCTGACCTGGGCTTTGGAAGAAGAACCCAGCCTCCAGACCCTGGCGTTGTGAAAATGCCTTTTTATTACAGAGATGTGAGAAGGGAGGCCCGCTGGGCCATTGTGCCAGACACATGTGCAAAGACATGTGGGTCAGAAAGACTGCGTTGGTGCCTCTGGAGAAGTGGCGTAGATGTATATGTTCCTGGGAAAATATAATTATCCTAGATAAAACAACCAAAGCACAGTAGATTCCCCAGATATATTGGAAATGCCTTGTGAAGACACACAGGCAGCTTATTGCTTCTGAAAGACTACTGATTGAAACAGCTTCTTCAGTGCGTCTTTGAGTTGCTGGTTCCTCATGCTGTAGATGAGGGGGTTCACAGATGGAGGTAAAACCGAGTACAGAAGTGACACCACGAGATCCAGGGTTGTGGAGGAGACAGATGGGGGCTTCAGGTAGGCAAACATGCCAGTGCTGATAAACAGGGAGACCACGGCCAGGTGAGGGAGGCACGTGGAAAAGGCTTTGTGCCATCCCTGCTCAGAGGGGATCCTCAGCACGGCCCTGAAGATCTGCACATAGGACACCACAATGAAAACAAAACACCCAAAGGCTAAACAGGCACTAACCACAAGAAGCCCAACTTCCCTGAGGTAGGCATCTGAGCAGGAGAGCTTGAGGATCTGGGGGATTTCACAGAAGAACTGGTCCACAGCATTGCCGTGGCAGAGGGGTAGGGAAAATGTATTGGCCGTGTGCAGCAGAGCAGTGAGAAACCCACTGCCCCAGGCAGCTGCTGCCATGTGGGCACAAGCTCTGCTGCCCAGGAGGGTCCCGTAGTGCAGGGGTTTGCAGATGGCAACGTAGCGGTCGTAGGCCATGATGGTGAGAAGACAATACTCCCCTACAATAAAGAAGAGAAAGAAAAAGACCTGTGTAGCACACCCGAAGTAGGAGATGCTTCTGGTGTCCCAGAGGGAATTGACCATGACTTTGGGGAGAGTGGTGGAGATGGATCCCAGGTCGAGGAGGGAGAGGTTGAGGAGGAAGAAGTACATGGGGGTGTGGAGGTGGTGGTCACAGGCTATGGCAGTGATGATGAGGCCGTTTCCCAGGAGGGCAGCCAGGTAGATGCCCAGGAAGAGCCCGAAGTGCAAGAGCTGCAGCTCCCGTGTGTCTGCGAATGCCAGGAGGAGGAACTCAGTGATGGAGCTGCCGTTGGACATTTGCTTCCTCTGGGTAAGCTTATCTGTAGAAGAGGAGAAGGCAGTGCTGAGTTCAGCCAGACTGCTCCAAACTAAACATATTGTACGTCTCATTGCAACCCCACATTATGACTCTTTCTTTTTCTGGAAGACCTCTCTGCAGCTCTCTTACTTGAGCTCTGGCTTTTGCTGGCTGAGGGTGCCATTGGGAGCAAGGACTCTGTAATGGGCTCCCGAGGAGTCCTTCCTGCCGTGCAGCGAGAGGGAACTAGGAATGCAGGGGGATGTCCAATTAAATGCACTCATGATATATCAAAAAGCTTTTCAGCACTGTGGTTTGCAATTTGCCCAAGTGCAGAAGAGGGCTGAGGGGATTTGGGGTTGTTTCTCTTGTTCTAGTTGCAAGTGGAGTGGTTTGGGATGGAGGAAATCCCTGACATTTCTAAGGCACTCCAAGTGAAATCTTGTGGGTCCTGCGAGGCAAAGGGACTTTCCCCCACAGTGCTGAGAGAGGAGAGCTGCTCTGCCCATCAGCCCTGTTCTCAGCTGCCCTGTGCTGGCAGCTTGGAGCTGGAGGATGATCACCCCAGGTGTTCCTCTGAAAAGAAACAGGGTGCTGCTGAGAGCAAAGAAATCCAGGTTCACCAAGCAGATTGAGAGAGTCCTCACCTCTTCTCAGGGTACCTGAGGAGGATCTCGTCTCTCCCCTTCCAAGCAGGAACACAAAGAGATCATTCCATCTGCCCACGTACAGCTGCCCAGAAGCATTTCTACAGCCTTAGCACTGAGGTGTCTTCTCCATGGGGATCCTTGCGAGCACAGAGATACTATGGGAGAGCTGTGCCCTTCTGGAGGGCACCCTGCAGCCCAGCAGGACACCCCAGGGAAACAGCTGAAGGTCCTGAGGTTGCCCGGAGGAGACTTGGGCACTTTGCTCCCATAGACACATCTGCATAGCAGGACCCAAAGGGTCAGTGTCCCAAGAGGAGATGAACCTGCCACCGCAGCCCCCACCCCCTTCCGCACCGAGAAGGCAAATCCAAGGGTGAGCGGAAGGGCAGCACAGGCAGGAGGGGTGGGCAGTGACATGCCACCATGCTGCTGCCAAGGGAGGAGGGACACACCAAGACTGCTGGACATCAGGGGTTTGTCCTTCTCTGGGCTCTGGCTGCTCCAGAGGCAATGCACGCCCGAGAGCCCATGGGCTTGAGGGCAGAGGCTCTGCTGAGGCTGGGAAAGGAGACCAGGGAGGAGTTGCTCAGGGGAAGGTGTCTGCAGTGCAGGGACAGCGGGGAGGTGCCCACATCCCCCTCCCCAGCGTTTCGGGCAGCAGCTCCCTCTCACTCCCTGCCCATGTCTCTGCTGCTTGGAGCTGCTCCTGCCAGGAGCCGTCACCTCCCTGTCCCCAGCCCAACTCCCTGTCAGTGCTCACAAACCCCATCCCTCCTGCTGTGTGCTCACCTCTGCCTGCAAACACCTCCCAGGGGCAGGGCACTGCCCAGGGGCCTCTCTGCCTCTGCAGGGGCTAAAGACCAGATCTCAGAAACCTGATGGGGCTGCGAAGGGCAAGTTGTTGCTGCTGCGTTGGCTGGAGGCAGCTGGGAACAGTGCTTTGAGGTGCTTCTCCCAGACTTACTTGTCTCTCAGGCTAAGAGTCTAGGAGTCGCAAAGCCTTCTTCTAAGCAGAAACAGGAAGTTTGATCTCCAGTGCCAACCCCAGACAACCAGACAAAGATTCAGGAAAGCCCTTCTCTTTCCAGGAGCCACTAACCTGATGGGCTTCTTGAGAAGTCCCCTTAGAAATGTCCCAAGGGAGAGCTGAAGCTCTCAGAAGCCCTGACCCATGCAGCACTCTCTTGACAGCAGAAGGACCGTACCCTGCCCTGCCATGCTGGGGCTTTCTCCTTCCACCCACAGCTTTCCCTTTCCCTTTCCCTTTCCCTTTCCCTTTCCCTTTCCCTTTCCCTTTCCCTTTCCCTTTCCCTGGCAGGCAGCAGAGTCCCTGCGCCAGCACACAGTCCCCGGGAGTGCAGGGACCCTGCTCAGAAGGACAGACCTGGACAACCCTGGTTGCACAGCCACCTTCACAGCCCTGCAGCCATCGTCAAGACAAGGGAGCTGTCTTGCCTTGTGCCTCTGATGGTGCAGCAGGGAAGCCCTGCTCTGGAGCACGTCCTCCTCCTCCACACCTGAGAAAAGCAAGGAGAGCCATCATGACAGGTCCTATGAGAGGTGGCATGGGCCAGGTCTAGTACAGGCTTCCAGGCACTCATCTGCATTGCCCTGCAGCCAGAGACTTACCGTGTCAAGGGCTGGGAAGATTTCTTTCCCCTGGTGAGCTCTCACTTGTCCTCCCAGCCCAGACTGCCTTTAACTTCTCTCGTTCCTCTTGTCTGCTCTCAGTGCCTGCAGGCAGTGCCCTCAGCCCTGCTCCTGGGCAGAGCTGTCTCTCTGCAGTGCTGCCCGCTTGCCATGAGCTCCCTCCATCCCAGGAGCCCAGCCCAGCTCAGCAGCAGAGGACCAGCCCAAGGCAGCACTTTCTCTGCCCCCTCTGGGCTCCCTCAGAGAATGTCCCTGGGGCTCCAGAGGAACCTGCTGTGAAAAAACCTGAAGTCATTACTGATATTTCTGCCCTGAGCTGGGGAAGAGACAGAGTTAGGTCAAAGAATCCCCTCTTCTTGTCCCACTATGGACAGAATACCCAGACACTCAAAGGGAGACATTTCCTGTCCCTCCTGTACCCATGGAAACCAGAGGTGACATCTGGGGCACCAGAGGGTGTGCAAGACATGTGCAGGTAACTCTGAGCTCTGATGGAGCGATTCAGAAGGACAGGGCAGCATCTTGGTTCATTGTTTGGAGGCTGGTGGGACTTTCCTTTGGCCAGCTGAAGTGACAGTAGATGCCCACATTTAGAATAATGAAGCCTGTCCCTGCTCAGTATGGCCAGGACAGCTTATAGAGGTATTCCTCTGAGCAAACGGAGTCATTGCCATTGGGAGAGCTAAGGCTCTCTCCCTTCTCCACCAGACCTTCATTGACAGTTATGGCAGGCTTAGGTGAGGAGCGATCAAGAGCTGACTCCATGTCGGAGAGAGCCACTCTCAGCTGCCCCAAAATGGACCAGCCACTGCCCAAAGCTGAGCCAATAAGCCGTTGCAGTGGCATCTCTGTGATAACCTCTTGCAGAAAGGGTAAAACCCAGTGTGCAGCAGCTGTAAGAGAGAAAGAACCCTGGAGGCACCAAGGAGAGTGAAGAATGAGGTGGGGATGAGAGAGAGAGGCTGGGTGGGCACCTGGTGGCCAAAAGTCAACCCACCACCCCCTGACATTCACAGGACAGCACTGTGCAAATGCTGCTTTTGGTGTCTGGAGGTTCTTTGCATCGGCTTTTCAGCACAGCTGCCAGATGTGCCAAGAAACGTGATGCTCACCTGGATCTGAAAAGCTGTGTCATCCTTGTCAGCCTTGGCTCTCATAGCTAAGAAATGCTGGAGTCTCAGCTCCCAAGGGGAGTGAGGAAGGAGAGGAGCAGAGCACAGATGCCAGGTGGCAGAGTGGCAGATTTTGGCCCGTTCCGGGAACGTTCAGTGGGCAGTATCACTCAAGGGGAGCAGCATTCAGTGCAACGGCTTTTCAGGGGCAGCATCCTCTAAGCACATAAAGCGTCCATGCCGATAGTCCAGCAAACAAGTGGACGTCTCAGGACAGCAGCTTGGCTAAACAGGCACCTTGTCGGGATGCTCCATCGAAAAAGGGAAGCACAGAGGTTGTGGATAGAGGACCTCACTTCAAAGGAGGAATTTAGAAACAGGGAGGGCTTTAGGAAAGACAAGGCTCCTGTGGAGTTGATACTTGCTTGGATGTCCAAGGGCATCAAGATGAGCTGTTAGTATTGAAGTTACAGTTCAAGGAGAATCAACAAAATTAATGTGTGGGCACTGCTGAATTTTGCCAGAGAAGATGCAGAACTGTCTGAGGTACTCTTTGTCCTCTTTGCCTCTGTCTTCACCAACAAGGTCTCCAAGGACTTTGTGCCTTGAAGCAGGACTCTGGAGGAGAAAGACCAGCAGTGGATGTGGACCAAGCCAGGGGTTACTTGATCAAGTATTAACAGTCCACAGAACTGGCAGGGCTGTATCCAAGGGTGTTGAGGGAGCCAGCTGATATCATAGTGAGGTCAGCCTGTGTTGTCTGTGTGGCACAGAGCGTGCCTTTGGATTTGGTTTCTGTGTATCTGAAAGAGAGGGTGACTGGATGAACCCAGGGCAGATCACGCTTGACTGTCCTCATTCCTTGCTAAGATGAAAGGACTGCATTTCTTGATACGGGAGCAGCAGCGGGGTTCATTTACCTGGAGTTCCTTAGGGCTTTCAACACCATTTCCCACCATATCCTTGTCTCCATGTTAGGACATTTCTGATTGCCCGATCCTCTATCAAAATAGCAATGTGAGCAATTGCATGACACTACAGGTGATGAAAGGGGGCACTTATTTCATGGATTTGCTGCCCAAGGAAGAAAATACCCCAGCAACCATCTCAGGAACTCCACAGAGAGTGAATAAGCAAAATAAGCAAAATAAGCAAAGGGCTGCATCACAGGAACCCCACACAGCCCTGATGACATCCTTTTGCTCTGCACACCTGCTAATCCTTTCCCCATTGGCCGTGATTTTCTTATTTTGGACCCTCCTGTGGTGGGTCGAGGATCGGGCATCTGCCCACGTACCAAAACAGCTTGTGCCTTTCACTGTTGCCCAAGTAGAAAGGATTCAGCTGAAGCTGAGGGTGAGAATTCACTCATGGGCACCCAGGAATTTCAACTTTATTAACTTCCTGTCTTCTAAAAGCCTGAACAAGTGGTCAGAAGAGAAGGATGAAATGAGAGAGGATACTCACTGTTTTTTCAGTCCATACACAGCTGGATTTTTGCTACCAAGCGTGGTTTTTGAAAGTGTTCTGATATTGTGTGATTCCCTTTTTAGGTGCTAAAGACTGTCTAGAAAAGCACCGTCAAACATAAATAGCTGTACGGAGTGCTTTCCCTAATGTTGACAACATGAAGGGGAAGGGACAAAAGTTCCATTCAGGCTGGAAGTGGCCTTGCAAGATGTCTATAGACCAACATTGTGCTCAAAGCAGGGTCACACCAGGTTGCTCGTGGCTTTATCCAGATGTCTCTTTGAAACTTCCAGGGATGGAGGCAGTCTACACTCTCTTCAAAAGGTCTTCCCAGGTCTGATTTGCCTCATGCGTCAAAAATTTCTCCCTATATCGAGCCTGAGCCTCTCTTGTTGCCCGTTGCCTCTTGTCCTTGTGCCTTGCACCGCAATGTCTTCTTGGAAACTGCACCGAGGCAGTGCAAGGCTGTTCCATCCTCCCCCAAAAGCCCTCCGTTCTCCAGTCTGAACAAGTCCAGCTCCCTCAGCCCCTCCTAACAGGGCAGGTGCTCTAGCCATGACCATCTTTCTGGCCCTCCACTGAACTGGCTCCAGTTGGCCAATGTCTCTCTGGCATTACAGTGCATCAAAACATGCTAAAGTGTTCTGGATGCGGTCTAACGTGTGCTGAGTAGAGGAAGATGATAATCACTGCCACTGACTGTGCTCCTGCTCATACAGCCCAGGGTGCTGTTGGCCTTTGCTGAACGGCTCATGGTTTGCCTACTGTAACCCAAAGACCACCACAGCCTTTCCTGCAGAGCTGCTTCCTATACCTCGGCAGTCACAGGCCTCTGGCTTTGCAGGGGCTCAGTCCACCTCACGAGCAGGACTTTGGATTTGTCCTGACTGCATATCGCGAGGTTACCTCTGTGCCTCCAGCCTGTCTAGGTCCCTTGGGACGGCAGCCCTGTCCCCCAGTGTAGTGTCTGCTCTCCTCAAAGCGCTCTGTCATCTAGAAATCATATGAAAAAATACTCTCTCATCTTCTCTGCATCATTAAAAAGGCATTAAATGGGACAGATTGCAGGACAGACACCTGCAGGACCCTGTTAGATAGACACAACCAGGCACAGTAGCACGCATTGACCACACCCATCCAAGCCTGAAAGTCCAACTGTTTTTTTGACCATCTACCTGTTCATCTATGTAGACCATAATGACCTTACTGGGACACCAGAACAGCGTGGGGAATGATGCTTGTCTTGGGTTTGCGTGGCAGGGTTTTGGTAGCGGGGGGGTGCTACAGGGGTGGCTTCTGTGAGAAGCTGCTAGAAGCTCCCCCTGTGTCTGACAGAGCCAATGCCAGCCGGCTCTAAGACGGACCCGCCCCTGGCCAAGGCCAAGCCAATCAGCGCCTCTGTGATAACATATTTAAGAAGAAAAACACTTAGAGAGAGAGCTTTTGCAGCCGGAGAGAGGAGTGAGAAGATGTAAGAAACTCTGCAGACACCCAGGTCAGTGCAGAAGGAGGGGCAGGAGGTGCTCCAGGCACCGGAGCAGAGATCCCCCTGCAGCCCGTGGTGAAGACCATGGTGAAGCAGGCTGTCCCCCTGCAGCCCATGGAGGAAGGATGAGGGGGTGCAGAGATTCCCCCTGCAGCCCGTGGAGGACCCCACGCCGGAGCAGGTGGAGGCACCTGAAGGAGGCTGCGGCCCGTGGGAAGCCCACGCTGGAGCAAGTTCCTGGCCGGACCAGTGGACCCGTGAAGAGGGGAGCCCACGCCAGGGCAGGTTTGCTGGCAGGACTTGTGACCCTGTGGGAGAGACCCCACGCTGGAGCAGTTTGCTCCTGAAGGTCTGCACCCCGTGAGAGGGACTCCATGCTGGAGCAGGGGAACGATGAGAGGAGACCTCCCCCTGAGGATGAAGAAGTGGCAGAAACACCGTGAGATGAACTGACCGTAACCCCCACTCCCCGTCCCCCTGTGCCGCTGAGGGGGGGAAGGTTGAAGGCGGGAGTGAAGTTGAGCCCGGGAAGATGGGAGGGGTGGGGGGAGGTGTTTTAAGAGTCGATTTTATTTTCTCATTCCTCTACTCTGTTTTGCCTAGTAATAAATTAGATGAATTCCCTCTCTAAGTTTGGTCTGTTTTGCTCGTGAAGATAATTAGTGAGTGATCTCTCCCTGTCCTTATCTTGACCTACAAGCATTTCGTTATGCCTTTTCTCCCCTGTTTAGTGAATGAGGGGAGTGAGAGAGCGGCTCTGGTGGGCACCTGGCCCCCAGCCAGACTCAACCCTCCACAGGAGGTCTTGGAGAAGAACCAGCAGACTTTGGGAGTAGGCAAATGAGTGGAGATCCCAGTGGGATGTGCGTCCTGTGCATGAACTTCTGCATCAACTGGATGGAGCTGGGTCAGACCCCGTCTCATTGCAGTGGTGGGATTCAGTAGCTGGCCAACAGAAACTGATGCAATCGGACATGCCATCTGGAGTGTCTGTCTCACACCCACTCTGGACGCAGATGCCTTTCCTGTAGGTCCCGTGCGGTCCCTGCCAGCCACATGCACTTGTGCTGGAGGGCCCCGGCATCTCACATCATAGCACTGCAGGCCTGTGTTTGGCTGTTGAGTAGCTGCCCTGAATTGGCTTGGGCAACATAGGGATGTCCATGAGACATCTGCCATTACAGTCAAAGGTGATCTAGTATCTACAGCTGATGCAGAAGATGGCTGATGGCTATGGCAAAGACTCCTTCTGGCCCCCTGACTACCTCAGTAGGCTGCCCTGGACGTAAGGAGTAGGGAAAAGTTCAGTTGTCCAAAATGTGGGCATCTGCTGTTGGCCAAAGGTATTCCCCTCTAAGCTCCAAGACCATGCCTCCAGATACTGCCCTGTCTCTATGAACGGCTCCATTGGAGCTTGCAGCTCCCTGCACATATCTTGGACCACACCTGACACCTCAGATGTCACCAGGTGTTTGAGTCTGAACAGGTGACTCCTGGCCTCCATCTCCAGTAATTCCCATGGGAACTGAGACAAGCAGCTCCCAGGCAGCAGGTGCCTATTTGGTGCCCACCTGACCTGAGGCAAGAAGAATCCCACCTCCTGAGGCTTTGTGGGAGCCATAGGTGAGAGCTGAGTCCCCTTCCAGCCCCAGGACTGCAAACCAAGGATGAGATGCCTCAACTGAGTCAGCTGAGTCCCTTCCCTCAGCAGGGGTAAAGGAGAGCCCTCGCTGTCCCTACCTGGGTGTCCCGTCTAATGCCGACACAAGGAAAGGAGATTCTTATGCCCAACTCTTTTTTTATTAGGAGGAAAGACTCTGCCGGAAAGTGTTTCTCCCCAGCTGTGGGAGGGAACGTCAGTGATTCCTTCAGCCTGTTTCACAGCAGGTTCCTCTGGAGACCCAGGGACACCTGGAGGGAGCCCAGAGGGGGCAGAGAAAGTGGCACCTTGGGCTGGTCCTCTGCTGCTGAGCTGGGCTGGGCTCCTGGGATGGAGGGAGCTCATGGCAAGCGGGCAGCGCTGCAGAGAGACAGCTCTGCCCAGGAGCAGCTCCTCTGCAAAGCGCAGCAGGGCTGAGGGCGCTGCCTGCAGGCACTGAGAGCAGACAAGAGGAGTGAGAGAAGTTAAAGGCAGTCTGGGCTGGGAGGACAAGTGAGAGCTCACCAAGGGAAAGAAATCTTCCCAGCCCTTGACACGGTAAGTCTCTGGCTGCAGGGCAATGCAGACGAGTGCCTGGAAGTGTCTCCTAGACCTGGCCCATGCCACAACTGATAGGACCTGTCAGGATGGCTCTCCTGGCTTTTCTGGTGTGGAGGAGAAGGATCTGCTCCAGAGCAGGGCTTCCCTGCTGCATCCTCAGAGGGACAGGGCATGATGGGTCCCTCCTCCCAGCGATGGCTGCAGGGGTGCCAGGCTGGGTGTGGGGCTGCCCTGGGCTCCAGGCAGGGTCCTTGCAGCCCAAGGGGGCTCTGTGCCAGGACAGGGACTGTGCTGCCTGCGAGGAGCAGCACTCAGGTTTTCTGGGGAGCTCCCCACGGTGCTGTGGGGAGAAGGTCTGGGTGCAAGGAGCGACACCCGGCAGGGCATGACAGGGCAGGGTCCTTCTGCTGTTCAGAGGCTGCTGCATGGATCAGGGCCGCTCACAGCTCCAGATCCTCCCA
Source organism: Grus americana (assembly GCF_028858705.1). Taxonomy (NCBI): domain Eukaryota; kingdom Metazoa; phylum Chordata; class Aves; order Gruiformes; family Gruidae; genus Grus; species Grus americana. The sequence continues at coordinate 87,192 of NW_026561988.1, forward strand.
GGGCTGGAGGGTCCAGGCAGGGGCTATCTGGAAACAAAGGTGCTTCCCTCAGGCTTCAATTTCATGCTTTGGGGGTGTGAAGGGAAACGGAGCTGCTCACATTTGAGAAGTGACTGAGATTCTTAACCATTACGTGGCATGATCAGAAGGTCTTCTAGGAACCTCAGAAAATGCCTTCGCCTACCCCTCAGCCTGCAGGCATCACCAGCATCACCTTGGCTGGCAACATCACGGTTCGTCTGACCTGCTCTTTACCCGTCGGAAGCAGGGAGATGTCTCTAGGCGGTGCCCTCCCGGGGAGAGTTTTCTGTAGGGCAACACTGAGTGCACCAACGGTGGGATGGGGTCTCTCAGAATTTTCTGTGAGGAAAACATTGTGGGGCAAAGCAGCAGGTTGAAAAGGACCGGGAAGCCGAGGGGTGGGCAGGGAAGAAGATGAAACTGAGAAGGCAATGTCATGGGAAGGAGAATTGGGAAAGTTCCCTGTCACCCCCTCCAGTGCAGACCCCTTCCTCTGAGCAAGCCCCCTTGCCTCCTGTCTGACCCAGCAAAGTCTCTGCCCTCGTGGCCGTGGGGCACAAGGCATCAGCTGCCCCCTCTGCAGCCAGAGCTCCAGCAGAGCAGCGGTGCCTCTCTCCAGCCCTGTGCCCATTTTTCTCTGCGCAGCACAGGGGCTGAGCGTGACTGCCTTGCAGCATCGCTGTCTGGGAGGCTGCCTGCACGGCTGGTGAAGGTGACGACTGTCTTAAGTGCCTTTCCTTCTGTTTGTGGTGCTGCTCCTCCTCTTCCCGCCTGTCTGTGCTGCTCCTGCTCCTGCTCGTGGGCTCTGTGGGGTTGGGGGAGTTTCAGACAGTGACCCTTGAAGCCCTGCTAGGCAGGGGTCTGCATGGGAGTGAGGTGCCCCAGCCCCCTTCGAACCCACGGGGGCAGATGCGTCCCCCAGAGCGACTCCGGGATCACTTCAGCACTTGTCTGAGCTGCTCCTTAGCCCCTGCACACACAGAGATTTCTCTGGCCGGTGCCCTGCTGCCAGGAGGGGTCTGTAGGGAAGAGCCGAGCACACAGCGGGTGGGATGAGAGCTGTGAGCACTGGCAGGGAGGAGACTTGGGGGCAGAGAAACGGGTCCCAGCAGGGACAGCTCCAGGCAGTGGTGACATGGGCAGGGAGTGAGAGGGAGCTGCTCCCAGAAATGCCACGGAGGGGGCATTTGGCATCTCCCTGCCATGCCCTGCAGTGCAGACACTTTCCCCAGAGCAACTCCCTGGTCTCCTCTCCCACCCAGCAGATATTCCCACCCTTAATGTCACAGGGACTTGATCATGCGTTTCCTTCCCAGCGGCCCAACCACCGAAGAGGAGAAACACTCAAGCGTCCAGCTGTGTCTCCCTCTCCTGACTCCCTTGGCAGGAGTACTTTGGCATTTTCCCCTCTTGTCCCTGCCGCCCTTGTTCTTCCCCGTTAATCGCTGGTGTGAGGGGCGAGGACTAGGGTGCAGCTCAGACACCAGTGCTGCATGTTGTCTCATGCAGATGGATCCATGGAGGAAAAGCATCCGCGTCCTCTCCTAATGTTTGGGGCTCTGGGCACTGCAGTGTATGGGGCCGGGAGTGAGCTTACTCTTCCTGCAGGACCCCTCGTGTTTATGACATTCAGGTATTTTCTTGGGGGGAATGGGTGGGAGTGGGTCCTGCTTGGCTGCAGGCTGCCCTCCAAAAGGGCCTAGCTCTCCCATGGCATCTCTGTGTCACCTAGCAGTCCCATGGAGAAGACAGGCAGCTGCAATGAGCCCTCTGTGTCCCTGCCTAGGAGGGGAGAGCTGAGATCCTCCAGTGTCCAGTTTCTTCTCAGAGGAACATCTGGGTGCAATCGTCCTCCAGCTCAAAGAGGTGCCAGCGCAGGCCAGCCGAGACCAGGGCTGATGGACAGATCGACTCTCTTCACTCTGTATTGAGGAGCAGTTCCTTTGTCTCTCAGAACCCACAAGGTTTCCCCTGGAGCGCAGAAGAAATGCCAAGGGTTTATGCCTTTAAAAAATCCCTCGGGTGTGGATAGGCAAACAGAACAAAGTAAGCAAACCGAAATGCCCACAGCTCTACTCTGCAGTCGGGTGTACTGGGACCAACAATCCTGAAAAGCTCTTTGCAATTATGACTGGACTTAACCTGATATCACCCTATGTTCCTGTTTAGCTCTTGCTGTAAGCGGGACAAAGTCCTCCAGAGCCCCCAGAAGAGCTCCCTGCTCCTATGGCACCCACAAGCAGCACCAACCTGAATGTAGCAAAGACACCTGCCAAAGGTCTTCCTGAAAGGGGAAAAGCGCTTTGGGAGGTTTCTATGAGAAATGCAGTAGGTTAAGCTCTACTCTAACTCCTCCCTGTCTTTTCCTCCATGCACAGACCTCTGTGAGCAGCAGCTGCAGATGGCCAATGGCAGCTCCATCACCCAGTTCCTCCTCCTGGCATTCGCAGACACACGGGAGCTGCAGCTCTTGCACTTTGGGCTCTTCCTGGGCATCTACCTGGCTGCCCTCCTGGGAAACGGCCTCATCATCACTGCCATAGCCTGTGACCACCACCTCCACACCCCCATGTACTTCTTCCTCCTCAACCTCTCCCTTCTAGACCTGGGCTTCATCTCCACCACTCTCCCCAAAGCCATGGCCAATTCCCTCTGGGACACCAGGGCCATCTCCTACACAGGATGTGCTGCACAGCTCTTTCTGTTTGTTTTTTTCATTTCAGCAGAGTATTGTCTTCTCACCATCATGGCCTACGACCGCTACGTTGCCATCTGCAAACCCTTGCACTACGGGACACTCCTGGGCAGCAGAGCTTGTGCCCACATGGCAGCAGCTGCCTGGGGCAGTGGGTTTCTCCATGCTCTGCTGCACACGGCCAATACATTTTCCCTACCCCTCTGCCACAGCAATGCTGTGGACCAGTTCTTCTGTGAAATCCCCCAGATCCTCAAGCTCTCCTGCTCAGATGCCTACCTCAGGGAAGTTGGCCTTCTTGTGCTTAGTGCCTGTTTAGTCTTTGGGTGTTTTGTTTTTATCGTGGTGTCCTATGTGCAGATCTTCAGGGCTGTGCTGAGGATCCCCTCTGAGCAGGGACGGCACAAAGCCTTTTCCACGTGCCTCCCTCACCTGGCCGTGGTCTCCCTGTTTATCAGCACTTGCATATTTGCCTACCTGAAGCCCCCCTCCATCTACTCCCCATCCCTGGATCTGGTAATGGCAGTTCTGTACTCAGTGGTGCCTCCAGCCATGAATCCGCTCATCTACAGCATGAAGAACCAGGAGCTCAAGGATGCAGTGTGGAAACTGAGGACGGGATGATTTTCTGAAGCAATAAACTGTTCATCATCATCTCCATATCACTCATAATATAACTCATTGCAGCCCCAACCTGTCTTCTGAAGTTTCTGTTGCTGTTGTTTTTTGGGGGGGATTTCGGTTTTTTTTCTTTTGTTTTACTGATGATAATGTGGTCCACAAAGCAATGTCATTATTCATGCCACTTCTGCATCAGGATCTACCTTTCCTGTGTGATCCAGAGAGTGTGTTAATCAGAAGCAAGGCTGTCTGTACATTTAAAGAAATCAAAGGACCCTGCAGTCTCATTCATGCTGGAAGGCACCTCGGGAGGTGTCTGAACCTCCTGCTCAAAGAAGGCTCAGACCAAACTACTCACAGCTTTATCGAAACACATCCTGTTTGCTTTCTGGGGCAGAGACGGTGCACACTCCCTGGGAAATGGCTTCCAGCATTTGACTATCCTCATGCTGGAAAACTCTCTCCCTATATGCAGCCTGACCCTCTCTTGTTTCGGGCCATTGCCTCTTGTCCTTACGTCTCGTACCATGCACATGAGCCTGACTCGGACTTCCTGGGAACGGTGCAATGCTTCTGCAAGAACTTCCCTTCTCCAGGCAGGACAAGCCCAGCTCCCTCAACCTCTCCTCATAGGCAGCGTCCTGACATTCTTGAGGGCCCTTTGCTCAACCTGCTACAGCTTGCCAACATCCTTCCTCTACTGGGGATCTGAAATTGGGATGCAGTAACCTGGAAAGTCCCTTCCCCCAATTTCCTGGCCGTGCTCCTGCTCTGACAGCCCAGCATGCTGGTGGCCTCCCTTGCTGCCAGGGCACACAGCCACCTCCTGTCCAGCTCCCTGCCCACCAAGACCTTTCCCACAGGGCTGCTCCCAGCCAGGCAGCCCCCAGGCTGTGCCATTGCCAGGGTGAGTCCCCTGCAGGGGCAGAAACTGCCACTTGCCCTTGCTGGAGTTCAGGAGGTTCTTGCCCATAGATGCTCTTCTCCTCCTTGAACCATTTCCCTGAGCACAGAGGCCTGGAGACCTTTTCAGTAAACACTCAGGCACAGAAGGCATTGAGTCCCTCAGCCCCACCTGTGCCTGCTGTTATTAAATCACCCTCCCTGTTCAGCAGCAGCAGCAGGCTGGCATTTCAGTTGTGCAGCCTAAAGGTCATCTCTAATGGGTCTCTAACAGGTGATCAAAGCTCATCTTTTCACTCTTGACTTTCCCAGGTGACCTTTGTCTTTCCTGAAATCCTCCCTGCACAATGAAGTTAAGGCTCAAAATTTTCTCGTTTGTGGAAGGATCTCAGAAAGGCACTACAGGGCCCTTTTATTTATTTTTTATTTTAACACACAGAGAGCAAGGCTCTCCATATACACAGCCACTCAGTCAGAAAAGAAAGCAGTGAATTAGAGAGGGGATGACAACATCATTACAAGTAAAACACCACCCCAAAAAACAAAAAATACAGACAGACTGGACCTGTAATAAGTTACATCATAAATAAATGCTATGCAGAAGAGGGGCAGTTTTTTGCTTCTGAATAACATCCGGTCATCAGTTTCCACACTGCATCCTTGAGCTCCTTGTTCCTCATGCTGTAGATGAGGGGGTTCACAGATGGAGGTACCACCGAGTACAGAACTGCCACCACGAGATCCAGGGTTGCGGAGGAGACAGACGGGGGCTTCAGGTGGGCAAATGATCCAGTGCTGAGAAACAGGGAGACCACGGCCAGGTGAGGGAGGCACGTGGAAAAGGCTTTGTGCCGTCCCTGCTCAGAGGGGATCCTCAGCACGGCCCTGAAGATCTGCACATAGGACACCACAATGAAAACAAAACAACCAAAGACTAAACAGGCACTAACCACAATTAGCCCAGCTTCCCTGAGGTAGGCATCTGAGCAGGAGAGCTTGAGGATCTGGGGGATTTCACAGAAGAACTGGTCCACAGCATTGCCGTGGCAGAGGGGTAGGGAAAATGTATTGGCCGTGTGCAGCAGAGCGTGGAGAAACCCACTGCCCCAGGCAGCTGCTGCCATGTGGGCACAAGCTCTGCTGCCCAGGAGGGTCCCGTAGTGCAGGGGTTTGCAGATGGCAACATAGCGGTCATAGGACATGACGGTGAGAAGAAAATACTCTCCTGAAATGAAAAAAACAAACAGAAAGAGCTGTGCAGCACATCCTGAGAAGGAAATTGCCCTGGTGTCCAGAAGGAATTGGCCATGGCTTTGGGGAGAGTGGTGGAGATGGATCCCAGGTCGAGGAGGGAGAGGTTGAGGAGGAAGAAGTACATGGGGGTGTGGAGGTGGTGGTCACAGGCTATGGCGGTGATGATGAGGCCGTTTCCCAGGAGCGCAGCCAGGTAGATGCCCAGGAAGAGCCCGAAGTGCAAGAGCTGCAGCTCCCGTGTGTCTGCGAATGACAGGAGGAGGAACTCAGTGATGGAGCTGCTGTTGGACATTTGTTCACTCTGGGCATGGGGAACTGTTCAAGGAGGAAAACACAGTCAGTTAGCAGAGACTTCTCTGAGCAAAATGAAATCCATTACCCATAGACTCTGCCCCTACTGCATACAGCCCTTCTCATTTCCCAGGAGACCTCCTACACTTCCATGGGTGCAGCTCTGGTTGGTGCTGGCTGATTTTGCTGTGAGGAGCAGAGCCTCTGCCCGCTGGCTGCCAAGGAGTCAGCCCTGCTCTGCAGCAGTGGGTTCATGGGAACGGTGGGGACAGGGGCCAGTCCTGGGGTTTGGCTTTGTCAGGTGAATCCGCTCCTAACGAAAAAGGGCCTGTCAGCATCTGCACTCTGCGGACTAAGGAACTAGGATGGCAGAAGGCATCTTGAGACATTCGGGAGGTGTTCTTGGATGTCAGAAACCCTCAGCATTTCTGCTGCACTCAGGGAGCACAGAGTGAGTCGTGTGAGGCAAGAGGATTGCCTGTGGCTTAGAGCAGAGTGAGGGGAGCTGGTCTGTCCCTCCGTCTTGTTCCCAGCTTGCACCTTCATGAGGTGGAGAGTGACCACACTCTTAGGTTATGTCATACAACCAGACACTGCTGAGAGCAGAGGCATCCAGCGCAGACCACAAAATGTCTCACCCTTTCTCAAGGACTCAGCACCCCACTTCTAGACAAGAAGAAACGCAGCTCATTTCACCAACCCAACAGCTTTTCCTTGGTTGTAGCATCTCGGCATTTCTCCATGGGGCTTTCAGATAACACAAAGGTGCTATGGGGCAGGCTTGCATCCTGGAGGGCAGCTCACACCTTGGAGGGACCCCCCAAGGACTTAGCCAAGTGTCCTAACGACAGCACCTGATTAAGGGAAATCCAGCTCATTCTCCAGCCCCACAGACTCCATTGCCCACAGCCCCACACGTCAGAGGAAAGCTGGGACACTTGTTCCCAAGGACATGCCCACATGAATGGATGAACAAGATCAGCCCGTGACTCTGCAGCTGAACCTCCCACCCCCAGGGAGTCTGACCGCAATAAAAAGGTAACTTTAAAACAATCACAGGGAGAAACAAGGAAAAGCACAGGGAGGGTCTGGCTGAGAGAGGCCAGGGCAGAGACAGCCGGGCACTCGGGAAAGCGTTACCCTGACCCAGCTGTGCATGTCACCTCCCAGAGACTGATACTGCAGGACAGTTGCCTTCTGCCCGATTGCTGGTCAGCGGGAAATAAATATGTGGCAGGAGGGATGCCCTTCGCCTCTTCTGCTGGTCTGCTGGACAGAGAGGTGACTCCCACCCTAGACCCCAATGTCCGTGAGGGCCAAGGATGTGCTGGGTGGGAGGGATGAAGGGGGTTTCTCAGGGAAGGCATCTGCACTGCAAGGGGTGGCCGGGAGGTGCCCCTGTCTCCCCTGCAACAGGGTTTCCATGAGCAGTTCCTTCCTTTCCTGCCCATCTCTCCTGCCTGGAGCTGTCCCTGCCAGGAGCTCTTTCTCTGGCCCCACGTCTCTTCTCTGCTCACAGACCCCATGCCAGCCCCTGTGTGCCCAGCTCTGCCCTGCAGCCTCTCTGTGTGTGTGCAGGGGCTACAGAGAAGGTCACACAAAGCCTGATGAGACTGGAAAGGTGATGCTGGTGCTGTCTGTAGCCCCCACAGCTGCACACTGAATCACAGATGAGGAAAGCTCCTTAGCCATACAGGAGACCCTCCTTTGATCTCTGGATTCAAAAGTCCCCTTGGAAATGTCCCACTGCCCAACCAGCCGACCAAGATGAGAAACCTCAAAAGACAGACACCTTCCCTTACAGGGAAAACCATCTTGAAAAGACCCCTTGGAAATCCCCAGGGCTACCCTGGAGCTGTGAGCAACCCTGACCCACGCAGCACCCTCTCGACAGCAGAAGGACCCTACCCTGACAGAGGTCGCTCCTTCCACCCACAGCTTCTCCCCACAGCGCCATGGGGAGCTCCCCGGGCAGGCTGAGGGTGACCCTGGCAGGCGGCAGAGTCCCTGTGCCAGCACACAGCCCCTGGGGTGCAGGGACCCTGCTCGGAAGGACAGCCCTGGGCACCCCTGGCTGCACACCCACCTGCACACCCCTGCGGCCGTTCCTGGCAGAAGGCAGCCGTCATGCCCTGTGCCTCTGACGCTGTGGCAGGGAAGCCCTGCTCTGCAGCACGTCCTCCTCCTCCTCCACACCAGAGACGTTGTGAGCGTCCTCCTGATAGATCCCACAGGCTGTGGTATGTGCCAGCTTTTGGAGGTCTCTCCAGGAACTGCAGCTGCTTTGTCCTGCTGCCACAGACCTACCGTGCCAAGTGCTGTGCAGATTTCTCCTCCTGTTACTTCGCAACATTCTCACACCCCAGACTGCCTCTTTCCTCTCTTCTCCTCGCTCCTCTGCCCTCGCTGCCTGCAGGCAGTGCCCTCAGCCCTGCTGCGCTTTGCAGAGGAGCTGCTCCTGGGCAGAGCTGTCTCTCTGCAGCGCTGCCCGCTTGCCATGAGCTCCCTCCATCCCAGGAGCCCAGCCCAGCTCAGCAGCAGCACAACAGCCCAAGGGGCCACCTTCTCTGCCCCCTCCCCACCCTCCCCGACTCCCTCGAGGTGTCCCTGGGCCTCCAGGGCTGACAGCTCACGAAAGGCAGCAGGGTCTCTCCTGGGGAGCAGAATTTGAAGCAGACTGAAGTAATCACCCAGTGTCCCTCCCTAAGCACTGGACAGGCTGATTCCTGCGATGGGAATTGCTCTTCCAGGGTGTGCAGATCTACAGGAGGTGTCCATGTTCCCCTCTGGAAACCCCCATTCCTGCCCCATTGTCAGGCAGGACACACAGGCAGTGACAGGCAGGGGATCATTTCCTTCTGTGCAGGGCAGGGATGGAACCAAGTCAATGAAGGCATCTCAGCTCTCATCAGTATTCCTGAGGCCAGAGGGGATTCAGCTTCTCCAGTGCAACCCACAGACCCACTGGAGGTGGGATTCCTCTTGCCTCAGCTCAGCTGCAAAAAAATCATGGAATCATAGAATGGCTTTGGTCGGAAGGGACCTGAAAGAGCATCTAGTTCCAACCCCCCTGCCATGGGCAGGCACACCCTCCAATAGGCCAGGTTGCCCAAAGCCCCATGCAACCTGGCCTTGAACACTTCCAGGGAGGGGGTATCCACAGCTTCTCTGGGCAACCTCTTCCAGGGCCTCTCCACCCTCTACAGTGAAGAATTTCTTCCTAATATCTAATCTAAATCTCCCCTCTTTTAGTTTAAACCCATTACCCCTTGTCCTGTCACTACACTCCCTGATAAACAGTCCCTCTCCAGCTTTCCTGTAGCCCCTTTAGGTAGCTCTCTGATCATCTTCATGGCCTCCTCTGGACTCACTCCAACAGCTTCATGTTTTTCCTGTACTGAGGACCCCAGAGCTGGACACAGTACTGCCGGTGGGGTCTCACAAGAGTAGAGTAGCGGGGCCGAATCACCTCCCTTGACCTGCTGGTCACGCTGCTGGTGATGCAGCCCAGGACATGGTTGGCTTTCTGGGCTCCAAGCGCACATTGCCGGCTCATGTTGAGCTTCTCATCAATCAACATTCCCAAGTCCTTTTCCTCAGGGCTGCTCTCAATCCATTCTCCGCCCAGCCTGTAGTTGTGCTTGGAATTGCCCTGACCCACATGCAGGATCTTGCACTTGGCCTTGTTGAACTTCATTAGTTTTGCATGGGACCACCTCTCCAGCCTGTCAAGGTCCCTCTGGATGGAATCCCTTCCCTCCAGCATGTTGACCACACCACACAGCTTGGTGGTGTCGTCAAACTTGCTGAGGGTGCACTCGATCCCACTGTCCATGTCACCGACAAAGACATTCAACAGTACCAGTCCCAGTACCGACCCCTGAGGAACGCCACTTGTAGCTGATCTCCACTTGGACATTGAGCCATTGACCACAACTCTCTGAGTGTGACCGTCCAGCCAATTCCTTATCCACTGAGTGGTCCACCTGTCAAATCCGTGTCTCTCCAATTTAGAGACAAGGATGTCGTGCAGGACAGTGTCAAATGCCTTGCACAGTTCCGGGTAGATGATGTCAGTCACTCTTCCCTTATCCACCAATGCTGTAACCCCATCACAGAATGCCACCAAATCTGTCAGGCACAATTTGCCCTTAGTGAAGCCATGTTGGCTGTCACCAGTCACCTCCTTGGCAGCTCCATGATCTTGCCAGGCACAGAGGTGAGACTGACCGGCCTGTAGTTCTCTGAGTCTTCCTTTTTTCCCTTGTTAAAAATGCATTTGATGTTTCCCCTTTTTCAGTCAAATAGGTCTGAGCTCCTTATCTAAGGTGCCATGTTAATAATGGAGAGAGAGGCCAGAAGTGAACTTTTCTGATGCTAAAACCTGGTGCCATTTGAGGTGCCACAGGTGGTCCAAGGCACGTGCAGGTGGCAGCAAGCTGTAATGGAACAATTGTGAGGGACAGGGCGGCATGTGAGGGCATCACCTTGGAGGCTGTTGGGGAATTCCTTTGGCCAACAGACATGACAGCAGATGCTGACATTCAGTACAAAGAATCCTGTCCCTGATCAGTAGGTTCAGGGCAACCTATAGAGGTGTTCCTCTGACCAAATGGAGGCATGTGCCATAGGGACGGCTATGTCTCCTTCTCTTCCCCATCAGCTGTATTTCCCAGGTCTGCCCTGACTATAACGTCTCATGGTCTCCTGTCAGGGCTGCACAGCCCAGCCCTGCTTATCTCGGGCATTGGTGAGGACAGCAGGTTTTGCTGGCTCTGTGGGCACCTCATGTCAGCTACCTCATCATCTACGTCTACAGCTCATATCATCATTGACATTGCCATCTAACACATAGTCCAAGCGCGTCTCTGCTATGAACATAGCGCGTCTTTGCATATATGGGCCCTTGGGACGTCAGAGGGGCAGACTGGGGACCTTCAGGAGGGATCTCATGAGCAGCAGTACTGATAGGCAGCAGAGCCCAGCACAGCTGGTGTTTCAGGACAACCTCCTGCAAGGACAGCAGTGGTGCATACAGACAGTCAGTTGACTCTCATAAAGGAATTCAATGGCACCAAGATGAGCTGTTGCTACTGAAGTTACAGTTAAAGAAGAAAGAAAGACTACGTGGGGCCACTGCAGAATTTACCAAGGGCAAGTGTCAATATGTCTGAGGTACAATATGCTGCCTTTGGCTCTGCCTTCATCATCCCAGGCCTTTGTGCCTTGAGGTACATGGAGAACAACCTGCAGTGGGTGGGGATCAAGTCAGGGCTCACCTGAGCACACTCAGCTCTTTACCAGTCCATGGGACCAGAGGGACTCCATCCAAGGGTGCTGGCCAGGAAGTCACAGTGACACTGCTCTGTGTCACTTTGGACACGTCATCCAGGGCACCCCCTGAGGACTTGCAAAAAGCAAACATTGCATGCATCTTCCAAAAAGGCCCCAGGGATGAGCTGGGGACCTGAAGGCTTCTCACCCTCCTTTTGGTTGAGGAATGCGTCCCAGAGTGTGTCCTCTTGGATCCCATTTCTGTGTTTCTGAAGGAGAGGGTGACTGCATTTACTCAGGTACGTCATGCCTGACCATCTGCACTGCTTTCTGAGATGAAAGGATTGTCTTTCCGAGTGAAGGGACAGCAGCGGATGCCATCCAGTTCATCTTTTTTACCCTCCTCATACTCTCCAAGAAGAACAGCATCCTCTCTTAACCCTTTCCCCACTGGTTATCCAGACAAGGGCAACAAAGGTGTGAGGGGCCTCTTGGGAGCTTCACACAGGGCAACAGGAAAATTACTAAAACATAGGAGTGTGTGCTGCACTGCAGCAGGACACCCAGCGTGTCTCTGTGATCCCCATCCTGGGAGGTTTTCAGCTATCCTCCCCAAAAGTGCCACCAGCCTGGCCACGGGTAGGTGGTAGCTCGTATGGTTGTATGTTTTGGATGTGCGATGAAAACAGCCTTGGCAACACAATGACGTGTTAGCGATTGCTGAACGGTGTTTATTTTCTGTTTGTCAGGCTGCCCTGCCAGTGAGTAGGCTGGGGGTGGGCGAGATGTTGGGAGGGGACACAGCCAGGACAGCTGGGGGAATCTCAACTTAACTGCTGAAAGAGAGGTTCTCTGCTGCAGATTCAAGTCTTCAGGGGTAGGATCTGAAAACAACAGCTTTGAACTAGCAAGACTTTTAGCTCCTTTTCCATGCGTTCCCTCACTCCCCTGCTTTCAGTCATTGGCACCCAGAAGCATCAACCCCTTTAATTTGCTCTCCTCTGAAATATGACCGAGGGATGGGAAGAAAGGAAGAAGAAGGAGAGAGGAGGAGGTCATTCCCACTGTTTCAGTCCATACATGGCTGGATTTCACAGGTGCAATTCAAGTCAATTTTACCCCAAAACTCGACTGTTTGAAAGTGTTTGGCCCTGGCATGCTGAGCACCTCCAGGGCCCGGCTGTACAAGCACTGCAGTGACACGGCTGTGCTGGGCCTTTGTGTATCGGCCGGAGCCTGGCACTTGAGGGACAGGGTCTTGTGCTGTTGTGCATCCATAATGGATCAAGCTGGGAAGCGAGTCTGTGAGTCAGAACCAAGGAGGTCCATGGCCAGGCACGGCTGTGCCCATGGCTGTGCCTGGAGACCAGTATGCCCACAGCGTAGCTCAGCTCAGACTGACACTGCATTTCACATCCCGGATCCACTTTTCCCTCTTTGCAGGTACCACGTGCAGGTGAGCATCACCTCTGTTGGCACACCTGGCAGCTGTGCTAAGAAGCTGGCCCCAGGAACCAGAAGAAACCTCCGGGACTGTTTGCACCCTGCGGTTTCCCCTTCCCGTGAGTGTCAGGGGGAGTCGAGTCCCCGAGGGTGATGTGGGGTCAATGGACTTCCTCACATTTCTTAAATAAGGCTTTGTCCTCTTCCTCACCTGATTCCAGGTGTTAATCTCCCACCACAATGTCTCCCTAATTGGTCTCTCCTGTGACCCCCACCCACAAGAGCTCACCCAATATGCTGCCCATCCCATGGAGGACCTCCACACATCCAGGCAGCCCCCTCACACTGAGGGCATCCCCCTCCTGATCTTTCCAGCTCATCCCTTCTGAGGAGCCTGTATCCATCCATCGCAGCACCTCAAGGGTTCTGACCTGTGCCACCGCACCTCAGCAGGTATTACATCGATTTCAGGGCTCTGTGACAGCGCACAGGGCTCCAGCTCCTCCTGTCTGTGCTCCAGGCTGAGACCATTGGTGCACACTGGGGCTGCAGCCCCTCAGCTTGGTGCCACCAGGGCCAACCTCAGACTCGTACCAGCTCTGGCGTCCAAGATCCTGTGCAAGCAAAGACTTTGCTTCAGAGCAGAGACATGCTGGTGTGGATGGCAGGTGGCAATGTAAGGCTGAAATGAGGGGGCCCACAAAGAGCGCAAACCCTGTGCTCCCCAGTGCCACAGAGAAACAGGTTTGGACTGTGCGGTCCTGGCAGGAGAGGGCTTTCCTGTCTGCAGTGTCTCTGCAGCCCCCAGGGCCTGTGGTGGAGGGGGAGACGGTCTCCAAGAAGGACAAGTTGCTGCTGAACATGTCCTTGCCTATGGACATCCTGTCATCTGGGCAGTCATGTGAAAGTCATTTACCTGTTCTGTGACTGTATCATCAAGGAGGTGAACAAAGGATGGGGGTGAGAAGAACCAGCAGCATTTGAAAGTGTTGGCACAGGAGCGGAGACCCTGCCGTGGTGTGCCCCGTACTCCTGCACTGCCTCATGCATCTGCTGGGTAGACACGGGACAGACATTGCCTCACTGCAGTGCTGGCGTTCGGTAACTTGCTCAGCAGCAGCAAATCTGTCTGAGATGCCGTTAGAGGTGTCTGTTATTTACCAGCTCTGAACGGGGATCGCTGTGCGAGAGATCCTCAAACGCCCTTGTCAGCCACCCTTGTGCTGGGCAGCTTTGGCATCTGAGGTAGCATGACAGGCCTGTGCTTGGCCATAAAGCTGAGCAGCTGCCCTGGCCCTGTCTGGGTGACCGCTCTAACACCGGAACAAAAAAAGGCGATGCTGAGACCTAAGTGTGTCTCTGACAGAAAAGCCACTGCTGGAAAGAGGTGTCCTTCCCCAGCCGAGGGAGGGAACATCAGTGATTGCTTCAGCCTGTTTCTCAGCAGGTTCCCCTGGAGCCCCAGGGACATTCTCTGAGGGAGCCCAGAGGGGGCAGAGAAAGTGCTGCCTTGGGCTGGTCCTCTGCTGCTGAGCTGGGCTGGGCTCCTGGGATGGAGGGAGCTCATGGCAAGCGGGCAGCGCTGCAGAGAGACAGCTCTGCCCAGGAGCAGCTCCTCTGCAAAGCGCAGCAGGGCTGAGGGCACTGCCGGCAGGCAGCGAGGGCAGAGGAGCGAGGAGAAGAGAGGTGGAGGGCGGTCAGCAATGGCAAGATGTATAGAGCTCACTGGAGGAGAAGCCTTCACACCGCTTTACATGGTAAGTCTTTGGCTGCAGGGCAATGCACGTGGGTATTCTGGAGAGATCTCCTAGGGCTGGAATATCCCATGGCTGGTGAAAAGGAGTGGGATGTTCTCCAGAGCAGTAATTCTGTGCCAAGCCATCAGAGGGACAGGGCATGGCATCTCCAGTGTTTTGGGGATGGCTGCAGGGTGTGAAGGCTGGTGTGTCATCTCCTCCAACGCAGACCCCTTCCTCTGAGCAAGCCCCCTTGCCTCCTCTCCCACCCAGCAAAGCCTCTGCCCTCAGGGCCGTGGGCTCCAAGGCATGACCCAGCTCCTCTGCAGCCAGAGCTCAGCAGAGCCGTGGGGCAGCTCTCCAGCCACGTGCCCAGTTCCCTCTGCAGAGCACAGGGGCTGAGAGCAGCTGCCCGGCAATGTTGGTGTCTGGGAGGTGGCGTGCACAGCTGGGTCAGGGTAACGCTGTCCTGAGTGCCCGGCTGCCTCTGCCCTGGCCTCTCTGCGCCAGACCCTCCCTGTATTTTGCCTTCTTTCTCCACTTGTCTGTGTTCTTGCTGTTGTTATGCTGGTGGTGCTGTCAGACTCTCTGGGGATGGGAGGTTCAGCTGCAGAGTCACGGGCTGATCTTGTGGGTCCATTCACGCAAATGTGTCCGTGGGAACAAGTGTCCCAGCTTTCATCTCGCCTGTGGAGCTCTGCTTAATGCAGCCTGTAGAGCCCAAGTATGAGCTGACTCTTACTGAGACGCCATCTTTAGGGCACTTACTTATTTAGGGCTATATATTTGAGGTGTCCTTCCAAGCTTTGAGTTGCCCTCAGGGATGCAGAGGCCCTTCTCCCACGGCACATTCAGCCAGCAGCAAGCAGAGTTCCAGCAATGGAGCTGCAGAAGTAGCTCCTAGAACACAACAAGACTGTGTGTGTTTGTCTAGCAGGGGGAGGGTGTGTGAGAAATGGCTTTGATTTTTCTTAGAGAAGAGTGCTCTAACTTGTCACTGCCTTTTCCTCCTTGAAAAGGTCCCCATGCCCAGAGGAAGGAAATGTCCAACAGCAGCTCCATCATCTCTGAGTTCCTCCTCCTGGCATTCGCAGACACACGGGAGCTGCAAGTTTTGAACTTCTGGCTCTTCCTGGGCATCTACCTGGCTGCCCTCCTGGGCAATGGCCTCATCATCACTGCCATAGCCTGTGACCACCACCTCCACACCCCCATGTACTTCTTCCTCTGCAGCCTCTCCCTCCTTGACTTGGGCTGCATCTCCACCACTCTCCCCAAAGCCATGGCCAATTCCCTCTGGGACACCAGGGCCATCTCCTACGCAGGATGCGAAGCACAGGTCTTTTTCTTTCTATTCTTTATTATAGGGGAGTATTGTCTTCTCACCATCATGGCCTATGACCGCTACGTTGCCATCTGCAAGCCCCTGCACTACGGGACCCTCCTGGGCAGCAGAGCTTGTGCCCACATGGCAGCAGCTGCCTGGGGCAGTGGGTTTCTCTATGCTCTGCTGCACATGGCCAATACATTTTCCCTACCCCTCTGCCATGGCAATGCTGTAGACCAGTTCTTCTGTGAAATCCCGCAGATCCTCAAGCTCTCCTGCTCAGATGCCTACCTCAGGGAAGTTGGGCTTCTTGTGGTTAGTGTCTGTTTAGCCTTTGGGTGTTTTGTTTTCATTGTGGTGTCCTATGTTCAGATCTTCAGGGCCGTGCTGAGGATCCCCTCTGAGCAGGGACGGCACAAAGCCTTTTCCACGTGCCTCCCTCACCTGGCCGTGGTCTCCCTGTTTATCAGCACTGGATCTTTTGCCTACCTGAAGCCCCCCTCCAGCTCCTCCCCATTGCTAGACTCACTGGTGTCACTTCTGTACTCAGTGGTGCCTCCAGCCATGAACCCCCTCATCTACAGCATGAGGAACCGGGAGCTCAAAGATGCCCTGCAGAAGCTGATTCAATCACTTGTCTTGCAGCAGGAATAAGATGCCCGTGTCTCTTCACTATTTATTTCAAACTCATCCATGGAACTTCCTGTACTTTGGGCATATTATTTGTGACAATTCTGCTTTCCCAGGAATCCCTGCAGCTGCTCAATTTCCCCAGAAGCATGAAGCCAGCCTGTCTCCCCAGAGGCCTTTGTACAGTTTTCTTGCATGATAGTATAGCTGACCTACTGTGTCACATCTCTGTAATTAAATGGATTTCCTCACTGCCCGTGTCTGGAGGTTGGCCTCTTCTTCGAAAGCTGAGGTCAGGAACAGGATGAAGAAATTGTCCCTACAAGCATGCTGCTGTGCTTGGGCTGTCCATGGGCTCAGAGCAGGAGGGCACAGGGTGCTGTGTCAGGGAATTGGCCTTAGCTGAGCCTTCACGTGTGGGTGCCAAGTGCCAAAGGAAATGATGAATGATCCACAGGTATCTGCCTGGCACTGTCTCCCTGTGGCTTTTGGGCACCTCTGCCCTGCTGAGCAGCACCGCCAGCCCGGGGCCATGCCACGATGACATCCCTGGAGAAGAGCAGGAGACCTATTCCTGCATGCACCAGTTTGGGCAGGCTTCTCTCTTGTTGGTGCGGCAGGAGCTGCCTGGGGAGCCCCCAGGCCAGGAGTCTTGCGCTCGGCAGAGGGACGGGCACAGAGGGGCTGCCAGCAATGGGCAATAAGGATCTCTTTGAGGGAAGAGCAGGAGACACAGAGAAATGCTGTCCTCCGTCTCCTCGTGCCATGACTGGCCCCAGCCCTGGGGCTGATGGGGAGGCTGGAGCCCTCTCTGCCCCCCGGGAGCTGCTGTGCCCTTCAGAGAGGCTGTGGCTGTGGGGTGAGCGCCCAGAACTCTGCAGCACCCTGCTGTGGGCACTGCCGTGGGCCAGCCCAGACTGGGCTTCTGGGCTGAGCTGGGAAGAGCTGGGGAGGGTCTTGTTGGGGCTGGAAAGTGCCCGGGAGAGGAAACTACCAGTGTACAGCTGGCACTGTGTGAGCACGCAGGGTGAGCACTCACACCAGGGAGGGTTGTTGTGCACAGCCAGGGCTCACGAAAGGGATCAAAGACATGAAGGTGCAGGAGGGAGGATGCCGGTCGGTGCTCTCGGTGGCATGGACAGCCTGGGAAGGTGGCCCAGGACGTTTGCCAGCTCCCAGCCTCTCTCACTGGCCATTTCCAGCAATGGCTGCTCATTTCAGGTTTACGGGTCAGTTGCTGCAAAGGCTCCTCCATCCTCCTGCTGGACTCAGTGCCAGCCCCAGAGAAAGGCTGACTGTAAAGCCCCACGTAGGACACAGCTGGGGCTGGGAAAGGGTCGGGTACTGGGGGAGGCTGCAAAAGTTATGTCATGTCATGGGGTTATGTCTTGTTGTGTTTATGGGGGGACATTGAACTGAGCACTCTCACTGGGATCATAAAGCGGGGGGAGAACTTTCTCAAGCCTTGAATGCACCAGCAAGCTGATGACTCTCAGCCCTCTTTATAAATCTAGATTTACGCAGCCATTTCTAAAATACGTTTCCTATGAACACTTTGAACGAAGAAATTGTTTCCAGGACATGTTTATATTAAAACATTGTATGTCTACATTTCATCTAAACAGAGCTGAGAGCAAGGGAGGTTGGAGAGGTTGGATAGAGCTGACTACTATTTCTTTGCTATCAAGCAATGACCACAGTTGGTAGCACTTCCCTCTTATCATCCTTTTTTTTGAACTGGCCAAATCCTTATGGGGTATACAATGGTGTAACATCATGGCCCTCCAAGTGCCAGACTGTGACTGATAGACAGAGGCCCAGAGCCCATCTGATGAAAGGAAATGTCATGCCTATCTGACAACCCAATAAACTTCTCTAATGAAATGGCTGGCTTGGTAGATGAGTAAGGCTTTCGACACTGTCTCCCATAAAATCTTCATAGAGAAGCCAGCGAAGCACGGGCTGGATGAGCAGACAGTGAGGTGGATTGAAAACTGGCTGAATGGTCAGCCCAGAGAATGGTGATCAACGGCACGAGGTCTTGCTGGAGGCCACTCACCAGTGGTACACAGCAGGAGTCAGTGCGGGGTCCAGTCCTGTGCCTTCAAACCCAGACTTCACCGTAATTTTGTGATCTTGTGATATCCTTTCTGGGAAATGTGGACATTCTGGGAAAATGTGGGGCCCCTCTGGAATGAAACGGGAGACCTGGTTACCCAGGATATGGAGAAGGCTGAGGTACTCAACAAATTTTTTGCCTCCATCTTCAGCAGCAAGGGCTCGAACCATGCTGGCCAGGTCACACAAGGCAAAGGCAGGGACTGGGAGAATGCAGAACCACCAACTATAGGAGAACATCAGGTTCGAGAATATCTAAGGAACATGAAGGTGGACCTGATGAGATGCATCCACTGGTCCTGAGGGAACTGGCAGATGAAGTGGCTAAGCCACTCTCCATCATATTTGAGGAAGTCCTGGCAGTCCAGTGACATTCCCACTGTCTGGAAAAGGGGAAAAGTAACCCCCATTTTTTGAAAGGGAAAAAAGGAAGATCTGGAGAACTATAGACTGGTCAGTCCGACCTCTGTGCCTGGCAAGATCATGGAGCAGATCCTCCTGGAGACTATGCTCAGGCACATGGAAAATAAGGAGGCAATTGGTGACAGCCAACATGTCTTCACTAAGGGCAAATTGTGCCTGACAAATTTGGTGCCTTTCTCTGATGGGGTTACAACGTTGGTGGATAAGGGAAGAGTGACAGACGCCATCTACCTGGACTTGTGCAAGGTATTTGACACTGTCCTGCACAACATCCTTGTCTCTAAATTGGAGAGATGGATGGACCACTTGATGGACTGGAATTGGCAGGATGGTCACACTCAAAGAGTTGTGGTCAATGGCTCAATGTCCAGGTGGAGAACAGTGATGAGCGGCGTTCCTCAGGGGTTGGTATTGGGACCAGCACTGTTTAACATCTTTGTCAGCGACATGGACAGTGGGATCGAGTGCCCACTCAGCAAATTTGCTGATGACACCAAGCTGTGTGGTGTGGTCAACATGCTGGAGGGAAGGGATTCCATCCAGAGGGACCTTGACAGGCTGGAGAGGTGGTCTCATGCAAAACTCATGAAGTTCAACAAGGCCAAGTGCAAGGTCCTGCATGTGGGTCAGGGCAGTCCCAAGCACAACTACAGGCTGGGCGAGGAATGGATTGAGAGCAGCCCTGAGGAAAAGGACTTGGGAGTGTTGATTGATGAGAAGCTCAACATGAGCTGGCAATGCACATCTGAGACACAGAAAGCCAACCATATACTGCACTGCATCAAAACGAGCGTGACCAGCAGGTCAAGGGAGGTGATTCTGGCCTTCTACTCTGCTCTCGTGAGACCTCACCTGGACTACTGTGTCAAGCTCTGGGGTCCCCAGGACAAGAAGGACATGGAGCTTTTAGAGCGAGTCCAGAGGAGGCCACGAAGATGATCAGAGGGCTGGAGCACCTCTCCTGTGAAGAAAGGCTGAGAGAGCTGGGGTTGTTCAGCCTGGAGAAGAGAAGGCTCCGGGGAGATCTAATTGTGGCCTTCCGGTTCCCAAAGGGGCCTACAGGAAAGATGGAGAGGGACTGTTTATCAGGGAGTGTAGTGATGGGACAAGGGGTAATGAGTTTAAAAGAGGAGAGATTTAGATTATATCTGAGGAAAAAATTCTTCCTTGTGAGGGTGGTGAGACACTGGAACAGGTTTCCAGAGAAGCTGTGGAGGCCCCCTCTCTGGAAGTGTTGAAGGCCAGGTTGGATGGGGTTTGGGCAACCTGGTCTAGTGGAGGGTGTGCCTGCCCATGGCAGAGGGGTTGGAACTAGATGATCTTTGAGGTCCCTTCTGACCTAAATCATTCTATCATTCTATGATTCTGACTGTGTTGAGTCCCGGGCCTTGGGGTCACGTCACCCCTCTGCTGCGTCTCAGTTCCTCCCTGCCCCCTCCCCGTTCCCTCTCTTTTTTCACTTCCCTCTCTCTTCCTCTCTATCCTTGTGCTCTGCTCCCTGTCCCTCCTTTCGCTTCTCCCCAAGTCTCTCTCTTTCTCTGTCATCCTACCTCTCCATTTACTTTCCTCATCACCTCTCTTTCCTGCTCCCTCTTCCTTTTTCTTTTCTCTCTCTCTGTCCTGCAGGTGATCGTGGTTCCTGCTCTCTTCGCTGCCCAGCAAATTTTAGAGTTCAAGCACTTCTTTCTCTGCCTGTCCTTTCCTCCCTTGCTCTTCTGTAGCTCCAGTCACTGGCCTGTGCTCCACCTAAGAGAACCCACGGGTGTCTTACAGCTCTTAAAACATGAGGCCTCCAAGATACACAGCCGTGCACATGCACGCACACACACATATACATACATATACACACACACAGACACACGCACACTCTCTCTCTCCCTGTCCGTAGTGTAATTTTCTTTCCTTATCCCATCCCCACGGTGCAGGCTGCCCTGGCTGCTGAGCGTGGGGAAATGGCAGCTCCCGGCATGCCCCGGGAACCAACATGGCCGCCTGGCAGTGCCCTGCCCCAGGACTATAGCTCCCAGCATGCTGTGGGAACCAACATGGCCGCCTGGCAGTGCCCTGCCCCAGGACTACAGCTCCCGGCATGCCCTGGGAACCAACATGGCTGCCCAGCAGTGCCCTGCCCCAGGACTACAGCTCCCGGCATGCTCCAGGAACAAACATGGCCACCTGGCAGCCCCCTGCCCCAGGACTACAGCTCCCAGCATGCCCCGGGGCACTCCTTCCTGCAGTTTGACCCTGCGGGGACACCATCCCCTGGCCCGGCCCCGCCCTGGAGACTCTGTGGAGCAGGGGCGGGGGGGGGGGGAGGAGGAGGAGGAGGAAAAGGAGGAAAAGGAGGAGCAGGAGGATACAGCACATAGAAATTGTAGCAATGATGACATCCAATGGCAGGGTTACCTAGCAATTAACATAATCCAATGTAATTTATTCGCTGTTCTCACCCAAAATCAAATCCCCTTGAGGTACACGTAGGACTTCCCCACCTTCCTTTAACCGCTCCCAGTACAGCCTGGGCTCTGTCCCAGTACAAACCGGATCCTGTTAACACTTCCCAGTAAGAGTGGGCCCCTTCCCACTACAACCTGGATCCCCTTACCCCTCCCAGTGCAGAATGGGCCCCATCCAAGTACAAACTGGATCCCTTTCACCCTCCCAGTCCGGACTGGGCCCTGCCTCAGTACAAACTGGATCCCTTTGAACCTCCCCACTGCAGGCGGGGACCCCTCCCAGTACAAACTGCATCCCTTTAACGCCTCGCCATAAGGAGTGGGCCCTGTCCAGTATAAACTGGATCCCCTGGCCCCCTCCCAGGACAGACTGGGAGCACTGGATCCCTTTCACCCCTCCCTGTACACATTGAGCTTTCTCCCAGTACAAACCTGTTCCGTGTAACCCCTCCAACTACATCCTGGGCACCCTCCCAGGACAAACTGGTTCCCTTTCACCCCACCCAGAACAGACTGGCCCCCTTCCAGTACAAACTACATCCCCTTAACCCCCCCAGCGCAGGTTTGGCCCTGTCCCAGTGCAAACTAGATCCCTTTCACCCCTCCCAGCACAGACCTGCCCTGTCCCAGTTCACACTGGAAGCTGGGTGGCCTTGAGGGGACACGTCCCCGTGCGGCCCCGTGACACAAAGGGGCAGTGATGCGGCACCCGCCCACCACTTGTGACCTCACCGGACCAGGGCTTGCTATCCTGAAAAGCGGGCCAGCCAAAGCCACTTGGGCTGAGCTGGCCTTCAGGGTAACTCGGCTCCTTCCGTTGCCACGTGCACACCTACTGTTTTCAACCATTTCTCGTTTCCTGCCCACTGCTCCTCAGCTTCCATCCTCTTGCAAAGGTAATTCGGACTGGACTTTCAGGACAGATGATTTAACAAGGTGGAAAGGTCTCATGTCCTAGCTGCAGCTCCATGGCCGTCTCTGGATAGAAGGTGTGACATTTCGACCAGATTCCTGACGTGCCAGAAGGAAGTGGAAGCGGCTGGTGCCACAGACCAGAAGTCTGTGCTGCATCTTACAACCGTTTGGTTGAGCAGGTTAAAAAGTCTGTCGTGTGAAAGCGTCGTCAGGCACGTGGTGTTTTGCTTTCATTTCTGCTCCATGAAAAGATAAGCTGGGAGCGCTTTACAGCCAGGCTGGTTTGGGGATGTGGGTAACTGTGGAGCTTTGTGTTCCAGCTGTAGGCTTTCCTTAAGGAAAAGGAAAGGCATGTCAGCCCTGCCTCGTATAACCCAGGTGAGGCTTGTAAATGGAGGAGCATGACCAGGACACGAGTCTCAGCAGTATCCAAGTGGGGAAGGGTTCACACTCTCTCTCGAGTATGAGACAGCTTTCAGCTCTACAAAGTCAGAGGAGTAGCAGCAGTTAACGTAGTAGTCACTGCAGATGTAGAACAAACTTTGGAGCTGGGTTCCAGAGTAGTAGTGTCTGTATCCAGGCTGCTTTTAAAGCTGGACAAATACCACTCTTCTAAGGGTGTTAGAGCATATTTCCCATCTTCACTGCTGCGAAACCTTGTTGAGGGACTTGTGGTTCTTCTGGAGAACCTTGCAGTGCTGCATGCTGTCCTGCGTGTAGTACTGACCTGCAATGGTGGGGCAGGAACAAGAAGGTGAAATGGTTTGAAGTGTCAAGGTGAGGTAAGGTGAAATCGATGAGTCTAATGGTGAGAAATGTCCCGACATCCCTAGTCTGAGGTGAGGATCTTGTCCTGTACTCTGCTGGTAGAGCAGAGATGTGAATGTACAGAGCGGCTGGAAAACAAGCCTGTTCATGGGAATAGACATACCTCAAGGCATTGATGAAACTTCAGCCTTGCTGTTACCTTCCCTGTGACGATTTTCACACGGTCTCTGTTTCTCCTTCTAGAGAGAATTGCTGAGGCTCTGGAGAATGGCTTTGCACTTCTGCAAAGTCATCCCATATGCCATACCTGGAGCGCTGGCACTTCTTGGCTGCTGGTGGATCTATTCCCAGAGAAAAAAGCTTGCAAGCTGTTCTGACCAACAAGAAATAGCCGATGAAGAAGAGCAGCAGGAAGAAGTGCCAGAGAAAGATTCAACACCCGCCACAGAAGCATGTGCTCCAGCGAGAGAGGCAGTCATCGAGGAAGAGGAATGCCCTGAGAAGGAAACCTCGACCTCCCTGCCGTCAGCAGTGTCGACGACACCCTCTCTTCTGTGCCAAACTCCTGAGAGGCTAGATCTCTCTCAGGACCTTCCAGAGCTGTCGGTAACACCACCTCCGACCAGCACCCTTGAAGCTGACAGTGAGAAACCAGAAACACCGGGATCTCAAGATGAAAGCAGTGGCCCTGCTTGTGTCTCTCCCGCTCCGATCTCGGAGTGTCACGGCAGTGCTGCAGTGAGCCTTCCACAGGATTCAGGCTCCAGTGCCGACCAAGATCAGTGTGCAGGTGGGTATGCATTTGCTCTCAGACTTCCCACCGCTGTAGGACCCAGCGTGTGCTGGGTGATCTTCAGGGTCTCTTGCAAAGGGGTGAACAGGCTGGTCCCCTTTCAGCACAAAGTGAATTCTTGCCTAAAGCTAGGCATGGGCTTGAGTAGCCCAGTGAAATGGGCCGTGCCTGGATGTAGGCCAGGCTGTTGAAGACCTTGCTGCTTTGAGACCTGCTCGTACAAAGGGTTTCTGCTTCAGTTCACGCAGCCTCTGCTCAGCACTGGCTGCTTCTCTGTGTTGATGGGCTGCTGCTGAATGGGAGCTGGAAGGCAGCAGGTTTGTGAGGTGCTGCTGGATGAAGCAGGGAAGTGCTCTGAGGAACTGGGATCAAACCAGTTGATTGCAGACCAATTCTCCTGAAGCCTTTTTGCTTGGAAGGGTAGGTGCCTGCCAAGAAATGCCAACAGGGAGCACTGTTCCAGGAGTTCCCCCATCTGTCTCTGTGTTGCTGTGGCCTTCTAGATCCTCCATGGTGTGTGCCTGGCAGAATGCAACGCTGTCTGAGCAAATGTTAGTTGACCTGTGTCACCTTGGAGATGGATGTTAAAATCCTTGAGAAGACCCTGTGGTGCCAACAGCCCTTAATGACAGGATGTCTTCTGTAATTGCTCCAAAGCAGTTGGAACAAAGCTGCTTGTTGCAAGACATGGGGACTGAGTTTGCCAACAATGAAGGGTTAAAGCCACCAAACATTTTCACTCGTGAGAGTAACCACAGGAAGAAAATGGTTTTGCCTTGTTGTGAAGGCTGGTGTGACAAGAAGGTACAAGAGTGTGCTGTGGAGCTTCAAGACTCTGGAGGGAAAGGAAGGTAGCCCGAGGCACAGAAATCAGTGTGGGTTTGTTGGGCTTTTGGCAAAGTAACGGAGTGTTTTCCAAAGCTGTGTCTTGAGCAGTAAATTTCCATGGCAGTGTTAGGCTTCCCCCGATGCTTCTGTCTTGGAGGTTAGAGCTGGCTGTCTCCTGGGTGCACCTGTACAGAACTTGAGGTTTAACATATGCTTTTGTGCAAGAAAATCGTGTCATCTCTTTTCAAATGTCATTTCCCTGCAGTCATTGCCGAGGGAATGGCTGCACCACAAGGGATGCTCTTCCCCCCGGAGAAGATTTGCATGGAGTGGCAGCAACGACAGGGAGCTGGAGCGGGACTCCCCAACCTGGGCAATACGTGCTTCCTCAACGCTGTCCTGCAGTGCCTGACGTACACACCCCCTCTGGCCAACTACCTGCTCTCTGGGGAGCACAGCCGGGCGTGTGAGTACTTTTATGAACATCTCCTTGGGAATCTGCTGGGCACTTGCCAGATTCCCAGAATCTGGAATGTCACTTAGGAGAAAAGCAGCCCTTCTGTGTCAACCCCCTGAGTGGGTGTTCTTTGGACACTCAAGCCTAGAAGCCGCTTGCCCTATCGAGGTCTGTGCATCTTCAGAAAGGCACCTCTTGCTGGTCCCTATTCCTGCAAGTTAAACCCTCTTGGCTTACGGCCCAGAAAACTTCTGTCCGCTAAGCATCCCTCTGAAAGAAGGAAGTTTTCTGTGCACCAGAACGTCCGGGGCTTGTTGGGACGTTGTCACCTTGGGAGGAGTGGAGGCTGTTCTTATCACTTCAAGATCTCCATTAGGTTTCCCATCACTATGGATATTTTGCTAACCTGAGAAGCTTGCTTCCCTCTCTCTTCAGGTCGTCAGGAAGGCTTCTGCATGATGTGCGTAATGGAAGCGCATGTTAACAAGGTCCTGCATTCCTCAGGCTCTACCATCGAGCCTAGGGCTATCATCAGTGTCCTCACACGTAAGTCATTTCAGGGGCTTGTAGAGGTTTTCTTCCGTTCTTGTAGGAGAGAACAACTAACTTCTTCTTTCTCAGGAATAGGAGAACATTTCCAGCTTGGCATGCAGGAAGACGCCCACGAGTTCTTACGCTCCACTGTCGATGCCATGCAGAGAGCTTGTCTGAGTGGAAGCAGCGAGTAAGCACAAGCAAATTACCTTCTCGGTGTTCCTGAGCCCTTTGGACTCCTTGATGTACTCCCACCAAGGAAAACCTACGCCCTGGCCTTTCAGACAAAGCAAAACTCTTGGAGGAGGTAACTCTCTGCCGTACCATTTTTTTTTTTGCCAGCTTGGACTTCTCTTTGCAAGAAACTACCATCGTCCATCAAATATTTGGGGGCTCTCTGAGATCCAGAGGTACGTTTTTCCACAAGTGTTGCTCTCCTTGGAATTGTCTGTGCCCTTCTGTCTGCCTGTGGTAGGTGTGAAGAGCATAAACCATCACAGTCACTTGACTTCCCCGATCTCTGAGCATTTTGATTTGCATTCCAGTCACGTGCTTGAGCTGCAGAGCGGTTTCTGATTCCTATGAGGCCTTCCTGGATGTCCCGTTGGATATAAAAGTAAGAGGGTTTGTGATTCAAGATGTCCCAAGGCCCCTGTAGCTTTCCAGTATCGACGCAGTTGACTTAAAAATGTCTGCTGCGAAGAGAAGAGAGCTTGGTGGTGGGTGGGAGGGGAATGGACGGTGTCCTTGTGGGGAGGCCGTGGCAGTGGGCTCCCTGTAGGTGCTGGCTTGAAGCTGAACCAGCACGCATTATCCTCTCGGCACCCTTGACGTACTCTCATCCTTCTGCCCTTTGCCCTCCCTCAACAGCCGTCTGGCTCCTGGGCTGATGGCGTGTATTTTTGTTCATTACTGATGACCCTGCACACCATCGGTAGCTGGACTGAGCGGTGCCACAGAGAGGTCGCTCTCGATCGCCCCGGGAATCCCTGGGAATGGAGGGAAACGTTCAGCATCAAACCCTCTTTCTGCCTCCTCCTGGGCACTGCTTGTCGACTCCTCCTAAGTGTTGGGGCGAGGGCATTTCCCGCAGCTCAGTGCTCTCCTTTCTCACTCCTCCAGGCAGCCTCCTCTGTCACCGCAGCTCTGGAGGACTTTGTGAAACCCGAGCAGCTGGATGGCGAAAACTGCTTTCAGTGCAGCCAGTAAGACGATTACTAACGACATAGTAATACGAGATCCTGCATGAGGGTGCTGCATGTCGTCGAGCATAAGTCATCTTGTCAGATAGCTTTAATGCACAATAACGAGATGCAGCTTTTTTTAATACGGCCTTGTGGTACTAAATAGCCTCCAAACAGCGTAAGGATGTGTGAGACATGAAAGCTTGTCTGTCCTTCTGGGGGGAAGAAAGGGCTCATTTCAGCACGTGGCTCTCTGCTTGGTTTCAAGGTGTGACAAGAGGGTTGCCGCCTCCAAGGGGTTTACAATCCATGGCGTGCCCAAGGTTCTCACGCTGTGTCTGAAAAGGTTCCAAGATGTCACCGGCCGGAAGATCAGCAAGGTGTGTACACAATCGGAGTGCTGCTTCCTCTTCCTGGAGCAGGAGATTTCCCAAAGCAGTGCGCTCTTTCTTTCACAAGTTCCTGTTCCTTTCCGGGGAGAGGAGAGGAAAATTCCCGTGGGAAGACAAGCATGTCCTCTGCTCCGACAGAGCTGCTTTGGCTGGGAACAGTTTCCTGCCACCCAAACCACTGCATATTGCTTTAGGGAAAACCCAAGTGTTCACGAGCCCAAAAGAAGTGTGTAGACATCTCTAGCATGTGGCCTTGGAAGGCTATTTCATCAAATCTGCCAGGATCATTTCGGAGCCCTCTTGGTCTCTCCGTAGGTTGTGGACTATCCCAAGTGCTTGGATCTGCGGCCATACATGTCTCAGACAGCTGGAGAACCGCTGCTCTACTCCTTGTATGCCGTCCTGGTGCATAGCGGTGGCAGCTGTCACGTCGGACACTATTTCTGCTACGCAAAGGTAAAGAGCAGCTTCCTTCCTAACAAGGCACACCTAGCAGTGTTACTGGCAGCCAAGGTTTTGGGGGAGAAGGTCTCCTTAGCGGCTTGGATTGGATTTCTTTTGGCGTACTCTTGGTTCTGCAGCTTTCTGCCTGTGTTTTTGTGGAGAAACCATGCAGTTCATCTCCAGATACCCATGCCTTTCTTTGCAGGCCAGCAATGGGCTGTGGTACGAGATGGACGACAAGTCTGTGGATCCTTGTGGCATCGACACAGTTCTCAGGCAGCAAGCCTATTTGCTCTTCTATGTCAGGTAAGAACCAGTATTAAAATGTCTTCAGCAGATGTTTCCTTTTCATGGCTTTGCTGTTTTTCTTCTCATCCTCCCGAGTGTTTCTCTTTCTGTCAGAGGAGACAATTACTACCTGCATCATTCAGTGCTGTCAAACCTGCCCTACCCCACATCAGTCCTTATCTTTCCTTGCTGGGCTTTAGGCTGCTGCCCTGGTGTAAACTGCTCCTTGCCTGCTGTCTGAAGCTGGCCTCTGTAGAGAAGAGGACGTAAAGGGGGCCTACAGGAAAGATGGGGAGAGACTCTTGATCAGGGCGTACAGTGATGGGATGAAGGGTAATGGTTTGAAAGTGAAAGAAGGGAGATTTAGATTAGATGTGAGGAAGATCCTGGTCTAGCGGAGGGTGTCCCCTGCCCATGGCAGAGGCGTTGGAACTTGGTGATCTTTGAGGTCCCTTCCAAGCCAAATCATTCTTTAATTCTATGATTCTATGAAATGGAGGCCATAGGGGGTATAAAGACAAGGTCTTGCTGCGACAGGGGCAGACGTGTTGGGAAGACCCCCATCGAATTTCCCATTTGTAGTCTTGGTGACGTCTTCTCTCTGTGATAGAATCTGCTGCAAGAAAATGACTGAGCCCCAGAGGAGGCTGCAAGAACAGCCCTAACAGGAGATCACTCTTTTTTATCTCCAGGTGCCCTGATTTGGACATTGGAGAAAGGGCTTCTTCCTCACCGGCACCATCATCTGCCCATTCCCTCCTCAGCCAGTGGGTGGCCAACAGCAAGCAGGTGGGTTCTGTGGGACCACAGGGTCTGTCTCCTAGGACTCAGGTAACTCTGGGGGGTGGCTCAGGGCACCAGATGGACAGTGGATTTCTTTCTGAGATCTTGACATTGCTCTCTTTTCCCTCTCACACTGCAGCTGACTTCACGGCCCCAAGGCTGCTCCCTGTCAGAGCATGGATTCAGCCCTTCTTCCCACTGCCAGAGGAACGGTGCCAGAAAGAGGACCCGGAGCAGATCCCCACAGTGGGGCAATGATCTTTGCGGCTCACCTATGGACACCACCAACCATGAGCCCTCAGTGGGGAGAAGGAGGGGATCGAGTGCTCCAAATCGTTCCCAAGCCCCAAGGGACAGCACAGCTCCAGGGCACTCCAGCACCAGCTCCAAGAAGGCTCCCACACGCAGGGCTGCTCGGGAGCAATCCCTGCCCATGCAGAGGGAGCGGAGCAGATCCCCATGGTGGGGTGATGAACTGCAGAGCTGGATTATGGACACCACCAATTCTGAGCCCTCAGCAGGGAGGAGGAGAAGAACTAGTCCTCCAAGGCGTGACTGCACTCCCAGGGCTGCTGCAGCTCCTGGGCCCTCCAACACCAACACCCAGTTGACTCCTGCACCCAGGGCTGCTCAGCATCACACTCTGCCCAGGCAGAGAGAGCGGAGCAGATCCCCGCGGCGGGGTGATGAGCTCATGGACACCACCAACTATGAGCCCTCAGGAGGAAGAAGGAGGAGAACAAGTCCTCCACATCGTTCCCGAGCCCCAAGGAATGATGCAGCTCCAGGGCACTCCAACGCCCGCACTCAGGTGGCTTCCATGCCCAAGACTGCTCGGGAGCAATCGCAGCTGATGCCGAGGGAGCGGAGCAGATCCCCACGGCAGGGTGATGAACTCCGTCGGTGGTTCATGGACAATAACAAAAATGACCTGTCAGCAGGCAGGAGGAGGAGAACTAGTTCTCCAAGGCGTGACCGCACTCCCAGGGCTGCCGCAGCTCCCGGTCCCTCCAACACCACCTCCCAGGTGGCTCCCGCACCCAGGGCTGCTCAGCAGCAAACCGTGCTGAGGCAGAGAGAGCGCAGCAGATCCCCGCAGCGGGACTATGATCTCTGCAGCCGGTTTGTTGACACCATGGATTATGAGCCCTCAGCAGGGAGCAGGAGGGTTTCAGCGTCCCCAAGACGCATTTCAGAGAAACGCTCAGGGCGCTGCTGTGGTGATGGGGGCAGAATGTGATCCTGGGTGAAGAAGAACACCATCTTTCCTCTGCTGTGCCAGACAAGAGGAGCAGGAGAAGAAAAAGGAGGAGGAAGCCAGGAAGCACCAGCACTGCCCCCAGCAAGGGGCCAAGCTGCACAAAGGACACCAGCAGCCCACCCTGGCCCTCCTCCCAGGGCTGCCTCTGGCCAGGAAGAGCTCAGACACACCTTCCAGAGACTTGGACAGCTCTGCCGGCTGGCCCACCTGCCCACAGGTCCCTTGAGGAAGAGCTTTAATCCCTGTTCATCTGTTGGGATCCCCTTGCCACAGCCAAAATTAAAACCACTTGTTGGCCTTGCCTATGTCATTCGTGGGCTGTTTTCTTCTCTGCAGGTTTTGAGGCACTTGGTGCCAATACCCAGTGTGAGAGGTTTATGACTTGGGACTTTGAAAGCAGTCTGCTTGCCTCTGCCCATCTTGCATTTTCTTCTTTTTCAATGTGGAGTTCAAGTCACTCCAACAGAAATGGGCTGGAGGAGCTGACAGCGAGTGGGACTGAAACAGGCTGAACGGCCGGGCCCAGAGGGTGCTGCTCAGTGGCACCAAGTCTAGTGCGAGGCCAGGAACGAGCGGCATCTCCCAGGGCTCAGTACTGGGTCCAATCCTGTTTAACATCTTCCTTAACTACTGGTCTGGGTGATGGGGCAGAGGGCACCCTCAGCAAGTTGGCCGATGACACCAGCCTGGGAGGAGTCTATGGGAATGCTGGTGGCTGTAGCAGGGTGGCTCTCTCCCGGCCACCTCCTGTTTACTTTGCTTGAAACAGCTTCCTAACAGCAGCAAACATTGCCACCTCCTGCCCTCTCCCTTTTCAAGTCTTCCAAGGACACACGAAGCAACGCAGGTCGTGCTGCAGGTCTGGGAGGGACCCCAGCAGGATCTGCCTTGACTGTGAGAGTTGCTCGTTATTCCGGGTGGCTGTGACGATGCAGAGAAGTGGAATCAAAGCAGCAGTTTTGGTTGGCGTGAGAGATCGTGGCTCCAGCAAAGCCACTTAATCAGCAGCTAGCATGGGGAAGGAGTTGGGGAAGGAGGTTAGAAGAGCATGAGACAGCCAGAGAGATGTCTGCAGCGGGCTCCCCTATGAGGAATCTAGGCCCTGAAAGACAAGATACCATAAAAAATGCTGTCATATGGCAAATGTTGTTTTCAAGGCCCATTTGACTGCTCCTGGGTTCTCTACCAAAGAGCTACGTCCAGGGAGAAGGGTAGGAGGGAGGAAGAGGAGAGACCATTCCAACAAACTACCAGTCAAGACATTCATCACCAGGCAAAGGACTTAGAAAGAGGGAAAACCAAAACGCCTGGAGAGATGGAATGTTCCCAGGCATGCTGACCAGAGAGTTCATGGCAAAGTAACCTGACCCACTGTCACGTAAAGGGTGAGAGTCTGATGCGTGGCTGAGGGAGGCCCTCCTGTTGAGTCCCCAGGTTCAGAAAGGACCCCCTTGCTTTCTGAACTCCTTCTCAGAGAGGACCCTAGGTGCGGCTAGGTCCAGTCTTAGGCCCAGACTTGATCAACGGTTTATGTCTAAAGGATTATATATATAGCCACATATCAGAGTCAACGTTTGCTAGTCGGAGCCCCCAAAGGCCTTTCACTGAGACACTTTCACAGTGTTGAAACAGATAGAATACAGGTGATACCCCAAATGCAAAACGTGTCGTGCATTTGAGGTGGAATTGCTCCTGTACTGCCCAGACTGAGCTGCCCCGGGGCGCTGCAGCAGCGTGCGGCCTGGTGCTGCCGGGAGCTGCCGGGGATCTGATCAGTACTTCTAAATATCTAAAGGGTGGATGTCAAGAGGATGGGCCAGTCTCTTTTCAATGGTGCCCGGTGCCAGGTCAAGGGGCAACGGGCACAAACTGGAACACAGCAAGTTCCACCTGAATATGAGGAAAAGCATCTTCACTTTGAGAGTGACCGAGCACTGGAAGAGGCTGCCCAGAGAGGTTGTGGAGTCTCCTTCTCTGGAGAGATTCAAAACCCACCTGGACGCAATCCTGTGCAACCTGCTCTAAGTGATCCTGCTTTAGCCGTTGGGTTGGACTAGCTGATCTCCAGAGGTCCCTTCCAACCCCGACCATTCTGTGAATCTGTGAATCTGTGAATTTGCTGACTGAGATGACTCTGCAGCACCTTGTGCCAATCTCCAGGAACACAAGGTACCACTGAGAAAGGCCCTGGGTGAGGTCAGCTTGCAATCCAGCCAGACTGTGGACATCAGTGGCATGGCTTTTCTTCATATCATCAGGGAGGGGGGTAGAGGACAATGGAGAGGAGGACCATTAGGGGCTGAGAGCATAGCGACATGAGTGGAGACCCTGGTGTGTTGTGCCTCCCAGTCATGCGGCACACCTGGGTGCATAGACAAGGTGGACCTTGCCATCTTGCCGTGATGCTGGCATTCAGGTTCTGGCACACCCGATCCCTTTAGGAGGCCATGCTGTGTCTGCCCATCCCCCACTGCAATTATTTCCTTGAAATCATGTAGGTGCCTGCAACGCAGGGATGGGCTTGGGCCTGAGTTTGGCAGTGAGCTGAGCTCTAGTGAGTGCACTGGAGAGCGCCTACAGAAAGATCTGACCCTCCTTCTGGCGCACTCCTCCATTTGGTCAGCTGAAAGTGCAGCAGCCACCACGGAAATGTGAGTCCCATGGACTGTCCTGGTTTTGGCTGAGACAGAGTTAATTTTCTTCCTAGCAGCTGGGATAGTGCTGTGTTTGGGATTTAGGATGAGAACAATGTTGGTAACACACGGATGGTTTTAGTTGTTGCCAGGCAGTCAAGGACTTTTCAGCTTCTCATGCTGGCCTGCCAACGAGAAGGCGGGGGTGCCCAACAAGCTGGGAAGGGACAGAGCCAGGACAGCTGACCCAAACGATATTCCATACCCTATGACATCATGCTCCGTGTATAACTGAGGAGTGGGCCAGGAGGGAGTTCGGCTTGAGGACTAACTGAATATCGGCTTCGGTTGGTGAGCAATTGTGCTGTGCATCACTTGGTTTGTTTGTTATTGTATTTTTTTTTCCTTCCTTTTCTGTCCTATAAAACTGTCTTTTTCTCAATGCCCATATTTTACCTTTTTTGTCTCTTTTTGATTCTTTCCCCCATCCCACTAGGGGAGAGTGAGCAACCAGCTGTGTGGTTACTTTAGCTGCGTGGGTTAAACCATGATGCAGGCTTTCAGATGCCCTAAACATCTGGTGTAGGCTGAGGCGACCAAGGGACCCGTCCCCAAGACCCCACAGCTGATGCTCAGGCAGGTGTGGGTGTCCCAGGTGTGCTCCATCAGAGCCCACAAACACATCCACGAGTCTTGGAGTACCCCTGGCACCTCAAATGCCACCAGCTGTTTGTGTGTGACCAGCTGCCTGCCACCCTTCATCGCCATGGATCCCCGTGGGAGCTCAGGGAAGGAGCTGGCCTGCAGGCACCTATTTTGTGCCCACGGAGCTGAAGCAAGAGGAATCCTACCTCCTGTGAGTCTGTGGGGTGCATGAGGGAGAGCTCAACCCCACTCCGCTCTCCAGGCTACTCAGCAGAGAGGAGAAGCTTGATGTACTCAGCTGAATCCCTGCCCTCCGTGGAAGGGGGGAATGATCCCTGCCTTTCACTGCTGCGCTGTCCTGCCTGGCAATGGGACAGGGAGAGGGGTAAAGGGAGGGGAACATTTACACCTGCCATACAGGTCAAATCCATGGCAGGACAAATGCCACTTCTAAAATCAGTCTTTCCAGTGTTCAGAGTCCAGTTAGTGATTACTTCAGCCTGAGTCTACCCCAGGAGAGGTCCTGCTGCCTTTCAAGAGCTGTAAGCTCTGGGAGCCCCAGGGACATCTCCAGGGAGCCTGGGAGGGCAGAGAACGTGCCACCTTGGGCTGATGCTCTGCTGCTGAGCTGGGCTGGGCTCCTGGGACGGAGGGAGCTCATGGTGAGCAGGCAGTGCTGCAGAGAGACAGCTCTGCTCAGGAGCAGCTCCTCTGCAAAGAGCAGCAGGGCTGAGGGCACTGCCTGCAGACAGTGACGGCAGTCAAGTGTAGTGAGAGAGGGGTTAAAGGCAGATGGGGCTGGGAGGATGCTGAGAGCTCAGAAGAGAAGAAATCATCACAGCCCTTGACAAGGTCAGGCTCTGGGTGCAGAGAAATGCAGCTGCAGTTCGTGGAGGGATCTCCTAAAGCTGAAATAACCCACAGCCTATGGGATCTCTCTCTTCTATAGAGGAGGCTGTGCTCCAGAGCAGGGTTTTCCTGCTGCACCATCAGAGGGTCAGGGCATGAGAGGGAGAGCTGCAGAGGTGTGCAGGTGGGTGTGCAGCCAGGGGTGCCCAGGGCTGTCCTTCAGAGCAGAGTCCTTGCCAAGGTCAGCACTCAGCCTGCCTGGGGAGATCCCCATGGTGCTGTGGGGAGAAGCTGTGGGTGGAAACACAGGGCAGGGTAGGGTCCTTTTGGTGGTGAGACGGTGCTGTGTCGGTCAGGGCTGTTCAAAGATCACACTCTGGACATTGGGAGAAGCAGCATTTCAAGAGGAAGGCCAAGGCAGGGACTACCTTCTTAGCTTTCTTCTAAGGGAAAGGGGAGAGGAGCTGTCAAGTTTGAAGAAGTCACTGAGACTCCTGAACCCTTACACTGAGGGATCAACACAGCTGCCAGAAGCCTCCTAAGTGCCTTCACCCACTCCTCTACCAGCAGACAGCACCACCATCACCTTTGCTTGCAGCATCAGTGCTTCTCTGACCTACTCCTGCGGAGCTGCTAACAGGGAGGTGCCCTGGGCAGAGCCCTGCTGCCAGGAGGTGTCTTCAGGGCAGAGCTGAGCACAGAGCAGGTGGGATGGGGTCTGTGAGCACTGACAGGGAGGAGACTTGGAGACAGAGAAACGGCTCCCGGCAGGGACAACTCCAGGGAGCAGAGAGCCAGGCCACCCCTCGGCATCACTCTCTGCTCAGCTGCTTAGAGAAAGAGACAAGAGTTGTGAGAAATGGACTTTGAAACGGGACTCTTCCAAGCTCTCAAGTCCAGTTTCTCTTTCAAGTCCATTGTGTGTGAGATCATCCTCCAACGGAGAGAGGTGTATAATTAGCACAGGGCACCTGCCTGGTGACCATCAGGTCACTCGTGGGCAGACCAGCTCTCCTGACTCTGCATTAGGGATCAGGGAGCCCTTTTGTCCCTCAGGGCTCACCAGTGTCCAGGCTGAGAGCAAGGTGAAAGATGAGGATTTCTGCCCCTTCAGGGAAGGTGCCCTCACTCAGCAGCACAAAGGTAAGCTCAGAAAAAGGAATTGAACAAAGTTCCCTCCGAAAAAAGAGAAGCAATTTTGAGGGGATTTTTTTGAGAAACAGCATAGGACTGGCTCAAAGAAGTCTGCCCTGACTTGTCAATGTCTTCTTTCAACAGCCCCCCAAGCCCAGAGTGAACAAATGTCCAACGGCAGCTCCATCACCCAGTTCCTCCTCCTGGCATTCGCAGACACATGGGAGCTGCAGCTCTTGCACTTCGGGCTCTTCCTGGGCATCTACCTGGCTGCCCTCCTGGGAAACGGCCTCATCATCACCGCCATAGCCTGTGACCACCACCTCCACACCCCCATGTACTTCTTCCTCCTCAACCTCTCCCTTCTAGACCTGGGTTCCATCTCCACCACTTTCCCCAAAGCCATGGCCAACTCCCTGTGGGACACCAGGACCATCTCCTACACAGGATGTGCTGCACAGCTCTTTCTGTCAGTCTTTTTCATTTCAGCAGAATTGTATCTTCTCACTGTCATGGCCTACGACCGCTACGTTGCCATCTGCAAACCCCTGCACTACGGGACCCTCCTGGGCAGCAGAGCTTGTGCCCACATGGCAGCAGCTGCCTGGGGCAGTGGGTTTCTCACTGCTCTGCTGCACACAGCCAATACATTTTCCCTACCCCTCTGCCACGGCAATGCTGTGGACCAGTTCTTCTGTGAAATCCCCCAGATCCTCAAGCTCTCCTGCTCAGATGCCTACCTCAGGGAAGTTGGGCTAATTGTGGTTAGTGTCTGTTTAGCCTTTGGGTGTTTTGTTTTCATTGTGGTGTCCTATGTGCAGATCTTCAGGGCCGTGCTGAGGATCCCCTCTGAGCAGGGACGGCACAAAGCCTTTTCCACGTGCCTCCCTCACCTGGCCGTGGTCTCCCTGTTTATCAGCTCTGGCACGTTTGCTGACCTGAAGCCCCCGTCTGTCTCCTCCCCTTCTCTGGACCTGGTGGTGTCAGTTCTGTACTCGGTGGTACCTCCAGCCATGAACCCCCTCATCTACAGCATGAGGAACAAGGAGCTCAGGGATGCAGTGTGGAAACTGATGACCGGATGTTATTCCGATCCAATAAACTGCCCACCTTCTTCTGCATAGCATTTATTATGTAACTTATTACTGACCCAGCCTGTAAGCTGTAATTTTTGCTACTGGTGGTAGTGTTTTACTTGTAATGAGGTTGTCATCCCCCTTCTCATTTACTGTCTGCTTTTCTTTTCTTTTCTGAGTGGCTGTGTAAATGAAGATCCCTGCTCTCTGTGTGTTTAAACAAATAAAAAGGGCCCTGCAGCTCCTTCTTTTATCTTTTTTTTTTGAGATTCTTCCTCCAAGACCTTTTTGGATCTGCAGGATCGTACAGAGCCAGGACTCATGGTTGGGAGCTAAGACATTCAGGCGCAGGAGAGAGGAGGTCAGTCTGTGCCTTTGGTGGCATGGATTGAACAGGAAGGTGTCCCAGGGAATTCATCACCCCCCAGCCTCTCTCATCAGCCATTTCCAGCACTGGCTGCTCACCCCACGTTTATGGGTTAGTCTTGCTACGAGGCCATCTCCACCATCCTGCTGGGCTCAGAGCCTGTATCATGGAAATGACCAGCTCTGCCTGGGCTCTCTTCTGGCCCAGACCCTGGCAGACCCTGGAGCAAGGCTGCCTCTGAAGCCACACATTGGACCTGGTTGGGGCTGAGTGTAGGAAGAATGGGGAAGAGTGCAGAAAGGAGGAGTTAGCAGTGAGAGACTGGGGTGGGTTGGCCCTGGCTGGACATCAGGTACCCACCAAAAGCCACTCTGTCACTCCCTTCCTCAGATGGACAGGGGAGAGAAAATACACGGAAAGGCTCGTGGGTCGAGATAAGGACAGGGAGAGATCACTCAGGAATTACCATAATGGGCAAAACAGACTCAACTCGGGAAAATTAATCTAATTTTTGACCAATCAAACCAGAGTCGAGGAATGAGAAAGAAACCCTAATTTTAAAAACACCTTCCCCCCACCTCTCCCTTCTTCCCAGGCTTAACTTCACTCCCGATTGCTCTATCTCCTCCCCGCGTGCAGCACAGAGGTACGAGGAATGGGGGTTGATGTTCAGTTAATCACAGGTTGTCTCTACCGCTCCTTCCTCCTCAGGGGCAGGACTCCTCACACTCTTCCCCTGCTCTGGCGTGCGGTTCCTCTCGAAGCAGACAGTCTTCCGTGAACTTCTTCAATGGGAGTCCTTCCCACAAGCTTCAGTTCTTCACGAACTGCTCCAGCGTGGGTCCCTTCCACGGGCTGCAGACCTTCAGGAGCAGACTTCTCCAGCGTGGGTCCCCCACGGGGTCACAAGTCCTGACAGAAAACCTGCTCCGGTGTGGGCTCCTCTCCTCACGAGGCCACAGGTCCTGCAAGGAGTTTGAGCCAGCGCGGGCTTCCCATGGGGTCGCAGCCTCCTTCAGGTGTCTCCACCTGCCCCACTGTGGGGTCCTCCAGGGGCTGCAGGTGGATATCTGCTCCACCATCAACCTCCATGGGCTGCAGGGGAAAAGCTTGTCTCACCATGGTCTTCTACAAGGGCTGCAGGGGAATCTCTGCTCTGGTGCCTGGAGCACCTTCTCCCCCTCCTTCTGCACTGACCCGGGTGTCTGCAGGGTTCTTTTTTTTTACGTATTTGCAATCTCTCTCACTGCAAAAATTGCTTCTGTTTCGGTTTTTGGGGGTTTTTTGTTGGTTTGGGGGTTTTTTTTCTTTCTTAAATATGTTATCCCAGAGGTGCTACCATCGTCACTGATTGGCTTGGCCTTGGCCAGCAGTGAGTTCATCTCGGAGCCGGCTGGCATTGGCTCTCTTAGACAGAGGGGAAGCTTCTAGCAGCTTCTCACAGAAGCCACCCCTGTAGCCCCCCCGCTACCAAAACCTTGCCGTGCAAACTTAAAGCACTGTTCTAAAAATTGCATGCCAGAGGCTAACCACTCTGAACTAATTTAGTAAAACCTAAATTAAAGAGCATTGGTTGACCAGCAACAATATGAAGGAGGTCTCTTACAGCACTGTCCTGTTGCTGCCGTCAGCGATAGTACCACTAAGTCCAAAACATCCTTGAGAGCTTCTTTGTTTTCCCTCGGCTCCAAAGCTCAGGCTGCTCAGACCGGGAAAGTACTACCTCAAATCTCTTCAAACCAAACGTCTCCAAACTTCTCTCATCCGCACTTACCCCAGAACACTTCTCCCCATCACATCAGCACTGGTCTCTGTTTTCTATTGGGGTGAAGTCAGGGTACTCCTTTGTAAAGACTTCCCTACAAAAATCTTCTCTACCTGCTGATCCCACTCGTATCACCTCACGCTACGTACAGCTCCATCTTCCTTCTGCAGAGCTCTATGGGATAGACTGTTTCCCTGTTTCTTTCATGAGAAAAAGTGACAAACCGCAGAGATTCCTTGCCAGGAAGCCACAGCCTTGGGTGTTGCTCAGCTCCTTCTCACTGGCACTTCATTCCACACCTGTTTTGGTGTATTTGGTGCTTTTCTGTGGCTATTCTTTATGCACAGAAGCTCTTAAAAGGACAACGATTTCATAAAGGCCCTGTTACAGACAAAAGTTTGCCATGAGCTCTGGAGGGAGCCAGAAAGATAGTTAATAAGCACCAGGAATGTGAAGGCCTCTTCTGAAGAGCAAGAAACCCTGAGCAGCAGTGGTTGTCCATGTGTAGGTCTCAGAGAGAAGGTCAAGGGATGTTAGTGAGAAACAAGGAGACGGCTTATGATTTTAGTAAATGCTGAAACCATATCTGAGCCCAGAAATGAAAGCAGCTGGTACCTGTGTATGGGGAAGAGGAGGAGGTTTGTCCTGGGAAGATGTCAGGAAGGAAGACATCTCTTCTGCAAGTCAGGGATGAAAAAGATTTTTCCATGTTGTGTGCATGCCTAGGAGCTGGAGAATGCTCACTGCTGAGGGTCATCATGTTCAGTCAAGCACCATGAGATGACCTTTCATTCTAAACCTTCAAGTTTCTGTTGGCCTAATCCCCAGGTGTATCGAGGTCCCTCTGGAATGAACCTCCAACACTGAAAGTACCTGTGCTGATGTTCATCCTGAGTCATGGTGCCTCTAACAAGGTGATAACTCAGGTAGCTACAGGACACTACAGATGAGAAAAAGAGTACTAGTGTAGTGTAGTTGCTAATCAAGGCAGAAAGCACCATGATAACCATCTCAGAAACACGAAATTGAGGGCACAAAGTGAGCACGTGCAGGGCCTGTGAGGAAATGGATAAAAGGGGTTGTCTTTTTGTATGGGAGGGTCTAACAATGCTGATAGAGTAGAGCTGGAGAAGTGGGAAGGGAGTGACAAGGGAATGAATGGTGAAGCAAAGGAAATGGTCAGGACAGTTTGGGGATACCTGTCAAGCAGGCCTGCACCTGAGCAGCAGTGCCTGGAGCAAGGCATGACAGCTGCAGCTGCTCTGACTAAACTAAGAACCTGACTTACTTCCATGGTCACAGGGAACCTGAGAACATTCCCTGCTGTCATCAAATGCAGACCTTGAGGACAAGAAACTGCTGCATCTTTTTGGTTTTGACTTTCTTAAATGGGATTTCAGGAGGTGTCTGTTCTGGCCTTCTGCTCGCAGCAGAATCAGATGTGGAGTCAGGCCACATTGCTCGAGGCTTTATCCATTGGGGGCTGGAAAACACCCAAGGACAGAGATGGCACAACGTTGCTGTGAAACCAGTTCCAATGTTTGGATGTCCTCATGGAGAAAATGATTTTCCTTATCTCTGTGCTGAACCTGCCTTATTCCATCATCTAACTCTTGTCTGTTTTCCCCCTGCCGAGCACCATGGTGACCAGACTGGCTCCATCTTCCTGAAAAAGTCTCCGTAGGGACTGGCAGGCTGCTACGAGGTTCCTGAGGCCGCCTCTTCTGCAGGCTGAACAAGGTTCTTCCCCTCAGTTTCTCCTCCCAGGCATGTGCTCCAGCCCCTGAGCATCTCGGAGGCCTCCCACTGCGCTCGCTCCCAGTTATCAACATCTTCCTCCATGGGGTGGCTTGACTGGCCAACAGCCCAGCAGGCACACAGCTGCTCACTCCCTCCTCCTCCTCCCCAGGGGGGGCCCCAAACTTGACACAGCAGCGTACAGATGGTCTACAGAGCGATAAGCAGGGGGACACAGTCGCTTCCCTCACTCTCCTGCTGACAGTCCAGTTCACACACTCCAGGACACCGCTGGTGGCCTTTGCTAGCAGGTCGCACGGTGGGATCGATCGTTGTCGTTTGTCCCCCAGCACCACCAGGGCCTTTGAGGCAGGGCTGATCCCCAGCCAGGCATTCCTCAGCCCCGGCCACTGCTGGTGTCAGTCTGTCCCAGGTGCAGGACCTGGCCTTTGTCTGTCTTCTCTGTCATGAAGTTCCTGACAGGACAGTCCTTCTGCCTGGCACGTTTCCCCTGAACGGCTTCGCTAAGGCACAGGAACGATCCCCCCCCCCCATTTAGTGTCATTGACACACGTGGTGAGAGTTGCCTCCTCCAGGTCATGGATGCAGGTGATAAATTGCACAGGGCCCAGGAGCATCCCCTGTGCTGCCCCACGATGCCCCAGGATGTCTCACTGGCCTCCACGTAGGGTATGACCCCTTCACCACTGCGCTCTCAGCCTGATCATCCAGCTGGTGTTTTACCCATCTGTTTGTCTACCCCTCCAGACTGTAATGGCCTAATGTGGGAGCAAGAATAGTGAGGGAGATCATGCCATGTGTCTTGCTGAAGCTGACGTAAACGATGGCCCCTCTTCTCGCCTCATGCATAACTGCAGTTAGTTCGTCATGAAGGCAACCAGGTTGGTGAGGCATGATATACCCTTGGGAAGTCCATGCTGACGGCTTGTGGACACGTTCTTCTCATCTGGGTGCCCAGGTATGTCACCTGAGAAGACTCTACCTGATGGCACACTCCTCACCAAAGTGAGCTGGTGCAGCCTGGGGTTCCCTGGGTTGCAATGTTGGCCACTTTCCAAGACGGGTGCAGTTTTTGCACATCCTCACTCACAAGAGACCTCTACCAAGCCTGTGAACTTTGAAAAGGGATATTCAAAAGAAATATTGATCTTCCCCTGTACCTTCATCATCACTACTCTGCCCATTATATGGAGTTTTTAATTTCCCTGATCTTTCCTATATTTTCACCTCTCCTGATAACAACAACCATTTCTAAAGTCATCTTTCCAGCAGACTGTCTAGACAAAGGCCTTTTCCATTATGCTCCAGTTTTCGCCTCCCCTTACTCTTTGTTCCTTCACATTCCTGTCACCCACCCCAAGCTGCTGTTTTGACATCAGGGAGTTAAATGCTTGCCCTGTGATTAAGTAGCTGTCCTGGTTTCAGCAGGGATAGAGTTAATTTTCTTCCTAGCTGTTGGGATAGTGCTGTGTTTTGGAGAGTATTGTTGATAACACACTGATGGTTTTAGTTGTTGCCAAGCAGTCAAGGACTTTTCATCTTCTCATATGGCCTGCCAGCGAGAAGTTGGGGGGCACCAAGAAGCTGGGAGGGGAGACAGCCAGGACAGCTGACCCAAACTGACCAAAGGGATATTCCATACCTTATGACATCATGCTCCATATAGAACTGGGGGCTTGCCAGGAGACGGGGCAGGTTGGGATCTTGCTGAGCATCGACTTCAGGCGGTGAGAAATTGTGCTGTTCATCACTTGTTTTGTATAGTCTGTTATTATTGTTGTTATTATTAACATCGTCATCATCCCTTTCTGTCCTATCAAAGTGTCTATATCTCAACCCATAGAGATTTACTTTTTTTCCATTTTCAGTCCTCTCCCCCATCCCAGGAAGGGGAGTTAGAGAACAGCTGTGGGGTTGGTTTAGGTGCCGACCAGATTAAATCACGACACTAGTCCAATTTGCTCTTTAGCCAACTCTTTAGCTGTGTTTATATCTAGCTTTTGGCACCTACCTGTCTCAAACATTCCTCATAAGATTATCCCTTGGAGAAATGCAACGTCATTAGAGGCAGCTTGTAGTAAGCGTATGGTGCAGAGTGTGTTTTATTGTCGATGAAACTTTATCGTGCTTGACTTTTCTTTGCTTGCAAATAGGCAAAAAAAAAATAATATGTGCAGCCATTTCTCTAAGGAAAGCAAGTGCGGGTTGGTACAAAGGAGCTGTAACATCCAGCTGCAGAATTCAGTGGAGAAGTCTGATGTAAGGGAAAGTCCCCGGTGGCCAATGAGAGAAATGGTGGGGCTGGGGAGCTGAGGTGGAGGCTGTCCATGCTGTGTCAGACCTCAAGGGAGTGCTTTTCCTCCTGTCCAGGCGTCCTTAGGAGAGACCCTGGAGCAATATCTACTGGGGAATGCTGCCATCACCTCTTCTCTAAACTGAAAAGTAGTAAAATACACCCTTGGAAATAAAACCTCCTCTTTATTAACAGTTCTTTGAAATCTTTCTCCACAACTACACTGGGAAACAGCTCCAATTATCTGTACAACTCTTGAAGACTTGAAGAAAATCACAGGGAGAGAGATGGCTCATTAAGACTTGCTTTATTTTAATGAGTCCCATGATGTATTTGGTGCTAGGTAACGAACCTCAGGTACTGAGAGGAGATTGCACAAACCTCTCAAAGACTCAGTGTAAAAGGAAAAAACCCAGAGTACCTTGAAGCATTGAGTCCCACTGAGCACCATGACCAGCAAAGGCTCCCCGAGGACTCGTTAGAAGGGATAATTGGAGGCCATGATTGCAGGTAGGCAAAGGTAATGTGCAGGCAGCTGAGATGCAGAGAAAGCCCTGCTTTTGTCTGATGAAGCAGAAGGGCCAAGGCCTGACCCCCAGCCCCTGGGAAGGCAGATCCTGTCCTTCACGCCTTGCTCAGGGCTCTTCCTGGGGCAGTGGGATGTGGGGGGTGTCATGCTGAGTGAAGGACAACGGGATGGCAGTTCCCAGCCTTACTGGGGGTGTGCAAGGAGGCAACGAGGCCCCCCCAGTGCCTTAGGACAACATGTCTCCTCACAGACCTTGGTGGCAGAGACGATTGCCAAGGGGACACAGACTTGGGTTCTCTTGGCGACTTCCAGCCTTGCCAGCACCCTTTGCCATCTCCACCACACGTGTCCTACGCTGTCCCACAGCTGCTTCTTTTCCCTGCACACTGTAGACACCCCTCT
Organism: Grus americana; assembly: GCF_028858705.1. Classification (NCBI taxonomy): domain Eukaryota; kingdom Metazoa; phylum Chordata; class Aves; order Gruiformes; family Gruidae; genus Grus; species Grus americana. Next base: position 130,482 of record NW_026561988.1, read on the forward strand.
TACTACCTCACCTTGCTCTCACCCTGGCATTTCCATACATTCACGGACATCTGTCCACCCTCACGCTCTGTTCCTTGAAACACACAGAGATGGACTGATCTCATACTCCTTCGGGATGACTTCTTGTACCACAGCACTACCCTTGGAGTGACAGTTCTTCCTCCTCATGTCCAGTCTCCACCTTCCACGCTGCACTGTGTGGCAGCGTTTCTCTCTCCTGTTGTTTCCTACCTCCAAGGAAAGCTCCACCATCTGAGAAACAACCCTTCAGGCAGGCATCCCAACCCACCAGTCTTCTTGAGGCCTTTCAGCTGAGCAGACAGAAGTAACCTCACCATGATCTCCCAAGGCTGCTAGCCTTTCAGGTTCTCAGATAGACACGACCAAGCCGTGTGCCTGCTGCTGTCCCATCATGTTCTCAGGCAGAACAGACATGACCACCAAGATATAAGCCCCCTTCCTGGACTAAGCCTAGGTCCTTTGGCAGATGGGATCTCACAGACAATGTGCCAACCCGGTGCCTTCTGCTGGCCTGTCAGAGACACTGGCAGATGTGAGCTTTAAAGCACATATCCCAGCCATGGGCCAAGGTCTGGCCTATCAGCTATTTCAGAATGAAGTGACCTCAGAGTCCCTTTCTCAGCCACATTCCTGCTGCTGGCCTATCACCTCCAGAGGCAGAACTGACCTCACCTCCCCATTTGCTTCCTACTGGATTATGAGGTACTTATACACAATTGACCACATCATACCATATCCAACCATCACCCTCTTTGTGGCCCAGTACCTGAGCAGGTAAAAGTAAGCTGCTTTCATCAAATTTATCCAGTAGATTTCCTACCAACAATTTGAGTGGAGAAATGTTCCTCAGAGGAACTGCTGTATTTCTACTGCTGCATTTTCTATCTCTACTTCGGCCTCTTTGTTTTGTCTTCTTCCTCTGTCGATTCTGTCTCCAAAAGTACTCCAAGGGAGAGACTCATGGAATCATCAAATAACTCAGGTTGGAAGAGAGCCCTGAAGTTCCTCTTGTCCGGCTATCCTGCTCAAGGCAGGGTTAACCTGATGAGGTCGCTCAGAGGCTCTGCCCAGTTTGGCATCATCCACAAAGGAGCTGAAAATGCCCTCTGTCACATTATACAGGGAGTTAATAAAGACATTCAACAGGGTTGGCCCAATCCGACTGTATAGAGACTATGGAGACCATGTCAAAGCCCTTGCTAAGGTCCAGGTACGAAACATGCCCTTTTTGTCCCTACCCATGTGGGTTCAGCAGTCCCTTCCTTCTCTTTCAAGTGCCTGTGAATCCCTGCAGGTGTATTTGGCCCATCACCTTCTGAGGGACTAAGGTGAGGTTGACCAGCCTGTAATTCTCCCAGTCCTCCTCCTTGCCCTTCTTGAAGAAATGTTTGATGTCTGCCTTTTCTGAGGATCCCAGAACCTCTCTGATTGCTCTGACACGTTTGAGGGCACAATCCAGAAAGTGTAATGTGAGCAGAGAGGAGTATTGGTACATGGTACAGACCATGGTACATCCAGGAGTTAGTGATCAGTGTCACAGAAAACCTGAGCAGACCCAGGCCTCTACTATGCTCTACGTACAGCTTGGCCTTCAGGCCGTGTTCTGCCAAGCTTATCCCTGGGATGCAGAATAAATTTGATTGTAATGAGAAGCGTGTAGGAAGCTCCCACCTGGTAGCGGTGATTAGACCTTCTGCATGTCCTTACCTTTATCTAAAACTGTAACAATGACTTCACATGTGAAGAACCTCTTTTGGGGGTGGTAGAAATGATGACTTGAATTTTGTTGCTTATGTGAAAACACTGACAGTGATCACAGGAGTGTTGTGGTTTAACCCCAGCTGCCAACTAAGCACCACCAGCGGCTTGCTCACTCCCTGCTCCAGTGGGATGGGGGGGACACTCGGAAGGGTAAAAGTGAGAAAAGTGGTGGGTTGAGGTAAAGGCATTTCAACAGGTAATGCAAAAGCTGCGCAAATAAATAAAGTAAAACAAGGAATTGATTTACCACTTCCCATCAGCAGGGAGGTGTTCGACTGTCTCCAGGAAAGCAGGTCTCCATCACATGTAATGGTTACTTGGGAAGACAAATGCCGTAACTCCAAACATCCCCCTCTTCCTTCTTCTTCCCTAGCTTTATAACGTTAAGCACGATGTCATATGGTATGGAATATCCGTTTGGTCAGGTGGGGTCAGTTGTCTTGGTCACGTCCCCTCCCAGCTTCTTGTGCACTCCCAGCCTCCTCGCTGGTGGGGTGGTGTCAGGATCAGGAAAGGCCTTGACTCCATGTAAGCCCTGCTCAGCAATAACAAATCCATCTCTGTATCATCAACACTGTCTTCAGCACAAATCCAAAACACAGCCCCATCCTAGCTACTCTGAAGAAAATGAACTCTATCCCAGCCAAGACCAGCACAGGCAGCTTCCCCAGGCTGTCCAGTGACCACGGGCACAGGCCAGACCCTGCTCTGCTGGGCCTTCACGTCTGTCCCAGGAGGGCTGGCTGTGCGAGGACACTGCTGTGTGCCCCCACCCTGCACACCCACACACTTTAGCTGTTCACTGGTGTTTTCATCTGTGGGCCACATTCTTGGGCATGTTCTTGAGAGCAACTTTGGAGGAAGACCAAAGCCTTCATGCACTGCCCTGAGGAGATGCCCTTTCATGATGGAACCACTCCTACGGAGGCCAGCTCTGTCACAGAAGTGCCCGTTGCCTGTCCCTGCCTGCAGTCACAGGATGACCACGCAGCAGGACTGTGACCAAGCTGCAGAGCAATCAGGCCTTCCACCAAAGCCAAGGGATCAGAAAGAGAGTGTGGAAGTGAAAAGAGAACAGCTCTGGGAGATCAAGTGCTTCCTGGCAGCGCTGCCATGCCAGGACTCTCTTCCCTGCCACCTCTGCACACAGGAACTTTCCTTGCAGCTCCAAAAGCTCTTGGAGGAAGGATCTCAGAAAAAAAAACCACCTGGCTGCGGGGTCCTTTATTTTACTTAAACACACAGAGAGCACGGCTCCTCGTTTACACAGCCACTCGGTCAGAAAAGAAAAGCAGAGACTGAATTAGAGAGGGGATGACAACATCATTCCGAGTAAAACGTGACAACCACCAACAAAAATTACAGACGACAGGCTGGGCCTGTAATGAGTTAAATAATAGCTGTTATGCAGAAGAAGATGGGCAGTTTAATGCTTCCAAACAACATCCAGTCCTCAGTTTCCATGCTGCATCCTTGAGCTCCTGGTTCCTCATGCTGTAGATGAGGGGGTTCATGACTGGAGGCACCACTGAGTACAGAAATGATATAACGAGATTCAGGGTTGCAGAGGAATTAGACAGGGGCTTCATGTAGGCCACCATGGCAGTGCTGATAAACAGGGAGACCACGGCCAGGTGAGGGAGGCACGTGGAAAAGGCTTTGTGCCGTCCCTGCTCAGAGGGGATCCTCAGCACAGCCCTGAAGATCTGCACATAGGACACCACAATGAAAACAAAACACCCAAAGGCTAAACAGACACTAACCACAATTAGCCCAGCTTCCCTGAGGTAGGCATCTGAGCAGGAGAGCTTGAGGATCTGGGGGATTTCACAGAAGAACTGGCCCACAGCATTGCCGTGGCAGAGGGGTAGGGAAAATGTATTGGCCGTGTGCAGCAGAGCAGTGAGAAACCCACTGCCCCAGGCAGCTGCTGCCATGTGGGCACAAGCTCTGCTGCCCAGGAGGGTCCCGTAGTGCAGGGGTTTGCAGATGGCAACGTAGCGGTCATAGGACATGACGGTGAGGGGACAATAGTTCCCCTCTTCTCCTCTTCTTCAGTGTACACAGTTGGGTGACCTCTTCTTCTCTCTCTCTGTTTTGTAAGCTCAGCAACCTTGTTATCCATCCTGCCCAGACGGTCCCAGACTTGTTGGCATATTGGGCCCCCTTTATCAGGATGCCTCAGACTTTGTGTCTTTTTCTAGTTCATACCCAAGGACTGTTCCCTAATTTACGGCTTCTCTTATCCTGTTTCTACATTCCAACTCTTTTACTAATTGTTTTCTTTCGTACTGGAGCATGAGACAGGCGAAGCCTGAGTTTGTGCGGCCTGACTCAAGTGTTGCCAAACTATATATTCTGTTTTAAAATTGTTCTACACTAATTAGTTTCCCTTATTCAGCTGGGCCCAGTCTTAGGCCCAGACTTGACCAACGGTTTATGTCTAAAGGATTATATATATAGCCACATATCAGAGTCATCGTTTCTAGTCGGAGCCCCCAAAGGCCTTTCACTGAGACAGTTTCACGATGTTGAAACAGATAGAATACAGGTGATACCCCAAATGCAAAATGTGTCGTGCATTTGAGGTGGAATTGCTCCTGTACTGCCCAGACTGAGCTACCCCGGGGCACTGCAGCAGCGTGCGGCCTGGTGCTGCCGGGAGCTGCCGGGGATCTGATCAGTACTTCTAAATATCTAAAGGGTGGATGTCAAGAGGATGGGCCAGTCTCTTTTCAGTGGTGCCCAGTGCCCGTGCAAGGGGCAACGGGCACAAACTGGAACACAGCAAGTTCCACCTGAATATGAGGAAAAACATCTTCACTTTGAGAGTGACCGAGCACTGGAAGAGGCTGCCCAGAGAGGTTGTGGAGTCTCCTTCTCTGGAGAGATTCAAAACCCACCTGGACGCAATCCTGTGCAACCTGCTCTAAGTGATCCTGCTTTAGCCATTGGGTTGGACTAGCTGATCTCCAGAGGTCCCTTCCAACCCCGACCAATCTGTGAATCTGTGAATCTGTGAATTTGCTGACTGAGATGACTCTGCAGCACCTTGTGCCAATCTCCAGGAACACAAGGTACCACTGAGAAAGGCCCTGGGTGAGGTCAGCTTGCAATCCAGCCAGACCGTGGACATCAGTGGCATGGTTTTTCTTCATATCATCAGGGAGGTGGGTAGAGGACAATGGAGAGGAGGACCATTAGGGGCTGAGAGCATAGCGACATGAGTGGAGACCCTGGTGTGTTGTGCCTCCCAGTCATGCGGCACACCTGGGTGCATAGACAAGGTGGACCTTGCCATCTTGCCGTGATGCTGGCATTCAGGTTCTGGCACACCCGACCCCTTTGGGAGGCCATGCTGTGTCTGCCCATCCCCTACTGCAATTATTTCCTTGAAATCATGTAGGTGCCTGCAACGCAGGGATGGGCTTGGGCCTGAGTTTGGCAGTGAGCTGAGCTCTAGTGAGTGCACTGGAGAGCGCCTACAGAAAGATCTGACCCTCCTTCTGGCGCACTCCTCCATTTGGTCAGCTGAAAGTGCAGCAGCCACCACGGAAATGTGAGTCCCATGGACTGTCCTGGTTTTGGCTGAGACAGAGTTAATTTTCTTCCTAGCAGCTGGGATAGTGCTGTGTTTGGGATTTAGGATGAGAACAATGTTGGTAACACACGGATGGTTTTAGTTGTTGCCAGGCAGTCAAGGACTTTTCAGCTTCTCATGCTGGCCTGCCAATGAGAAGGCGGGGGTGCCCAACAAGCTGGGAAGGGACAGAGCCAGGACAGCTGACCCAAACGATATTCCATACCCTATGACATCATGCTCCGTGTATAACTGAGGAGTGGGCCAGGAGGGAGTTCGGCTTGAGGACTAACTGAATATCGGCTTCGGTTGGTGAGCAATTGTGCTGTGCATCACTTGGTTTGTTTGTTATTGTATTTTTTTTTCCTTCCTTTTCTGTCCTATAAAACTGTCTTTTTCTCAACACCCATATTTTAACTTTTTTGTCTCTTTTTGATTCTCTCCCCCATCCCACTAGGGGAGAGTGAGCAACCAGCTGTGTGGTTACTTTAGCTGCGTGGGTTAAACCATGACGCAGGCTTTCAGATGCCCTAAACATCTGGTGTAAGCTGAGGCGACCAAGGGACCCGTCCCCAAGACCCCACAGCTGATGCTCAGGCAGGTGTGGGTGTCCCAGGTATGCTCCATCAGAGCCCACAAACACATCCACGAGTCTTGGAGTACCCCTGGCACCTCAAATGCCACCAGCTGTTTGTGTGTGACCAGCTGCCTGCCACCCTTCATCGCCATGGATCCCCGTGGGAGCTCAGGGAAGGAGCTGGCCTGCAGGCACCTATTTTGTGCCCATGGAGCTGAAGCAAGAGGAATCCTACCTCCTGTGAGTCTGTGGGGTGCATGAGGGAGAGCTCAACCCCACTCCGCTCTCCAGGCTACTCAGCAGAGAGGAGAAGCCTGATGTACTCAGCTGAATCCCTGCCCTCCGTGGAAGGGGGGAATGATCCCTGCCTTTCACTGCTGCGCTGTCCTGCCTGGCAATGGGACAGGGAGAAGGGTAAAGGGAGGGGAACATTTACACCTGCCGTAGAGGTCAAATCCATGGCAGGACAAATGCCACTTCTAAAATCAGTCTTTCCAGTGTTCAGAGTCCAGTTAGTGATTACTTCAGCCTGAGTCTACCCCAGGAGAGGTCCTGCTGCCTTTCAAGAGCTGTAAGCTCTTGGAGCCCCAGGGGCACCTCCAGGGAGCCTGGGAGGGCAGAGAACGTGCCACCTTGGGCTGATGCTCTGCTGCTGAGCTGGGCTGGGCTCCTGGGACGGAGGGAGCTCATGGTGAGCAGGCAGTGCTGCAGAGAGACAGCTCTGCTCAGGAGCAGCTCCTCTGCAAAGAGCAGCAGGGCTGAGGGCACTGCCTGCAGACAGTGACGGCATCAAGTGTAGTGAGAGAGGGGTTAAAGGCAGATGGGGCTGGGAGGATGCTGAGAGCTCAGAAGAGGAGAAATCAACACAGCCCTTGACAAGGTAAGGCTCTGGGTGCAGAGAAATGCAGATGCAGTTCATGGAGGGATCTCCTAAAGCTGAAATAACCCACAGCCTATGGGATCTCTCTCTTCTATAGAGGAGGCTGTGCTCCAGAGCAGGGCTTCCCTGCTGCACCATCAGAGGGTCAGGGCATGAGAGGGAGAGCTGCAGAGGTGTGCAGGTGGGTGTGCAGCCAGGGGTGCCCAGGGCTGTCCTTCAGAGCAGAGTCCTTGCCAAGGTCAGCACTCAGCCTGCCTGGGGAGATCCCCATGGTGCTGTGGGGAGAAGCTGTGGGTGGAAAGACAGGGCAGGGTAGGGTCCTTTTGGTGGTGAGACGGTGCTGTGTGGGTCAGGGCTGCTCAAAATCACACTCTGGACATTGGGAGAAGGAGCATTTCAAGAGGAAGGTCAAGGCAGGGACTACCTTCTCAGCTTTCTTCTAAGGGAAAGGGGAGAGGAGCTGTCAAGTTTGAAGAAGTCCCTGAGACTCCTGAACCCTTACACTGAGGGATCAACACAGCTGCCAGAAGCCTCCTAAGTGCCTTCACCCACTCCTCTACCAGCAGACAGCACCACCATCACCTTTGCTTGCAGCATCAGTGCTTCTCTGACCTACTCCTGCGGAGCTGCTAACAGGGAGATGCCCTGGGCAGAGCCCTGCTGCCAGGAGGTGTCTTCAGGGCAGAGCTGAGCACAGAGCAGGTGGGATGGGGTCTGTGAGCACTGACAGGGAGGAGACTTGGAGACAGAGAAACGGCTCCCAGCAGGGACAACTCCAGGGAGCAGAGAGCCAGGCCACCCCTCGGCATCACTCTCTGCTCAGCTGCTTAGAGAAAGAGAGAAGAGTTTTGAGGAATGGACTTTGAAACTGAATTCTTCCGAGCTCAAAAACATCCAGTTTCTTCTTCAAGTATATAGTGCGTGAGATCACCTCTGATGAATAAAAGCGTAATAACCACAGGGCACCTGTGTGGTGAGCAGCAGATCACTCATAGACAGACCAGCTCTCCTGACTCTGCATTAGGGCATAAGGAGCCCTTTTGTCCCTCAGGGCTCACCAGTGTCCAGGCTGAGAGCAAGGTGAAAGATGAGGATTTCTGCCCCTTAAAAGTGCCCTCACTCAGCAGCACAAACATGAGCTAACAAAAAGGATTTGAACAAAGTTCCCTCCCAAAAATGAAAAGTAATTTTGAGGGGATTTTTTGAGAAACAGCATAGCACAGGCTCAAAGAAGTCTGCCCTAACTTGTCAATGTCATGTCTTCTTTCAACAGCCCCCCAAGCCCAGAGTGAACAAATGTTCAACAACAGCTCCATCACTGAGTTCCTCCTCCTGGCATTCGCAGACACACGGGAGCTGCAGCTCTTGCACTTCTGGCTCTTCCTGGGCATCTACCTGGCTGCCCTCCTGGGAAACGGCCTCATCATCACCGCCATAGCCTGTGACCACCACCTCCACACCCCCATGTACTTCTTCCTCCTCAACCTCTCCCTCCTCGACCTGGGATCCATCTCCACCACTCTCCCCAAAGCCATGGCCAATTCCCTCTGGGACACCAGGGCAATTTCCTACCCTGGATGTGCTGCCCAGCTCTTTTTCTTTCTCTTCTTTATTGTAGGGGAGTATTGTCTTCTCACTGTCATGGCCTATGACCGCTACGTTGCCATCTGCAAACCCCTGCACTACGGGACCCTCCTGGGCAGCAGAGCTTGTGCCCACATGGCAGCAGCTGCCTGGGGCAGTGGGTTTCTCACTGCTCTGCTGCACACGGCCAATACATTTTCCCTACCCCTCTGCCACGGCAACGCTGTGGACCAGTTCTTCTGTGAAATCCCCCAGATCCTCAAGCTCTCCTGCTCAGATGCCTACCTCAGGGAAGTTGGGCTAATTGTGGTTAGTGCCTGTTTAGCATTTGGGTGTTTTGTTTTCATTGTGGTGTCCTATGTGCAGATCTTCAGGGCCGTGCTGAGGATCCCCTCTGAGCAGGGACGGCACAAAGCCTTTTCCACGTGCCTCCCTCACCTGGCCGTGGTCTCCCTGTTTATCAGCACTGGATCTTTTGCCTACCTGAAGCCCCCGTCTGTCTCCTCCACAACCCTGGATCTCGTGGTGTCACTTCTGTACTCGGTGGTACCTCCAGCCATAAACCCCCTCATCTACAGCATGAAGAACCAGGAGCTCAAGGATGCAGTGTGGAAACTGAGGACTGGATGGTATTTGGAATCAATAAACTGCCCATCTTCTGCTGCATAACAGCTATTAATTGACTCATTAGAGGCCCAGCCTTGTAATGATGTTGTCATCCCCTTTCTAATTCACTGTTTGCTTTTCTTTTCTGACCAAGTAGCTGTGTAAATGAGGAGCTGTGATCTCTGTGTGTTTAAACAAAATAAAGGGCACTGCAGCAACTTCTTTTTTCTGAGATACTTCCTTTTTGTACCTGCAGGGACAGTTCCTGTGTGCAGAGGTGGCAGGGAAGAGAGTCCTGGCATGGCAGCACTGCCAGGCAGCACTTGATCTCCCAGAGCTGTTCTCTTTTCACTTCCACACTCTCTTTCTGATCCCTTGGTTTTGGTGGAAGGCCTGATTGCTCTGCAGCTTGGTCACAGTCCTGCTGCATGGTCGTCCTGGGACCGCAGGCAGGGACAGGCAACAGGCACTTCTGTGACAGAGCTGGCCTCCGTAGGAGTGGTTCCATCATGAAAGGGCATCTCCTCAGGGCAGTGTGTGAAGACTTTGGTCTTCTTCCAAAGTCACTCTCAAGAACATGCCTGTGCTGGTTTTGTCTGGGATAGAGCTCATTTTCTTCAGAGTAGCTTGGATGGGGCTGTGTTTTGGATTTGTGCTGAAGACAGTGTTGATGATACAGAGATGGATTTGTTATTGCTGAGCAGGGCTTACATGGAGTCAAGGCCTCTTCTGCTTCTCACACCACCCCACCAGCAAGGAGGCTGGGGGTGCACAAGAAGCTGGGAGGGGACATAGCTTGGAAAGGTGACCCCACCTGACCAAAGGGATATTCCATACCATATGACATCGTGCTCAGCATATAAAGCTGAGGGAAGAAGAAAGGAAAGGGGGGACTTTCAGACTGATGGCATTTGTCTTCCCAAGGAACCGTTACGTGTGACAGAGCCCTGCTTTCCTGGAGACAGTCGAACACCTGCCTGCCCATGGGAAGTGGTGAATTAATTCCTTGTTTTGCTTTGCTTGCGTGTGCGACTTTTGCTTTTAAAGCAAAAGACCTATTTTTTAAGACCTATTAAACTGTCTATCTCAGCACTCGAGTTTTTTCACTTTTACACAAAGTCTCTCTCCTATCCAGCTGGGGCGAGTGAGCGAACAGCTGTGTGGGGCTTGGTTGCTGCCTGGTGTCACTGGCACGACAGTCCTTCCTGGCGCCTAATGTGGGGCTCAAAGGGTTGGAGTTGACGACAGGCTAAAGGGAATGTGCTGGATTGAATTTATAGCTGTTATTGCTGTTTAGCTAGCGATTGGCAGGCTCCTGTGCTTGCCATGGGGCTTGCTTGCCTGGCTGTAGAGTAGAGTCTAGTGCTCGTTAGTGGCTGCTTTTTGCTTTTGCTGCGCGCTGCACTGCTGCACTGCTGCTCGTCTTACTGTGCTGTGCCTGGGAACATTTTGATAACAGCAATGACGATGTGCCTGGGCTGGCAGATGGCCAGGGCATCGCTGCTGTTTCTGTGCTGCTGTCCTGGACAGGCTGGACCTCCTGCGTGAACTCGAGTCGAAGGGACTGTGACCTGGGAATGTGTCCATGTAGGAGCAGGACACCCTAAAGCGTATGTGTCCATGGATAAGTCCACACAAGAGCAGGTGCACCTCGAAGCATCGGTGGCTGTGGATAAGTCTATACTGCAGCAGGTGTACCCCTGAAAAGACTGCGGCTCATAGATGAGGCTCCACTTGGAGCAGGTACACCCCTAAGGGACTGCAGCCTGTGGATAAGTCCAAGCCGGATCAGGGGCAAGGGGAGGAGTTCATTGCAATGCTAAACCCGATGGTCTGGCCCAAAGGGACAGGGCTGGAGGTTGTAATGAAAATGCCTTTACATTGTGTTACTCCGTGAATTGAGTTGCCTGTTAGAGGAATTACTGTAGCAGGAACCACCTGAGCCAATGGAGGACAAGCCTTGCAAGAAGCAGTGCAAGCACAGCAGTGATGCGAACTGAGCTGGCTTTGGTGCCCAGTAACTCCACACAACACAACACCTCTCCTGTCCTGAGTGACCACCACAACAGATGGAGCCCAAAGTCATGGATTAAATGAGCTCAATGTACATTTTGTGGACATTTTACAGGGGTGGTCCATAGATAAAGGGAATGACAACTGCGTATTACATCAGAGGATGGGAAGGGGGTGGGTAGTCAATGAGGATGTGTGGGACCTGAGTTTGACATAAATAGTATGGAATAAGGGTTGGAGAATGTGCTGGGGTTGGCTGGGATAGAGTTAATTTTCTTCATAGTCACTAGTATGGGCCTATATTTTAGATGTGTGCTGAAAACAATGTTGATAACACAGGGATGTTCTAGTTATCGCTGAGCAGTGCTTACACAGAGTCAAGGCCTTTTCTGCTTCTCACACCACCCCACCAGGCAGGAGGCTGCGGGGGGAAAGAAGTTTGGAGGAGACATGGCTGCAATAGCTGACCCCATCTGACCAAAGTGTTTCTTGCCAGTTTGGATGGGGCTTTGAGCTACCTGGTCTAGTGGAGGGTGTCCCTGCCCATGGTAGGGGGGGGTTAGAAATAGATGATCTTTAAGGTCCCTTCCAAGCCAAACCATTCTCTGATTCTATGACCTTCCATACCATATGACATCATACTTAGCAACAGAAAGCTGGGGGAAGAAGAAAGATGTGGGAGACGTTCGGATTTATGGTGTTTGTCTTCCCAAGCATCTGTTACACATGGTGGAACCCTGCTTTCCTGGAGACAGCTGAACACCTGCCTGCCGATGAGATATACTGAATTAATTCCTTGTTTTGCTTTGCTTCTGTGCGCAGCTTTTGCTTTCCCTATTAAACCATTTTTACCTCAACACACCAGTTCTCCCTTCCGAGTCTCTCCCCCATCCCACTGGAGCAGGGAGTGAGCAAGCCGCTGGTGGTGCTTAGTTGGCAGCTGGGGTTAAACCACGACACTCCTGTGATCACTGCCAGTGTTTTCCTACAAGGAACAAAAGTCAAGTCATCATTTCTACCACCCCCAAAAGAGGCTCTTCACGTGTGAATTCATTGTTGCAGTTTTAGATAAAGGTAAGGACATGCAGAAGGTCTAATCACCGCTACCAGGTGGGAGCTTCCTGAGTGCTTCTCATTACAATGAAATTTATTCTGCATCCCAGGGATAAGCTCAGCACAGCACAGCCTCAAGGCCAAGCTGTACGTAGAGCACAGCAAAGCTGTATGTAAAGCACAGCAAAGGCCTAGGTCTGCTCAGGTTTACTATGACACTGATCACTAACTCCTGGATGTACCATGGTCTTCTGGTCAGGATCACTGAACTGCCTGAGGAAGGCTGGGAAGAGGATGAGTTGTCCTCCGAGGCAATGGAGAAAGGGCCGTAATTTAAGGACCTGGTAATCACCGAGAACTCTGACAACAATGGTCCTCTGCTAGAAAGCCTTGGTTGAAGGGAAGACAGAAGGTGATCTCAGCGACCCAACATGGTGACAATGCTCTCCTGGATATGTTTTTCAGAGGAAGACAAGGTGGAAGATGTGGAGGGCAGCTTTGGCTGCAGTGCAAGTGAGATGGTATAGTAGAAAAACCTAAGGGAGGTGAGCAAGACAAATTGTAGCAGTGCTGAGTACAGATGGAGGATATCTCCACCAACCTGCTGGCAATGGTCTTCCTCATGCAGCCCAGGATGCCGTTGGCCACCTCTGCTGTGAAGGCGCAAAGCCAGGAGAAGAGGAGGCTTTGGGGAGACCTGATAACAGCCTTTCGATAAATTCTTCAAGATCAGCAAGAAAATGGAGCCAGGTCCTTCACAGTTGTGTATGATGGGAGTGTGAGGGACAATGGGCATCAGTAAAACACTGGAGCACATTTCCCAGAGAGTTTCTCTCATCTGCATTCTTGCAGCTTTTCAAGCCCCACATGAAGAAAAGCCTGAGCAACCTGGTCTGACCCAATAGCTGACCCTGCTGTGATCAGGAGGTTGGCCTCCAGACCTCCTGAAGTCCTCTCCAGCATGAATGATTCTGCATTTCCATTCGCAACAGATCTTCCCTTCATGATGGAGGCAAAGCACTCAGGTTCCTGGTGACCCCTCAAGTCAGACAGATAGAAGTTTGGTCAGATGGTCTGTGGCTTTCTTGTCCCACTCCAGGCATTGTTGCTCAGACACAGGACTGCTTGGCAGCTACCCCCAAACAGCCCTGATCCTTTCCTTCACCTTTTCTGTCCTTTCCCCCTCTTTTCCCTCTCACAATTTCTTCCCCTTGACCATGCTTGTACCTTCCCATGCAAACAGCACATCTCTGTTGACCCTTTCCTCCCTGGCCCTACTTTGGCTTCCTTTGTACCTTCATTTGGTGTTTCTGAGCTTGTCACCATGGGAGTTCCTACCTTGGTCAGTAATTCCATGAAACTAGTCTCTCCTTCGATTATCTGTAGTGTCCTGCTGTTATCTTGTCAGAGGCACCACAAATCCCATAGTCCATCTGTACGCACACACGAACAGCTGTCCAAACAGAGCTTCACTCCAGAGGGACCTTGAGCAACTCTGGGATTTGGCAAGAGAAACCTCATGAAGTTTTACAGGGAGAACTTGCAAGTGCTTGTCTTGGGGCACAATAACCCCAAACATGAGGGCGGGCTGGGACCTGAACAGCTCAGGAGTCACCCTGAGAAGAAGGCATGAGCATTCCAAGGGATGCCATGTGAATGAGGGGCATACGCTCAAAGTCAATAAGGCCAACTGCATACAGGGCTGTATTAGGAGGAGCGTGGTCCCCCAGACAAGGGAGTTATCATCGCCCTTGCATCAGCACTGGTGTGGCTGCATCTGGGTTAGTGTGTGTGGGGCTCCCCGGTCTGGAGGAATAGGGAGGCACTGTAGAGGTTCTAGAGGAGATCTGACCGGATGGGGTTTGGGGTCTCTGTGGAGAGGCTGAGGGACCTGGGCTTCTTTAGCCTGATGAAGTAGAGGCTCTGGGCACTACAGCAGTAGCCTGCCACAGCTTGAAGGGTGGTTTCAGAGATGATGGAGTTTTTCTAGGTAGTGGGAAGAGAAGGAAACCTCCACATAGTGCAGCTTGGAAGGTTCAGACTGGATGTGAGAAAAAAAGAAATCTCACTCAAAGGGTAGACTTGTGGTGCAAGTGGTCACCCAGAGGGAGTCAGGATCAGCCTATGGCTTTGTGTTTCAAGGAATGGCCAGTGAGAGTAGAGAGACATCAGTGAAGTTATGGAAAAGCTGGTGTGAGAGCTGGGTGGGAAAGCCAGATGGCTGTCAACAACCTGAAGGGAAAGAGATGCAGATATAGGACAGTGTAGGACTGCCTGCCGTAAGGATGGCCGAGGGTTCTAGCAAGGCTGACAGTTCCAACAGGACCGAGGTCTTTGCTGTCTTGGCTGCGGCAGTTGCCTCTGCCACCAAGGCCAGTGAGACAAAACTTTATTTTGAGGCTCTCAGGATCTGCCTTTCCCCAGGCCTGGGGGTCAGGCCTTGGCCCTTCTGCTTCATGAAACAAACTGAGGGTTTCCTCAGCATTACAGCCACCTGCACTCTGCCTTTGCCTACCTGCAGTCATGGCCTCCAATTATCTGCTCTAACGAGTCCACAGGGAGGCTTTGTCAGTAATGGCCCTTGGTGGGGACCATTAATGCTTCAAGGTACTTTGGGTTTCGCTTCTGACTTTGACTTCTTGAGCGGTTTGTTCTGTCTTCTCTCCATATCTGAGGTTCATGTAATGTGCCCCAAATGCCCTAACGAGCTATTTATCTTCTTGTAATTTTCTTCAAGTCTTCAGTACTGATACAGCCAATTGGAGCTGTTCCATAGCGCTGTTAAGGAGGAAGATTTCAAAGTGTACCTAATAAAAGTTATTTTTAATTTTAAAGGGAATAGTTTATTAATTTTAGTTTAAAGAGGAGGTTATAGCAGCATTCTCCAAGTGATAATGATCCAGAGTGTCTCCGCAGGAGGTCTAGACAGCACGGAGAAGCAGTTCCTTGAGGTCTGACACTGTGTCCTTGCTCTTCAGCTCCCACGCTCCACTATTTGTGACATCATCCCGCTGGGACTTAGGTCACTTTTCCATACACCAGACTTCTCCACTGCAGTCTGCAGCTGGATGTTACAGCTCCTTTGCAGCATGTCCCACCTGTTTTCCTTAGAGAACTGGCTGCACACAGGCTCAGAAGAATTTTGCTGTTTGCAAGCAAAGAGAAGTAAAGCATGATAAACTTTCATAAACAGAAGAGACTCTGCAAGCATACGCTACGTACAAGCTGCTTCTCATGAGGTTGCCTTTCTACAAGGGATCATCTTATGAGAAATATTTTAGGTAGGTAGATACAAAAAGATAGCTATAAACACAATCAAAGAGTTGGCAAGGTGGAGCAAGGTGGAATTGGTGCCAGGAGACTGAAACATGCAGCTTCAATGATGGAACCTCAGACCTGACCAAGGCTGCTGCAAGTCCCAGGTGGCTGATGAGAGAAATGGTGGGGGTGGACTTAAGCAGGAAGACTCCCCACAGAGTGTCTAACGTAAAGGGTCGTGCCTCCCCTACATACTCAGAGTCCCTTAGGAGATGTTCAGTTTCAATATCAATTGGAGATTGCTGATATAACGGAATCTGTTAAGAGGAAAAGTCAAAGTGGGAAAAGAAGAAATCCATTCTTATTGTTACATACTCCTGAGATATTTTCACTTTAACTACACTCCTGAAATCGCTCTAATGAACCACACAGAATTGAAGACCTAAGGAAAATTATTCCCAGGGACTTGGCTTGTTGGGGCGTTTTGCATGTTAACGAGCCCTCTGCTGCCAAGTTCCTGAACTGCAGCTACTGACAGTGGCCTGAACAAGCTTCTAGAGAAGTGAAAGCCAGCAGCCAACCAAGTTTCTGAGCCTGTTATGGAGTGAGCCCCACTGAGGGCCATCACTGAAGAGACCATGGAGGGGATGACCAGACCAGGTTACCATCCCTGGGGCTTGGTGAAGCAGGAAGTTAGAGGTGCCAGTTAAGGATGGAAAATCAAATGTGGGGTGGCTCTGGTGCCAAGTCAGTCCTTGCTGTGTTTCACCAAGCCAGACAACCAAGCCCTGTTCCCCTGGGAAAGGGGAACTTTTCCCTCAAAGGATGCTCGGGGCTCTTCTTGGGGGCAGTGTGACAGGGATGTGTGCGATGCTGAGTGCAGAACAGTGATCGGGTGATCACTGTGTGGGTGAGGAGGGTTTCTTGTCAATGTCTCCATGTTTGCTTTGTCAGGTCTGTGTGTCTATATTTCAGTTTCTAACTTGCCCTTTTTCCCCTTGGTTTCCCAACTGACAAGGTCCCCAATCTGATAGCCTCGCTGGAATAAACATTCTCACCCTCCCAACTGTCCTCATCCATTAGGGTGAGCAACCAGGTTTGGTTCTTATCACCACCTCCCTTATCATTTCTTCGTCAGGTTTGAGTCCCTGTATTTTCCTATTTACGGCTTACTCCCTTTCTCATTCTCCCCTGCTGCATTGAAAAGGTCCTTGACCAGATACCCTGAGAGGAGCAGACACGCTCCTTCCACATACCCTCACAGACTGCCTCAGCACTCAGTGACAAAAGCTAACCCAACCTCTGTCCCATCCCATAAAGGATCTCCATGCTTCTGAGCTGTCCCTTTGCACGGGGGGCATCCCCCCCTTTGCATCATCTCTGCCACTTTCTCCTGCAGAGTCTTCATCCCTCCACTGCAGAACCCCAGGTGAGCAAGCCATCCCAACACATCTCATTTAATCAAAAAATGTCACAGTGCTGGGAGGCACCAGCTCCTCCCGTCTCTTCCTCAGCTCCTCCTGCCTGTGCACATTGAAGCTGCAACACCTCAGCTGTGGCAGCGGGGCCCACCACAGACTTGTGACAGGGAAACATGGGTACAGGGGCCCAGCACCCCACATTATCAAAGGCTTTGCTCCAGGGCAGAGGCACACTCAATTCTTTGGCAGATGGCAACGCAAGGAGGCAACGAGGTGCCCACAAAGAGAGCAAACCCTGCTGCCTCCAAGGCCAGAGAACCAGAGCTGGGCAATGACACTGCATCCGGAGACAGCTTCGGTGACTGCAGAAACTCTGCACAGCTTTGGGGCTTGGAAGATAAATTCCAGGAAGGACTGGGAGCTGCAGAGAAAGTCTTTCAGGGTGGAGTTAACTTCCTCCATCAACACTGTGAATGTTTTTAAAAAAGCCTCACCTGTGTGCCTGGTAAGATCATGAACCAGATCCTCCTGGAAGCTATGTCAAGGCATATGGATGGCAGGGAGGTGATTAGAGACAGCCAGCATGGCTTCCCCAAGGGCAAATTGTGCCTGACTAATCTGGCGGCCTTCTATGATGGAGTTGGTGGATAAGGGGAGAGCAACTGGGCTCCTCTACCTGGACTTCTTTAAGTCCTTTGATACAGTCCCACACAACATCCTTGTCCCTAAAATGGAGAGACATGGATATGATGCATGGACTGTTACGTGGACAAGGAACTAGCTAGATGGCCACGTCCAAAGAGTTACAGTCAAGGGCTCAATGTCGAAGTGGAAATCAGAAACGAGAGGTGTTCCTCGGGGGTCTGTGTACTGGGACAGAAACTATTGAATATCTTCAACAATGGCATAGACAGTGGGATGGAGTGCACCCTCAGCAAGTTTGTGGATGACACCAAGCTGCGTGGTGCAGTTGACTTGCTAGAGTAAAGGGATGTCATCCAGAGGGACCTGGACAGGCTGGAGGAGTGGGCCCATGCAAACCTCGTGAAGTTCAGCAAGGCCAATGCAAGGTCTTACGCCTAGGTCAGTGCAAGATCCCCACTGTCAGTATGGACTGGGGAATGAATGGACTGAGAGGAGGCCTGCGGAGAAGGCCTTGGGTACCGGAGGATGAAAAATTGGACATGAGCCAGCTGGGCTGGACAACTCCGGGGACATCTTGAGGCCTTTAGATATATAAAGAAGGTGTATTTGAAAGATGGAGAGAGACTTTTTCTGAAGACCTTTAGTGACAGGACAGGCAGCAATGGTGTTAAGCTGAAAGAGATGAGGGTGGTGAGATACTGGAACGGGTTACCCAGAGAGGTTGTGGGTGCCTCATCACTGGAAGTGTTTTCAGAGTCCCTTTGGACAGGGTTTTGAGCAACCTGATGTAGTAAAAGATGTTCCTGCCCATGGCAGGGGGATTGGACTAGATGAACTTTAAGGCTCCCTTCCAACCAAAAGCATTCTATGCTTCTATCATTCTATGTATCAGTCTCCTGCTCACATTCCCGAATACTGTGCTGCCTGTTGAGCTCCTCTGGTACCTAGTTACTTTTTGAAAAGGTATTCTAGCTGGGATCACTTGCAGCTACCACATCCACCACTGCCATCATGTTTGGAGGGCCTCCATGTGCCAGAACTCCATGTAAGCTAAGGTGTGGACAGCTATTTCAGTCCGTAGGAGAGCAGTTTGGTGACTCCTGACCCCCACTGACTTGCTGGGAAGTGGGATCCTTTCCCTCATGGGATGCTCAGGGCTCTTCTTGGGGGAAGTGTGATGTGGGAGTGGAGATGTCACCATAGGTAGGCTGTAGTGCTTCTGCTTGGGTTTGAGCCTCAGCCTTGCAGTTGCAGCATGGGGACACCATTTTCTTTCAGCAGGACATAATCTCCTTAGAGTTCTCGGAAAAAATGGCCCGCTTACTTATAAAGTGGTAATTCTTTTGAAAGATGACTTCTTTCTAAGTCTAATTCCCCGAAGACCTTAATCTTCTGGGTAGGCTTGCACAGCCACCGGCTAGCTGGGGCCACTGTCAGGGCTTCAGTCTAAGCCTGCTGGTGAGCAGAGCGGGCAGCAGCCCCACAACTTGCTGAGTCTGCTGCTCTTCTCCCACTCCCTTCCACGCAAACTGACGCACAAAGTGCTGACGGTGCTCCCAACCGACGCTCCTCCCTTTGTGCGCACCATGTTGACGGTGCTGCTGGTCACTGGCACTCCCTTGGGGCCGGTTATAGGAGGCTTCCTGAGGTTTGGAATGGCTGTGGGGGAGAACTGGTATCATGGATATCAACAATCAACGGTCTCAATTCATATTGATCTGAATCAATTGGACATCATTTTGATAAAATGTTGATTCTGTGATTCCATACGCCCTCCGGCCCTGCTGCATGTATTTGGCCATGAAATTGAATAGCTCTAATACAAATGTGGTGTGCATGGGGGGGGAGCTGAGACTCCTTCCAGCCCCAGGACTACAAACCCTGCAGGAGATGCCTCCATTGACTCAGCTGAATCCCTTCCCTCAGCACAGGTACGTCCCTCCCGGTCAGTGCCCAGATGTCATGTCTACTAGTGGGAAAAGGAAAGGTGGTTCTCAAACCTAACTGACTCTGAGACACACAAACAAGACATTGCTAGAAAGCAGCGTCTCTGCAGAGGTGAGAGAGGGAAGATCAGCGATTCCTTCAGCCTCTTCCCAAGTAGTTCCCTGGGGAGCCCCAGGGACACCTGGAGAGAGTGCAGGGTGGGGTGGGAAGGGCAGAAAAGTGACACCTTGGGCTGGTCCTCTGCTGCTGATCTGAGCTGGGCTCCTGGGATGGAGGGAGCTCCTGGCAAGCGGGCAGCGCTGCAGAGAGACAGCTCTGCCCAGGAGCAGCTCCTCTGCAAAGCGCAGCAGGGCTGAGGGCACTGCCTGCAGGCAGCGAGGGCAGGGGAGAGGAGTGAGGTAGAGACACGTTAAATGCAGTCAGGACTGGGAGGATGCTGAGAGCTCACAGGGGGACAAATCTTCACAGCCCTTGATGTGGTAAGCCCCTGGGTGCCGGGCAATGCAGCTACAGTTCCTGGATGGATCTCATAAATCTGGGATAGCCCACAGCCTATGGTATCTGCCAGCAGGAATCTCAAAGCTGCTTTGTGTGGAGGAGGGGGACATGCTCCAGAGCAGAGCTTCTCTGCTGCACCATCAGAGGGACAGGGCACGACGGCTGCCTTCTCCCACGGCTGACTGCAGGGGCGTGAAGCCGAGTGTGCAGCCAGGGGTGTCCAGGGTTGTCCTTCAGGAAGGGTCCCTGCACCCAAGGGGGCTGTGGGCAAGGGGAAGGGACTCTGCCACCCGCCCGGGCCAGCGCTCTGTCTGCCCGTGGACCTCCCCATGGCGCCGTGGGGAGAAGCTGTGGGTGGAAGGAGTGACACTCAGCAGAGCAGCAAAAGATCCTTGTGCTGTTGAGATGGTGCTGTGTGGGTCACAGCTGCTTACAGGTCCAGATTACCCCAGGACACTTCCACGGGGACTTTTCAAGAAGGACATCAAGGCAAGGGCTACCTGGAAGAAAAGTTTTTTTCTGGTTCTCTGCTTTCAGTTCCCTGCTGTGGTTGTGGAGGAAACGCTAATGGAGCTGTCAAGTTTGCACAAGAGATTGGGACTCCTACAGCATTACACTGAGAGATCACTAGGTCTGTGAGCAACCTGATAAAGCCCCTTCACCCATTCCTTTGCCTACGGACAGCCCCATCAATTCTGTGGTCTCCTCGACATCTACCTGACCTTCTCCTCAGGACTTCCAAACACAGTGATGCTCCTGGGCAGTGCCCTGCTGCCAGGAGGGGTCTTCAGGGCAGAGGTGAGTGCACAGCAGATGGGATGGGCTCTGTGAGTTTGACAGGGAGGAGACCTGGGGACAGGGAAAGAGCTCCCAGCAGGGACAACTCCAGGCAGCAGAAACATGGGCTGAGAGGAAAGTGCTGACAGCAAAGGCTGGGAGGACGGATTTGGGTGCCACCCTGTCAGCCCATCAGTCAACATGCTTTTCCCCTAACAAGTCCCATGGTTTTGTCTCCCACTCAGCAAAGCCTCTGCCCTCGAGGCCATGGGGTCCAGGGCAGGAGCAGCCTCCTCTGTAGCCATGGCTCCAGCAGAGGAGACTTACTCTCCTGAGTGCCTGTCTGTCCCTCCCTGGCCTTGCCTCCCTTCAGAGAAGTGCTGTGGCATTTCTCCTTCTTTCTCCACCCGCCCCTGCTGCTGCTGCTGCTGCTGCTCTTGTGTTCAGGCTCTCTGGGGATGGGGTTTGCAGCAGCAGCAGCAGCTCAGCAACCGACCCTGCAGGTCCTGCCCTGCAGATGGGTCCATGGGAGCAAGGTGCCCAAGCCCCCTTCAAACCTGTCAGTCTCAGGGCAATGCAGTCCTGGGGTGGGGAAAAACCTGACTCTCTGTTAAGGACACCCCATCTTCAGGGTTTCCAGAAGTGAAGAGCTCTTCCCTGGGGAAGGGAGTATGGAGATCACCTAAACTTTGAAACTAGATTCCCCTGCTCTCAGCGGTATCCAATTTTATTTCAGGGGAACGGCTGAGTGTCATCATCCTCCGGCGCAAAGAGGTGTGAGCCAAGGGCAGCTGACAGCAAGACTGATAGACAGACTGGCTCTCCGACCTGCGCACTGAGGGTCTGTCCCTTGGCCTCCCAGGGCTCTCAGCATAGCACTTGTAGTGGAGCAGAAGTGCCAGGGATGTCTGCCTTCAAAAAACTCTCCCCAGATGTGAATGGGGAAACAGGAACAAAATAAACAAAAACCCTTGCAGCTTTGCTCTGCAGACAGGTGAACGGGGAGGAACAATGCTGAAGAGATCTTGAATGTCATGAGTGGATTTAATCAGAGCTCACTCCCTCATGGTTCCTTTTTGTCTCTTGGTGCACAGCAGAACTGATTCATCCACAGAAGAGTTCCCTGCTGCCCATTGCACCCCAAGCCAGCACCAACCAGAACTCAAGCCAGGGAGCTGTGGAAGTTTTTAATGGAAAGATGGGATCCGGGATGGGAGGCGTAGGGAATAGGACAGGTTTTGCTTAGAGAAGTCTGTCCTGACATGTCACTGCCTCTTCGTGCTTCGTAAGGTCCTTGTGCCCCAAGGATTCAGATGTCCAACAGGAGCTCCATCACCCAGTTTCTCCTTCTGACACTCACAAATACACGGGGGCTGCAGCTCTTGCACTTCTGGCTCTTCCTGGGCATCTACCTGGCTGCCCTCCTGGGAAACGGCCTCATCTTCACCACTGTAGCCTGTGACCACCACCTCCACACCCCCATGTACTTCTTCCTCCTCAACCTCTCCCTCCTCGACCTGGGCTCCATCTCCACCACTCTCCCCAAAGCCATGGACAACTCCCTGTGGGACACCAGGGCCATCTCCTACTTGGGGTGTGCTACACAGGTCTTTTTCTTTCTCCTTTTCTTGTCAGCAGAGTGTTGTCTTCTCACCATCATGGCCTACGACCGCTACGTTGCCATCTGCAAACCCCTGCACTACGGGACCCTCCTGGGCAACAGAGCTTGTGCCCACATGGCAGCAGCTGCCTGGGGCAGTGGGTTTCTCACTGCTCTGCTGCACACGGCCAATACATTTTCCCTACCCCTCTGCCATGGCAACGCTGTGGACCAGTTCTTCTGTGAAATCCCCCAGATCCTCAAGCTCTCCTGCTCAGACTCCCACCTCAGGGAAGCTGGGCTTCTCATGGTTAGTGGCATTTTACTCTTTGGGTGTTTTGTTTTCATTGTGGTGTCCTATGTGCAGATCTTCAGGGCTGTGCTGAGGATCCCCTCTGAGCAGGGACGGCACAAAGTCTTTTCCACGTGCCTCCCTCACCTGGCCGTGGTTTCCCTGTTTCTCAGCACTGGCACGTTTGCCTACCTGAAGCCCCCCTCCATCTCCTTCCCATCGTTGGACCTGGTGGTGTCACTTCTGTACTCGGTTGTACCTCCAGCTGTGAACCCCCTCATCTACAGCATGAGGAACAAGGAACTAAAGGATGCCTTGAGGAATCTGTTTGAATACATGCTCCTTCAGCATCCATAAGGTGCCCATCGTCTTCATAGGACTTCCAGGCTATCTCAAGGAAAGCCATGACTATATTTTCTTCATATCTGTAGTTTTTTGCTGTGGATTTTTTTCCTTTGTTTGTACTCCTGATAATATTGTTTCCTTTTCAAGACTTCCATTCCTGGCCTCCTACTTCTTTTCTTCTGACCCAAAGACATCATGTACATGTGGTGTCAGGCTCCCTGTGTAGGCAAACTCAATAAAGAAATCAGCAGAACAATGATTTGTCTCAGCTCCCATCTCTTTTATCTCCTCTGGAGCTGGGGGTGCAGCGCCAATATGCAGGAGGGCTTTTGGAGCCAGGAGCTCAGCTGCTTCATGGAAGAGCAGCCCCAGTGGCCCTTGGGGTTGCTCCTCCCTGCCTCAGTGCACAGACCCTTTCTGCCAGGTGCCAGTCAGGGCTGCTGCTTCCCTGGAGCCACGGCCATGGACAACAGCAGGATGTGATCTTTTCAGTGCGGATCTCTCCTCACTGCCACGTTGTCCTGCTGTGCCCTTGTATTTGTGTTAGCCCTAGAGTCTTGTGTAAGGAGAGACAGTCCTGTTGTCTCCTCAGGGGCATCCCTGTGGCTGCAGGCAGGAGCAGGTAATGTGCACCACTGTGTCAGAGCTGGCGTCCCTACTATCCCCACCGTGACCAGAGGGGCTCCTCAGGGCAGGGTCGGAAGAGCAGGTTCCAAAGCTGGTTCCAGGAATACACCCAAGGAGCTGTTCCCTGAAAAGGCCTCTTCATGTTCTGGGTTTCTTGACAGATACACAAGGACAAACTCAGAGTCCCAGGATGATCTGTTAGGGACCAAGGGCTGGACCCAGAGTTCCCTTCTTGGTGGCACATTGTGCTGGTTTCGCCTGGGGTAGAGTTAATTTTCTCCATAGTAGCTAGGATGGGGCTGTGGTTTGGATTTGTGCTGAAGACAGTGTTGATAATACAGGGATGGTTTTGTTATTGCTGAGCAGGGCTTACATGGAGTCAAGGCCTTTTCTGCTTCTCACACCAGCCCACCAGCGAGTAGGTTGGGGTGCATAAGATGTTGGGAGGGAAGACAGCCGGGACAACTGACCCCGACTGACCAAAGGAATATTCCATATCGTATGACACCATGCTCAACATGTAAACTGGTGGAAGAAGAAGGAGGAAGGGGACATTTGGAGTGATAGTGTTTGTCTTTCCAAGTAACCATTCTGCGTGATGGGGCTCTGCTTTCCTGGAGATGGCTGACCACCTGCCTGCTGATGGGAAGCGGTGAATTAATTCCTTGTTTTGCTTTTCTGGATTGTGCAGCTTTTGCTTTACCTACTAAACTGTCTTTATCTCAACCCACGAGTTTTCTCTTTTACTCTTCATATTGTCTCCCCCATCCCGCCGGGGGAGGTGGGGAGGGAGCAAGCATCTGTATGGGGCTCAGTTGCCGGACAGGGTTAAACCATGGCACACATGCCTAAGCAGACAACAACTGGTCTTCGACTTATCTGCCGGGCACTGTCCCACCTGCAGCGGGGCTGATGGCAGATGCCATCCTGGAGAGGAATCGGGAGCTGCCAGAAGTCAGGGGATCTCCAGGGACAGTGCGTGAGCCTGGGTGGGCAACTCATAAAATGAGTGACCATCCAAGGTAATGTGTCCCACTGGAAAAGGTGAGCCTGAGGAGACCATGGGATGACAAGGGCCCTGCAATGCCAGGAGAGGCTGTGAGGAGCTTGCAGCCAAAGGGACATGGGACTGGAGAGTGGTTCAGGACACTCTCTTGGAAAGCCCATGGGATGGATCTAGTGCAGCCCTCCCCCGCCCTTTGTGCCATTGGAGACACCCACTGGTCCTGCCATCACTTTGGTCAGTTGGGGTCAGCTGTCCCGGCTGTGTCCCCTCCCAAATTCCTCTGCACCCCTAGCCTACCCTCTGGTGGTTTGGTGTGAGAAGCAGAAAAGTCCTTGAATTAATTGCAGAAGAAGAAATCTTGATCTTCCCCTGTACTTGGACTGCCAGTACTTTGTCCGTGATCCTGTGTATTTAATCTCCTGAATCTTGCCACCTCTCCTGACAAAATGACTAGGTCTAAAGGCATTTCTCAGCAGGCTATCTGGACCTATGCCCTTCCTGTTGCTCTCCAGTCTCCCCCTCTCCTTACTCCTTGCTCAGTCAGATCCCTCTCAACTACCCAGGTGCTGCTTTGAGCTTCAGGGAGTTAGAGGCCTGCCCTTGTCTTTCGGCAGTCTAGTTATCTCTTCAGCCCACTCCTTCATTCTCTTTATATCTCTCATTTCGCATCTATCTCTCTAAAATATTTCTCGGGAGGTTACCCCTTTTGGATGATGACCCTCACTGGAGGAGGTTCACCAGGTTGAAGAAACCCACATCCCTCAGCCTCGCCACACAGGGCACATGCTTTAGCCCTGAACCGCAGAAAAGGTTAGGAAAGCCAAAGGCCTGATAGAAATTAGTCTGGCCAGGGACGTCAAGGACAACAAGAAAAGCTTCTATAGGTATGTCAGTGATAAGAGGAGGACGAGGGAAAATGTGGGTCCCCTCCAGAATGAAATGGGTGAACTGGTTACCCAGGATATGGAGAAGGCTGAGGTACCCAACGACTTCTCTGCCTCAGTCTTCACTAGCAAATGCTTGAGCCACACTGCCCAGGTCACAGAAGGCAGGGACTGGGAGAATGAAGAACCACCCACTGTAGGAGAAGATCAGGTTCGAGAATATCTAAGGAACCTGAAGGTGCACAAGTCCATGGGACCTGATGACTTGCATCTTGAGGGAACCGGCAGGTGAAGTGGCCAGGCCACTCTCCCTCATGTTTGAGAAGTCCTGGCAGTCTGGCGAAGTTCCCGCCAACTGGAAGAGGGGCAACATAACCCCCATTTTTAAGAAGGGTAAAGAGGAAGACCCAGAGAACTACAGGCTGGTCAGTCTCATCTCTATGCCTGGCAAGATCATGGAGCAGACCCTCCTGGAGACTATGCTCAGGCACATGGAAAACAAGGAGGTGATTGGTGACAGCCAACATGGCCTTACTAGGGGCAAATTGTGCCTGACAAACTTGGTGACCTTCTATGATGGGGTTACAGCGTCCGTGGATAAGGGAAGGGCAACTGACGTCATCTGCCTGGACTTGGGCAAGGCATTTGACACTGTCCCACACGACATCCTTGTCTCTACATTGGAGAGACACGGATTCGATGGATGGACCACTCGGTGGATAAGGAATTGGCTGGATGGTTGCACTCAAAGAGTTGTGGTCAATGGCTCAATGTCCAAGTGGAGAACGGTGATGAGTGGTGTTCCTCAGGGGTCGGTACTGGGACCGGCACTGTTCAACATCTTTGTCGGTGACATGGACGGTGGGATCGAGTGCACCCTCAACAAGTTTGCGGACGACACCAAGCTGTGTGGTGTGGTCGACACGCTGGAGGGAAGGGATGCCATCCAGAGGGACCTTGACAGGCTGGAGAGATGGGCCCGTGTGAACCGCATGAAGTTCAACAAGGCTAAGGTCCTGCACGTGGGTTGGTGCAATCCCAAGCATGACTATAGGCTGGGCGAGGAATGGATTGAGAGCAGCCCTGAGGAGAAGGACTTGGGGTTGTTGATTGATGAGAAGCTCAACATGAGCCGGCAGTGTGCGCTTGCAGCCCAGAAAGCCAACCGTGTCCTGGGCTGCATCACCAGCAGCGTGACCAGCAGGTCAAGGGAGGTGATCCTGCCCTTCTACTCCGCTCTTGTGAGACCCCACCTGGAGTACTGCGTCCAGCTCTGGGGGCCCCAGTACAGGAGAGACATTGAGCTGTTGGAGTGAGTCCAGAGGAGGGCCACGAAGCTGATCAGAGGGCTGGAGCACCTCTCCTATGAGGACAGGCTGAGAGAGTTGGGATTGTTCAGCCTGGAGAAAAGGCGGCTCCGGGGAGATCTAATTGTGGCTTACCAGGTTCTGAAGGGAGCCTACAGGAAGGATGGTGAGGGACTGTTTATGAGGGAGTGTAGTGACAGGACAAGGGGTAATGGGTTTAAGCTGAAGGAGGGTCGATTTAGATTAGATATTAGAAAGAAATTCTTTACTGTTAGAGTGGTGAGGCACTGGAACAGGTTGCCCAGAGAGGTTGTGGATACCCCATCCCTGGAAGTGTTTAAGACCAGGTTGGATGATGCTTTGGGCAATGTGGTCTAGTGGAGGGTGTCCCTGCCTGCAGCAGGGGGGGTGGAACTAGATGATCTTTGAGGTTCCTTCCAACCCAAACCATGCTATGATTCTATGATTATACTCAGTGGAGATCTAGTAAAGCTGGCTGATGAAAAGGCAGAGAGGAACTTGGCTCTCCCTATGCTACATGACTCCATCTCATCAGAGGAATCCCTGCGTAGGCTGCCCAGGACATAACAAATAGAAACACGTTCTATCATCCTAAACGTGGGCATCTGATGTCATTTCCTTTGGCCAAAGAGATTCCCCTCCAGCCTCCATGATGATGACCCGAGATGCTGCCCTGTCTCTCAGCATGGCCCCACTAGATCTTCCAGCCAGCTCCACGTGTCTTGCACCACCTCTGGCACTTCAAGTGTCACCAGGTCTTTGCCTCTGAACACGTCAGTCCTGGCCTCCGTCCCCATTAATTAGCACGGGAGCTGAGACAAGGAGCTCACAAGCAGGTGCCTATTGTGTGCACTCCTGAACTGAGGCCAGAGGAATCCCACCTCCGGTGGGTTTGTGCTGTGCGTGGGGGGCACCTGGGTCCACTTCTAGCCCCAGGACTAGAAATGTGGAATGGGGACTGAATCCCTTCCCTCGGCAGTGGTGAACGAGATCATTCCCTGTCCCTGCCTGGATGTCCTGTCCAAAGATGGGACAATGAACAGGTGATGCTTGGACATCACTCTTTTTCAGATGGCAGAAATGACACTGCTGGAATGAAGTCTCTCTCCCCAGCTGCAGGAGAGAACATCAGAGATTGCTTCAGCCTGTTTCACAGCAGGTTCCCCTGGAGCCCCAGGGACATTCTCTGAAGGAGCCCAGAGGGGGCAGAGAAAGTGCTGCCTTGGGCTGGTCCTCTGCTGCTGAGCTGGGCTGGGCTCCTGGGATGGAGGGAGCTCATGGCAAGCGGGCAGCGCTGCAGAGAGACAGCTCTGCCCAGGAGCAGGGCTGAGGGCACTGCCTGCAGGCCCCAAGAGGAGACCTGCGAGGCAGAGAGAGCTTAAAGGCAGTTGGGAGCGGGAGGATGCTGAGAGCTCACTGAGGGAGAAATCTTCACAGCCCTCTACGTGGTAAGTCTCTGGCTGCAGGGCAACGCAGCTTCAGTTCCTGGAGGGATCTCCTACAA
The DNA here is from genome assembly GCF_028858705.1 of Grus americana. Classification (NCBI taxonomy): domain Eukaryota; kingdom Metazoa; phylum Chordata; class Aves; order Gruiformes; family Gruidae; genus Grus; species Grus americana. The sequence continues at coordinate 158,689 of NW_026561988.1, forward strand.
CTGGTACATCTGACAGTTTATGGGCTCTGTCAGGAGGACTCTGTCAGTTTCTCTAATGTAGAGGAGGAGGCTGTGCTCCAGAGCAGGGCTTCCCTGCTGCTCCATCGGAGAGACAGGAGGTAATTGTTGCCTTCTCCTAGGGATGGCTGCAGGGGTGTGAAGCCAGATGTGCAGCCACGGGTGCCCAGGGCTTGGTAGGCTGGTTGGGCAGCAGGAGCCTGGAATTATTTCTCTGTTCTAGAGAGGGCACTGAGACCCCACTTCTTGTTAGCATTTCCTGAGCTGCTCTTTAACAACTGCACACACAGGGATGCCCCTGGGCAGTGCCTGGCTACCAGGAGGTGTCTGCAGGGCAGAGCTGAGCACACAGCCGGTGGCATGGGGACTGTGAGCACTGACAGGGGAGAAGCATGGAGGCAGAGAAGCAGCTCCCAGCAGGGACTACTCCAGGCAGTAGAGAAATGGGCAGGGAGGGAGAGGGAGCTGCTCCCAGAAACACCGTGGGAGGGAGGATTCTGGCACCTCCCTGCCATCCGCTGCAGTGCAGAAGCCTTCACCAGAGAAAACCCTTGCTCTTCTCTCCCACCCAGCATAGCCTCTGCCCTTACAGCCATGGGGACTCCGTCATCTTCTCAATGACCTCAGCCCTGAAGAGGAGAAATTATCACATACCCGACCGTCTGTCCCTGTCCTGCCTCCGTCGGCAGCAGCACTGTGGCATTTGTCCATTTTCCCCCTCCATTCTCTGCTCCTCTTGTTCCTGTCACTGGACTGGGATGGGGGGTGGCATTCAGATGCACCTCAGAGACCAGCCCTGGGGGTCTTGGCACACGGATTTGTCCATGGGAGTACAGTGTCCCAATCCCCTCCTAATCCCCCGGCTCCCAGTGATACAAAAGGGAAAACTCTCCCTTCAGGACACCCCAGCTTCAGGGTTTGTTTCCCTCCTTGTTTCCCTGCTGGGTGGTATCCTGTGCTTGAACAAGGGCACAGCTCTCCTGTGGCAGGTCTGTGTTATGAAGGAGCCCCATGGAGAAGACACCTCAGTGCTAAGGCCATGGGAATGCTGCTGGGCGGTTGTGCACGGGCAGCTGCACTGAGCCCTCTGTGTCCCTGGCCGGGAGGGCAGAGCTGAGATCCTCCTCAGGTACGATGAGACAGGGTGAGGGGTTTGGAGATTGCACTTGGGAACTGGATTCCTCTGCTCTCAGCAACGTCCAGTTCCTGCTCTGGAGAACGTCTGGGGGCAATCATCCCCCAGCTCAAAGAACTGCCCGCACACGGCAGCAGAGACCAGGGCTGATGGACAGACTGACTCTCCTCACTCTGCACAAAGGCACTGTCCCTTTGCCTGCCAAGACCCACAAGATTGCACCTGGAGTGCAGCAGAAGTGGCAGTGCTCACAGGTGCTCCTCAGGTGTGGTGGGGCAACTAGAACAAAATACACAAAGCAAAATCCCCTCAACTCTGCTCTGCGGTCAGGTGAATTGGGAGGGACAATACCGAAAAGTCCTTTGATATCACGAGGGGATTTGATCTTATGTGACCCCGAGTTCCTGTTTAGCTATTGCTGTAGGGATGAACTGATTCCTGCAGAGACCCCAGAAGAGCCCCCAGCTACCTGCGGCACCCTCAGCCAGCACCAACCACAGCTGATGAGAGGGACCTGCCAAAGGTCTTCCTGAAGGAGGGGAGGCAGTTTCAGTGGGCTTTCTATGAGAAATGCACTAGGTTTTGCTCAGAGAAGTCTCATCTAACTTGTCATTGTCTTTTCCCTCTTTAAACAGTTCCCGATTCCCAGAGGAAGCTAATGTCCAACGGCAGCTCCATCATCACTGAGTTCCTCCTCCTGGCATTCGCAGACACACGGGAGCTGCAGCTCTTGCACTTCGGGCTCTTCCTGGGCATCTACCTGGCTGCCCTCCTGGGAAACGGCCTCATCATCACTGCCATAGCCTGTGACCACCACCTCCACACCCCCATGTACTTCTTCCTCCTCAACCTCTCCCTCCTCGACCTGGGCTCCATCTCCACCACTCTCCCCAAAGCCATGGCCAATTCCCTCTGGGACTCCAGGGCCATCTCCCACTCAGGATGTGCTGCACAGGTCATTCTGTTTGTTTTTTTCATTACAGCAGAGTATTTTCTCCTCACCGTCATGGCCTACGACTGCTACGTTGCCATCTGCAAACCCCTGCACTACGGGACCCTCCTGGGCAGCAGAGCTTGTGCCCACATGGCAGCAGCTGCCTGGGGCAGTGGGTTTCTCACTGCTCTGCTGCACACGGCCAATACATTTTCCCTACCCCTCTGCCACGGCAATGCTGTGGACCAGTTCTTCTGTGAAATCCCCCAGATCCTCAAGCTCTCCTGCTCAGATGCCTACCTCAGGGAAGTTGGGCTAATTGTGCTTAGTGTCTGTTTAGCCTTTGGGTGTTTTGTTTTCATTGTGGTGTCCTATGTGCAGATCTTCAGGGCTGTGCTGAGGATCCCCTCTGAGCAGGGACGGCACAAAGTCTTTTCCACGTGCCTCCCTCACCTGGCCGTGGTCTCCCTGTTTCTCAGCACTGCCATGTTTGCCCACCTGAAGCCCCCATCTGTCTCCTCCACAACCCTGAATCTCTTCGTGGCAGTGCTGTACTCAGTGGTGCCTCCAGCCATGAACCCCCTCATCTACAGCATGAGGAACCAGGAGCTCAAGGAAGCCGTGTGGAAACTGATGACTCAATTTTGTCCAGAAGCTGTAAAGTGTCCACCTTCTTCAGCATGTGACTCATAATGTAACTCCTTACAGGCCCAGTCTTTCTGGATTAGTTTTTGTTGTTGTCATTGTTGTTGGGTCAGTTGTTTTCTTTTCTTGCTTTTTTTACTGTGATCATGTTGTCCACAAAGAAACGTGGACACCCCACTTCTACTTATCTACCTCACTCGTGGGACCCAGCAACTGTCTGAACAAGGAGCTCTACTCCTTCTTTAATTATACAAAATACATGTACTTGCAGGGACTTGTCTGTTTGAGACCCAGGCAATGAAAACCAAACCAAATGATCTTCCTTGCAAGTTCCCTGCAAAGTCAGAGAGCAAATGAAGGACCAAAAAACCTCCACAGAGAAAGGGCAATGGGGCAGTCATGGAGTCCCTCATACCTATGGAATGGGGAATGTTCCCAGCCCTTAGACAACTGTCTTCCTCCTCTCTCTCATGACCTGCGTGGTGTTTGTGCCTGGGAAAACCCTCATCATCATGCGGATGGTGGCAAAGCAGCATCTGCACACCCCCATGGGCTTCTTTTTGAGGCATCTGTCTTCCCTGGAGACCTGCTACTGCACCACCCCCCTGCCCCAGCTGATAGCCAGCTTCATGACTGGGCACAGCACCATCTCTGCTCATCACGGTGTTAGTGTACTGTTTTCTGCACCTTTTGCATGTACAGAGTGTTTACTACTGGTGAGCACATCCTACCATCAGTACTGGGCTGTGTGCCACCCCCTGCTCTCTACAAGACTCATGAACTGGCAGGTCTGTCTGCAGAGGGCAGCTGCCCCTTCGCTAGGGTGACTTCTGTCATCTACAGCAAGCAGCTCAGTTGTGTGCCAGATGTAGTTCTGTGGCTGCAGTGGCGCGGACCACTTCTGCTGTGATTTCACCCCCTTGCTGGAGCTCTCACGCAGTGACACTGCGACACTCATGCTCTTTGCTTTCATCGCCTGCTTTTTAGATCCCATCCTTCCCTTCCCGTGTGCACCAGAGCTGCCACCTTGGGGCAGCTCTCCCATCCAACGTGGGCAGCCAGAAAGCCTTCTGCACCTGTTCCTCTCACCTCAATAGTGCCACTGTTTTCTATGAAACTCACTTTCTTGGGTGTGTGATGCCCAGAACAGCCCTCCTGAGACAGTTTGACAAAGCCCTTTTTCTACACCATCCTCACATCCCTGTTCAATCTCTTCATCTACAGCCTGTGGACCAGAGAAGTTGCAGGAGGGAAACACTGAGAAAAACGCTCAGGAAAGCTGTCAGCAGCAGAGAGAACCCATTGGAGTGGTGGGCCTTTAGGAAGAAATCACTTCTGGTTCTCTTTTGAACCCGTCCAGAGGACCTGGACTGGTGTGTGCCATGTCCTGGGAGCTCCCCGGATGTGTTGGCTATGAAGAAGGCTTTTGGTGTGAGAAGGAGCAGAGAGGTGTCATCATGCGGCCTCTCAAGCATCTCGGAAGGTGCAGAGAGATCAGGGAGGTTCCAAGGTCCTCAGAAAAGGCAAATATCAAACCCATCTTCAAGAAGGGCAAGAAGGAGGACTGGGAGTGTTGCAAGTTGGTCAGCTTCACCTCACTTCCTGGGAAGGTGACAGGGCACATGCACTTGCAGCCACCTCCATCACTTGTTGGACAGAAGAGGATTGCTGAGCCCATGTGGGAGGGGAACAAAGGGCATGCTGTGTGCCTGGACTTTTGCACCTCCTTGGATGTGCTTTCCCATAGTCTCCTTAGAGCAGGTTGTTAACATCTGGACTGAAGAAGTGGACGATGCGGTGGGTGGGAAGTTGACTGGCCAGGATCAGGAACAAATTCTGTCAGTGGTAAAAAGTCTGAGGAGGAGCCAGATACTAGCAGCATTGGTCAGCGATCAGTAAAATTTCATAACAAATCATTAAAAGCTGGAAATGAAGACTTTGTCAGCTGTTACATAGATTTCTTTTTCTGCAGAGCCTTCAACTTTTGTCTAACATTTACATTCCGCACTTAATGCAGTTGTCCGCACAGAGGTGGTCACTGCATCCAAGAAGCCCTGTGGTAACTGAAGCACCCCTGTGGGAAAAGTGACGCAGGAACCCTTCGGATGCATGAGCGGGTTTGCAGGCAGGGAACCTCTGGGATGGTGCAGGGCATCACCTTCCCCCAGTGCTGCTGGGTGGGCAGTGAAGAGGCCTCTCAAGCGCAGCAGCACAATGTGCCCCCTTGGATGCTGGCTGTGAGGTCACTTCTGGCTGGTCAGCAGCGGGGAGAGAGATACTCTGAGCTCATGGGTTTCATCAGAAAGAGGCCCCCAACAAGATGACGCATTTGGGGAGGACAGGAGGAGCCTGGGCAAAAGAAATGGGAGACTTGGGGGAAGGAAGACATGCTTGGCCAGTAGACACTAAAGAGTTAAAATAGGTTATGGAGATGTTGCTGTGAAAACATTGACGGTGAAGACATTCATGTTAAGCCCTTCCACTGTGTCTAACCAGTAACCTTAAGCCCTAACTCTACCCCTAAATACTAATCCTCACCCTGACAGTAAACCACTCTTACTGACCTAACTGAGCTTAGGCTATCCCTAACCTCAAACCTAACATCTAACCCAAATCCAAACCCCATAACTCCTTACCCTTACCCTATTGCTTCCCCTAGCCCCTAGCCTCCACCCTTAGCATTTAAACGCTGGCCTTAAGCCTGGCCCTCACCCTAGCCCTAAACAAAACCTTAACCCACAAAGCCAGCCCACAGCCTTCACGCGAACCAGGCACCTTCAGCAGAACACCAAACCCTCTCCCTAAGCCTTTGCCTAATCCCCAGGACTGAAAGGTGAGCTCTAATCCCTAAGCCCGAACCTCAACACCTGACTCCCACAGCCCTCGCTCCTGTGCTCTAAGCCCCTCACCTTCAGCCCCTCCTCACCCTAACTTGCTCTGACTGGCCCCTTGGACAGGGCAGGGATTGAGAGGTCCCAGAAGAGTCGCCTGGTGTTGGAGGAGGAGTGCGAGGTGACCTGTATCTGATGAGCTCATGGGCCACAAAGAGGAGATGGGTGGGAATGCTGTGGTGAGGCCAGCTGTGCTCCAGGATCTCAGGGGCCAGCAGGAGGCACAAGGCTGTGAAGGTGGCTGTGAGGTCACAGCTGGGAGGTCACTTCTGTCTCTGAAGTTGATAGGGCAGCAGCAGGAACATTGCTGGGAAAGGGACCGTGAGGTCACTTCTTTCTGCAGTAGCTGATAGGTCAGCCCCTGACTCATGGCTGGGTTATCTGCTTTTAGGCTCACATCTGCCAGAGTCCCTAGCAGGCCAGCAGAAGGCATGTGGTTGGCAAGTTGATTGTGGAAATCCCTTTCCCTAAGTTGCTGGTAGGCCCATCCAGGAGGAGGGCTTGGATATGGGTTGTCATGTCCTTTCCACCTGAGTACCTGATGGGCCAGCAGCAGGTACGTGGCTTGGCTGCATTTACTGGAGAAGCTGAAAGGCCAGCATCAGGCATGTGGCTTGGAAGATAATGGTGAGGTTCCTTTTGTCTGGTCAGTTGTTAGGCCAAGAGAAGGCTGATGGGTTGGCTATCATTATGACATCAATTATGTCTGAGAAGCTCATATGCCAGCAGGACACACATGGTCATGGAGGTGAGTGTGAGGTCACTGGAACCTCCAGTCACTTGCGGTGACTGGCCATCAGCGGACACATGGCTGTGGTGGTGCCTATGACATCACTTCTGCCTGAGAATCTGACAGCCAGCAGCAGGCATATGACTTGGTCGTTGTTTTGTACCTGGAGGTTCTGGTTTGTTACGTCCCCCATAAGAAAGGCACGCAGACTCGGTGAAGTATCATTTAAAATGCCATTTGATGGAGCAAACATTATAAACAGTGACTGAGGCCAGCTGAACACAGGGCTGTATTAGGAGGACTGTGGCCACCCAGGCAAGGGTGTTATCACCCCCCTTGACGCAGCGCTGGTGTAGCCACATCTGGACTTGTGTGCCTGGGCATGGGGTTGCCAGCCTGGAGGAGTGGGCAAGAACTGGAGCAGCCCCAGAGGACATCTGCCAGGAAAGGGGGTTGGGGCCTCTGTGGAGAAGCTGAGAGACTTGGGTGGAGTGGAGGTTCAGGGCACTACAGTAGCAGCTGAAAACTGCTGGAAGGGTGGTTTCAGAGATGATGGAGCTTTTCTTGGTAGTGGGAAGAGAAGCAAACCGTCACAAAGTGCAGCTTGGAAGGTTCAGACTTGTTGTGTTGAAAAAGAAATGTCACTCAAAGGGTAGCCTTGGGGTGCAAGAGATCACCCAGAGGGTGTCTGGATCAGCCCATGGCTTTGTCTTTCAAGGAAAAGCCAACAAGGCTAGAGAGACATCAGTGAAGGTAACAGAAATGCTGAGGTGAGACCTTGGTGGGAAATAAAGATGGGTGTCTGCAGCCTGAAGGGAAAGAGGTGCAGACATGGAACGTGTAGGACAGACTGCATTAGGGATGGCCAAGGACTCTGGCACAGCTGAAAGGCCCAACAGGACCGAGGTATTTGCCCTCCTGGCTGTGGCAGCTCACTCTGTCACCAGGGCCTACCAGGTAAAACGTTATTTTGATGCTCTGGACTCTGTCTCTTCCTCACCCCTGCCTGGGGAAGCCTGGGGGTGTTGCACAGTTTTCCTACACTGGGCATTGCTCCCCCTTGTAACCGTGGGATAGGGGCCGTGAAACAGAAACTATAGGATCAGGTTGAGATAATTAGTTTGTAACCAAGGTGATAGGTAATGAAGCTAACTGACCGTGGCAAGGTACAATGCTGCTATGTTCCATGCACAGTCCCTACCAAACCAAACAATAGGTTTGGAGATATTAATCTTATGAAGTAAGTTGCTATGGACAGGTGCACCTACAACAAGGATACTGCGCATGCCTGCAAGTAGAGGGTCACCCAGTGGACACGGGTGCGAGACCACTGATGACCACCAGGGACCCTTGAGGACCACCGACTCAAATCACTGAGCATGCGTGACGGGGAGGAGAATATGGAAATGGATTCTAAGAAATGATTATCACAGGACTGCCTTTTCTTGGAAAAATAATGAATATGTATATTTTGATTCTCTACGACTTGTGTGTTGGTGATCACCTGGCATGCACGTTGGGTGGAGCTATCCCCCGTGCATCCAGCACTGCAATAAAGAATGACTGCCTTTTAACACTACATTGGTGTTATGAGGTTTATTCCAGATTTTGGTGACACCCTCACACCCGACTCCCCCCAGGAAGAGCCCTGAGCCACGTGTGAGGGACAGGATCTGCCTTCCCTGGGCCTGGGGGTCAGGCCTTGGCCCTTCTGCTTCATCAAACAAAAGCAGGGCTTTCTCTGCATCTCAGCTGCCTGCACATTACCTTTGCCTACCTGCAGTCGTGGCCTCCAATTATCTGCTCTAACGAGTCCACAGGGAGGCTTTGTCAGTAATGGCCCTCGGTGGGGACCATTAATGCTTCAAGGTACTTTGGGTTTCGCTTCTGACTTTGACTTCTTGAGCAGTCTCTTCAATCTCCTCTCAGTATCTGAGGTTCACAGACTCAACCCCAAATACACCATGGACTCATTAAAATACAGAAAGTCCTAGCAAGCCAATAATCCTCCTGTAATTTTCTTCAAGTCTTCAAGACTTGTACAGGGAATTGTGTAGTTAAGGAGGAAGATTCTAAAGCACTCCTAATAAAAAATACATTTTATTTTAAAGATTGTATTTTATAACTTTTCCGTTTAGAGAAGAGGTGATAGAAGCATTCTGCAATTGATATTGATCCAGATGGTGTCCTCATAAGGTCTGGACACGTAAGATAATCAGTCCCTTGAAGTCTGACACTGTATGGACAGCCTTGTTCCTCATCTCCCCAACCCCTCCGCTTCTCTCATTGTCCCCCTGGGATTTGCGTGACTTTTCCTTACATCAGACTTCTACAGTGCAGTCTCTGCAGCTGGGTGTTACAGCTCCTTTGCACCATCTCCCACCTGTTTTCCTTAGAGAACTGGCCCAGAAGGATTTTTCCTGTTTGCAAGCAAAGCGTGAGAAACGTTCATAAACAGAACACGCTCTGCAAGCATATGCTACGTACAAGTTCTTCTAACGAGGTTGCCTTTCCACAAGGGATAATCTTATGAGAAATGTTGTAGATAGATAGATCCAAAAAGGTAGATATAAACATAATTAAAGAGTTGGCCAAGGAGACAATTAGACTACTGGAAGACAGGCAAACTTTTAACTCCCTGATGACAAAGCAGCAACTGGAGAGGTGACAGGAATCTGAATGAACAAAATGTAAGGGGAAAAGAAACGGGAGAATGGAGGGAAGAGCCAAGCAAAGCAAAGCATGAGAAACGTTCATAAACAGAACATGCTCTGCAAGCGTATGCTACTGACGTGGTTTAGCCCCAGCCGGCAGCTGAGCACCACGCCTCACCCCTCCCTCGGTGGGATGGGGAGGAGAATGGAAAAACAAAGGCAAAGCCTGGTGGGTTGGGATAAGGACAGTTTACTGGGATGGCAAGGGAGAGGGAAACAATCAACAACAGTACTGATAACAGATATTCACAATGGGTGATAACAGATATTCACAATGGGTGATAACAGAAAGCAATTTACTGATCCAACGACCCAACCAACCAGACGCTCAGCCCATCCCAGAGCCACCACGAACCTGCCCCTCCCTGACTAGCCCCTTTTTATGGTGAGCATGATGTCACACGGTACGGAATAGCCCCTGGCCAGCTTGGCTCACCTGTCCTGGCTCCTTGTGAAATTAACTCTATCCTCGCCAGAACCAGGACATTATCCACCCCTTATTCCATACCATCTACGTCATGACCAGATTATTTCACAGATCTCATTCCCTTACTCTACGGGCCATTGCTCTAAAATATCTGTCGAGTTCATTTAGTCCATGGCTTTGGGTTCCATCTGCCATTACAGTCTCTCAGGGCAGGAGCAATGGTGTGTGCTGCTGGATTGTTGCACACTGCATCCGGAGTTTTCATGGCTGGTGTATCTGGTATGGTCCATGCTCACAGTCTGGATGTCAAAGATGTGATTTTCAATGAAGTTCCTGGGCACCAGTTGAAGTCAGTGCTAGTTCCATCATCGTGGCACTTTGTTCAGTTTCAAAGTCCACCCTTCATTAGTTTTGGGTGATTCTTATGGTCATACCATTGATACACTATATAGCTATTAACATCATACAATTTAATTCATTGGCTATTTTCACCCCAAATCAAATCCCCCTGGGGCACACATCGGACTTCCCCATCCTTTCTCATCACCCACCAAGTGCACCCTGGTCCCTGAGCAAAAGCAATCCCGCAGATGGGCTTGCCTTTGCCTGAAGCAGGGATAACCCAAACTGTCTTTCCCAACATATTTTTCATAGGCACTACATAAACTTTATCCCCTTCTACTGGGCGTGGAAATTTTGATTGGGCAGGGCCAGCTCGATTGGCAGATCCCCTAGTGTTAACCAACCAGGTGGCCTTTGCTAAATGTGTGTCCCAGTGTTTGAGGGTCCCACCACCCATTGCTCTCAGGGTAGTTTTTAGCAGTCCATTGTACCTTTCAATTTTCCCAGAGGCTGGTGCATGACAGGGGGTGTGATACACCCACTCAATACCATGCTCTTTGGCCCAGGTGTCTATGAGGTTGTTCCGAAAATGAGTCCCATTGTCTGACTCAATTCTCTCTGGGGTGCCATGTCGCCACAGGACTTGCTTTTCAAGACCCAGGATGGTGTTCCGGGCAGTGGCATGGGGCACAGGATATGTTTCCAGCCATCCAGTGGTTGCTTCCACCATTGTAAGAATGTAACGCTTGCCTTGGTGGGTTTGTGGGAGTGTGATGTAGTCAATTTGCCATGCTTCCCCATATTTATATTTCAATCATTGTCCTCCATACCACAGAGGCTTTACCCACTTGGTTTACCTGATTGCAGCACATGCTTCACATTGATGGATGACCTGTGAGATGGCGTCCATGCTCAAGTCCACCCCTTGATCACGGGCCCATCTATATGTCGCATCTCTTCCTTGATGGCCTGAGGTGTCATGGGCCCACCGAGCTATAAATAATTCACCCTTACGCTGCCAGTCCAAATCCACCTGAGCCACTTCAATCTTGGCAGCCTGATCCACCTGCTGGCTGTTCTGATGTTCCTCAGTGGCCCGACTCTTGGGTACGTGGGCATCTACATGACGTACCTTTACAACCAGCTTCTCTAGCCGGGCAGCGATATCTTGCCACAATGGGGCAGCCCAGATGGGTTTGCCTCTGCGTTGCCAGTTGTTTCACTTCCACTGCTGTACCCACCCCCACAGGGCATTGGCCACCATCCATGAGTCAGTATAGAGGTACGGTGTTGGCCACTTTTCTCTTTCAGCAATATCTAAAGCCAGCTGGACGGCTTTCACCTCTGCAAACTGGCTCGATTCACCTTCTCCTTCAGCAGCTTCTGCAACTCCCCGTGTAGGACTCCATACAGCGGCCTTCCACCTTCGATGCTTTCCCACAATGCGACAGGACCCATCAGTGAAGAGGGCATATGGCTTCTCATCTTCTGTTAGTTTATTATACGGTGGGGCTTCTTCAGCACGTGTCACCTCCTCCTCTGGCGACATTCCAAAATCTTTCCCTTCTGGCCAGTCCATGATCACTTCCAGAATTCCTGGATGATTGGGGTTTCCTGTTCGAGCCCGCTGTGTAATCAGTGCGACCCACTTACTCCACATAGCATCGGTTGCATGGTGTGTAGAGGGGGCCCTCTCTTTGAACATCCAGCCCGGCACTGGCAGTCAGGGTGCCAAGAGGAGCTGTGCTTCAGTGCCAATCACCTCTGAAGCAGCTCGAACCCCTTCATAGGCTGCCAATATCTCCTTTTCCATTGGAGTGTAGCGGGCCTTGGATCCTCTGTATCCCCGACTCCAAAACCCCAGGGGTCGACCTCGAGTCTCCCCTGGTGCTTTCTGCCAGAGGCTCCAGGTAGGGCCATTCTCCCCGGCTGCGGTGTACAGCACATTTTGTACATCTGGTCCTGCCCGGACTGGCCCAAGAGCTACGGCATGAACTATTTCCTGTTTAATTTGTTCAAAAGCTTGTCGTTGCTCAGGGCCCCATTTGAAATCATTCTTCTTCCAGGTTACGTGGTAGAGAGGGCTTACACTCAGACTGTAATTCGGAATGTGCATTCTCCAGAAACCCACAACACCTAACACTGTGTCTCCTTTTTGTTGGTTGGTGGAGACATGGCTGCTATTTTGTTGATAATATCCATTGGGATCTGACGCCACCCATCGTGCCACCTTATTCCTAAAAACTGGATTTCCTGCGCAGGCCCCTTCACCTTACTTTGTTTTATGGCAAAGCCAGCCTGCAGCAGGATTTGGATTATTTTCTTCCCTTTCTCAGAAACTTCCTCTGCTGAGCTGCCCCATACAATGATGTCATCAATGTATTGCAGGTGCTCTGGGGCTTCACCCTTTTCCAGTGCAGTCTGGATCAGTCCATGGCAAATGGTGGGGCTGTGTTTCCACCCCTGGGGCAGTCGATTCCAGGTGTACTGGACACCCCTCCAAGTGAAGGCAAACTGTGGCCTGCACTCTGCTGCCAAAGGGATCGAGAAAAATGCATTAGCTATATCAGTTGTGGCATACCATTTGGCTGCCTTTGACTCCAGTTCGTACTGGAGTTCCAACATGTCTGGCACGGCAGCACTCATCAGTGGTGTGACTTCATTCAGGCCACGATAGTCTACTGTTAGCCTCCACTCTCCATTGGACTTCCGCACTGGCCATATGGGACTGTTAAAGGGTGAGCGGGTTCTGCTGATCACTCCCTGACCCTCCAGTTGACGAATTAGCTCATGGATGGGAACCAGGGAGTCTCTGTTGGTGCGGTATTGCCGCCGGTGCACAGTTGTGGTAGCAATCGGCTCCTGTTGCTCTTCAACCCTCAGCAACCCTACAACAGAAGGTTCCTCCGAGAGGCCGGGCAAACTAGACAATGGTTCAATTTCCTCCGCTTCCAAAGCAGCTATTCCAAAAGCCCACCGGTAGCATGTTGGGTCTTTGAAATACCCTTTCCGGAGGTAATCTATGCCCAGGATGCACAGAGCCTCTGGCCCAGTCACAATGGGGTGCTTTTGCCACTCATTCCCAGTTAGACTTACTTCAGCCTCCAACAGAGTCAACTGTTGGGATCCCCCCGTCACACCAGAAATAGATATCGGTTCCACCCCTTCCTAGCTCGATGGCATTAGGGTACACTGTGCACCAGTGTCCACTAGGGCTTTGTACTCTTGTGGGTCCGATGTGCCAGGCCATCGGATCCACAGTCCAATAAACCCTATTGTCCCTTTCCTCCACCTGGCTGGAGGCAGGGCCCCTCTAATCCTGCTCATCATAGTCACTATTCACCTCTTGCAAAAAGGACTTAGAAGTCCCTTCAAGAGGATCATAAGTGCGATCGGGCCTTTCACTTGGTCTGGGGGGCTGCCGGGTGGAAACTGGAGCGGCATTCTTTCTGGAAGAGTCCCTTTGTACAGCTGTCTTGCCTTGTAACTCATGTACTCGTGCCCGCAGGGTTGAGGTAGGCTTCCCATCCCATTTCCTCATGTCTTCTAAGTGGTCACGCAGATAAAACCACAGGATATCTCGTGGTGTGTATGCTCCATATCCCCTCTCTGGAGCAGAAAAACGCTTACTCCTAACAGCTGCAATACGGGTCTGCACAGGTGGGGAGTAAGATATATCCTCTTTGAGTTGCCGGACGTCCTGGGACAGTTTCTCCACAGCCGAGATGAGGGAGGAAGAAAGGGTCTCTTCATATTGCCGGAGTCGGCCAGCGACTTCGTCCACTGTGGGTGCCTCTTCACTTTTCCAGTCGATGACTGCCAGTGAGTTGGTGTACGATGATGGTGCACTTCGTACAAATTTTCGCCACATGGGTCGGGTACACTGGACTTCATCGGAGTCTGTGGGCAACTGTGCATTGTCCGGATCATAATAAAGCATCTCCCGCACAGCTAATTCCCTCAGATATTGGATACCTCTCTCCATAGTGGTCCACTTGCCTGGCCGACATACAACATCTTCGCTGAAAGGATACCTTTCCCTCACACTTGACAGGAGTCGCCTCCAGAGGCTGAGGGCCTGTGCCTTCTTCCCAATTGCCTTGTCAATTCCCCCTTCCCTAGACAAGGATCCCAGCTGCTTGGCCTCCCTGCCCTCCAGTTCCAGGCTACTGGCCCCGTTATCCCAGCAGCGGAGCAGCCAGGTAATAATGTGCTCCCCTGGAAGGCGGCTGAAATCTTTCCGCATATCTCGCACGTTCATCGCACTTTCTCTCTGCTGCTCCATCCTCCTCACTTTTTTCCCCTGCTCCAACGGGGGGTCTTTCCCATCAGGGACAGTCCTTCATGAACTTCTCCAATGTGGGTCCTTCCCATGGGCCGCATTTCTTCATGACCTGCTCCAGCGTGGGTGCCTTCATCAGGGTGCAGTCCTTCAGGAGCAGACTGCTCCAGCATGGGTCCCCCGTGGGGTCACAAGTCCTGCCAATAAAACTGCTACAACGTGGGCTCCTCTCTCCATGGGGTCACAGGTTCTGCCAGGAGCCTGCTCCAGCGCGGGCTTCCCATGGGGTCACAGCCTCCTTCAGGTGTCTCATTCATGCTGGAAGGCACCTCGGGAGGTGTCTGAACCTCCTGCTCAAAGAAGGCTCAGACCAAACTACTCACAGCTTTATCGAAACACATCCTGTTTGCTTTCTGGGGCAGAGACAGTGCACACTCCCTGGGAAATGGCTTCCAGCATTTGACTATCCTCATGCTGGAAAACTCTCTCCCTATATGCAGCCTGACCCTCTCTTGTTCCGGGCCATTGCCTCTTGTCCTTACGTCTCGTATCACGCACATAAGCCTGACTCGGACTTCCTGGGAATGGTGCAATGCTTCTGCAAGAACTTCCCTTCTCCAGGCAGGACAAGCCCAGCTCCTTCAACCTCTCCTCATAGGCAGCGTCCTGACATTCTTGAGGGCCCTTTGCTCAACCTGCTACAGCTTGCCAACGTCCTTCCTCTACTGGGGATCTGAAATTGGGATGCAGTAACCTGGAAAATCCCTTCCCCCAATTTCCTGGCCGTGCTCCTGCTCTGACAGCCCAGGATGCTGGTGGCCTCCCTTGCTGCCAGGGCACACAGCCGCCTCCTGTCCAGCTCCCTGCCCACCGAGACCTTTCCCACACGGCTGCTCCCAGCTAGGCAGCCCCCAGGCTGTGCCATTGCCAGGGTGAGTCCCCTGCAGGGGCAGAAACTGCCACTTGCCCTTGCTGGAGTTCAGGAGGTTCTTGCCCATAGATGCTCTTCTCCTCCTTGAACCATTTCCCTGAGCACAGAGGCCTGGAGACCTTTTCAGTAAAGACTCAGGCACAGAAGGCATTGAGTCCCTCAGCCCCACCTGTGCCTGCTGTTATTAAATCACCCTCCCTGTTCAGCAGCAGCAGCAGGCTGGCATTTCAGTTGTGCAGCCTAAAGGTCATCTCTAACAGGTCTCTAACAGGTGATCAAAGCTCATCTTTTCACTCTTGACTTTCCCAGGTGACCTTTGCCTTTCCTGAAATCCTACCTGCACAATGAAGTTAAGGCTCAAAATTTTCTCGTTTGTGGAAGGATCTCAGAAAGGCACTGCAGGGACCTTTTATTTATTTTTTATTGTAACACAGAGAGAGCAAGGCTCTCCATATACACAGCCACTCAGTCAGAAAAGAAAGCAGACAGTGAATGAGAGAGGGGATGACAACATCATTACAAGTAAAACACCACCCCAAAAAACAAAAAATACAGACAGACTGGACCTGTAATAAGTTACATCATAAATAAATGCTATGCAGAAGAGGGGCAGTTTTTTGCTTCTGAATAACATCCGGTCATCAGTTTCCACACTGCATCCTTGAGCTCCTTGTTCCTCATGCTGTAGATGAGGGGGTTTATGGCTGGAGGTACCACCGAGTACAGAAGTGACACCACGAGATCCAGGGTTGCGGAGGAGACAGACAGGGGCTTCAGGTGGGCAAATGATCCAGTGCTGAGAAACAAGGAGACCACGGCCAGGTGAGGGAGGCACGTGGAAAAGGCTTTGTGCCGTCCCTGCTCAGAGGGGATCCTCAGCACAGCCCTGAAGATCTGCACATAGGACACCACAATGAAAACAAAACACCCAAATGCTAAACAGGCACTAACCACAAGAAGGCCAACTTCCCTGAGGTAGGCATCTGAGCAGGAGAGCTTGAGGATCTGGGGGATTTCACAGAAGAACTGGTCCACAGCATTGCCGTGGCAGAGGGGTAGGGAAAATGTATTGGCCGTGTGCAGCAGAGCATAGAGAAACCCACTGCCCCAGGCAGCTGCTGCCATGTGGGCACAAGCTCTGCTGCCCAGGAGGGTCCCATAGTGCAGGGGTTTGCAGATGGCAACGTAGCGGTCGTAGGCCATGACGGTGAGGAGAAAATACTCTGCTGAAATGAAAAAAACAAACAGAAAGAGCTGTGCAGCACATCCTGAGAAGGAAATGAACCTGGTGTCCCAGAGGGAATTGGCCATGGCTTTGGGGAGAGTGGTGGAGATGGATCCCAGGTCGAGGAGGGAGAGGCTGAGGAGGAAGAAGTACATGGGGGTGTGGAGGTGGTGGTCACAGGCTATGGCAGTGATGATGAGGCTGTTTCCCAGGAGGGCAGCCAGGTAGATGCCCAGGAAGAGCCCGAAGTGCAAGAGCTGCAGCTCCCGTGTGTCTCCAAATGCCAGGAGGAGGAACTGGGTGATGGAGCTGCTGTTGGACATTTGTTCACTCTGGGCTTGGGGAACTGTTCAAGGAGGAAAACACAGTCAGTTAGCGGAGACTTCTCTGAGCAAAATGAAATCCATTACCCATAGACTCTGCCCCTACTGCATACAGCCCTTCTCATTTCCCAGGAGACCTCCTACACTTCCATGGGTGCAGCTCTGGTTGGTGCTGGCTGATTTTGCTGTGAGGAGCAGAGCCTCTGCCCGTTGGCTGCCGAGGAGTCAGCCCTGCTCTGCAGCAGTGGGTTCATGGGAACCAGGGGGGGACAGGGGCCAGTCCTGGGGTTTGGCTTTGTCAGGTGAATCCGCTCCTAACGAAAAAGGGCTGTCAGCATCTGCACTCTGCGGACTAAGGAACTAGGATGGCCGAAGGCAGTTTGAGACATTCTGGAGGTGTTCTTGGATGTCAGAAACCCTCAGCATTTCTGCTGCACTCAGGGAGCACAGAGTGAGTCGTGTGAGGCAAGAGGATTGCCTGTGGCTTAGAGCAGAGTGAGGGGAGCTGGTCTGTCCCTCCGTCTTGTTCCCAGCTTGTACCTTCATGAGGTGGAGAGTGACCACACTCTTAGGTTATGTCATACAACCAGACACTGCTGAGAATAGAGGCATCCAGCGCAGACCACAAAATGTCTCACCCTTTCTCAAGGTCTCAGCACCCCACTTCTAGACAAGAAGAAACGCGGCTCATTTCACCAACCCAACAGCTTTTCCTTGGTTGTAGCATCTCGGCATTTCTCCATGGGGCTTTCAGATAACACAAAGGTGCTATGGGGCAGGCTTGCATCCTGGAGGGCAGCTCACACCTTGGAGGGACACCCCAAGGACTTAGCCAAGTGTCCTAACGACAGCATCTGATTAAGGGAAATCCAGCTCATTCTCCAGCCCCACAGACTCCATTGCCCACAGCCCCACACGTCAGAGGAAAGCTGGGACACTTGTTCCCAAGGACATGCCCACATGAATGGATGAACAAGATCAGCCCGTGACTCTGCAGCTGAACCTCCCACCCCCAGGGAGTCTGACCACAATAAAAAGATAACTTTAATAAAACTTAATAAGATAACTTTAATAAAAAGATACTCCCCTACAATAAAGAAGAGAAAGAAAAAGAGCTGGGCAGCACATCCTGAGTAGGAGATGGCCCTGGTGTCCCAGAGGGAATTGGCCATGGCTTTGGGGAGAGTGGTGGAGATGGATCCCAGGTCGAGGAGGGAGAGGTTGAGGAGGAAGAAGTACATGGGGGTGTGGAGGTGGTGGTCACAGGCTATGGCGGTGATGATGAGGCCGTTTCCCAGGAGGGCAGCCAGGTAGATGCCCAGGAAGAGCCCGAAGTGCAAGAGCTGCAGCTCCCGTGTGTCTGCGAATGCCAGGAGGAGGAACTGGGTGATGGAGCTGCCGTTGGACATTTGTTCACTCTGGGCTTGGGGAACTGTTGAAAGAAGAGAATACATTGACAAGTCAGGGCAGACTTCTTTGAGCCTGTCCTATGCTGTTTCTCAAAAAAATCCCCTCAAAATTACTTTTCATTTTTGGGAGGGAACTTTGTTCAATTCCTTTTTCTGAGCTCACCTTTGTGCTGCTGAGTGAGGGCACTTTCCTTGAAGGGGCAGAAATCCTCATCTTTCACCTTGCTCTCAGCCTGGACACTGGTGAGCCCTGAGGGACTAAAGGGCTCCCTGATCCCTAATGCAGAGTCAGGAGAGCTGGTCTGCCCACGAGTGACCTGATGGTCACCATGCAGGTGCCCTGTGGTTATTGCACCTTTCTTCATCAGAGGTGATCTCACGCACAATATACTTGAAGAAGAAACTGGATGTTTTTGAGCTCAGAAGAATTCAGTTTCAAAGTCCATTTCTCCAAGCTCTTCTCTCTTTCTCTAAGCAGCTGAGCAGAGAGTGATGCCGAGGGGTGGCCTGGCTCTCTGCTCCCTGGAGTTGTCCCTGCTGGGAGCCGTTTCTCTGTCTCCAAGTCTCCTCCCTGTCAGTGCTCACAGACCCCATCCCACCTGCTCTGTGCTCAGCTCTGCCCTGAAGACACCTCCTGGCAGCAGGGCTCTGCCCAGGGCATCTCCCTGTTAGCAGCTCCGCAGGAGTAGGTCAGAGAAGCACTGATGCTGCAAGCAAAGGTGATGGTGGTGCTGTCTGCTGGTAGAGGAGTGGGTGAAGGCACTTAGAGGGCTTCTGGCAGCTGTGTTGATCCCTCAGTGTAAGGGTTCAGGAGTCTCAGTGACTTCTTCAAACTTGACAGCTCCTCTCCCCTCTCCCTTAGAAGAAAGCTGAGAAGGTAGTCCCTGCCTTGACCTTCCTCTTGAAATGCTCCTTCTCCCAATGTCCAGAGTGTAATCTTTGAACAGCCCTGCCCACGCAGCACCGTCTCACCACCAAAAGGACCCTACCCTGCCCTGTCTTTCCACCCACAGCTTCTCCCCACAGCACCATAGGGATCTCCCCAGGCAGGCTGAGTGCTGACCTTGGCAAGGACTCTGCTCTGAAGGACAGCCCTGGGCACCCCTGGCTGACCACCCACCTGCACACCTCTGCCGCTCTCCCTCTCATGCCCTGTCCCTCTGATGGTGCAGCAGGGAAGCCCTGCTCTGGAGCACAGCCTCCTCCTCCTCTATAGAAGAGAGAGATCCCATAGGCTGTGGGTTATTTCAGCTTTAGGAGATCCCTCCACGAACTGCAGCTGCATTTCTCTGCACCCAGAGCCTTACCTTGTCAAGGGCTGTGTTGATTTCTCCTCTTCTGAGCTCTCAGCATCCTCCCAGCCCCATCTGCCTTTAACCCCTCTCTCACTACACTTGATGCCGTCACTGTCTGCAGGCAGTGCCCTCAGCCCTGCTGCTCTTTGCAGAGGAGCTGCTCCTGAGCAGAGCTGTCTCTCTGCAGCACTGCCTGCTCACCATGAGCTCCCTCCGTCCCAGGAGCCCAGCCCAGCTCAGCAGCAGAGCATCAGCCCAAGGTGGCACGTTCTCTGCCCTCCCAGGCTCCCTGGAGATGTCCCTGGGGCTCCCAGAGCTTACAGCTCTTGAAAGGCAGCAGGACCTCTCCTGGGGTAGACTCAGGCTGAAGTAATCACTAATTGGACGCTGAACACTGGAAAGACTGATTTTAGAAGTGGCATTTGTCCTGCCATGGATTTGACCTCTACGGCAGGTGTAAATGTTCCCCTCCCTTTACCCTTCTCCCTGTCCCATTGCCAGGCAGGACAGCGCAGCAGTGAAAGGCAGGGATCATTCCCCCCTTCCACGGAGGGCAGGGATTCAGCTGAGTACATCAGGCTTCTCCTCTCTGCTGAGTAGCCTGGAGAGCGGAGTGGGGTTGAGCTCTCCCTCATGCACCCCACAGACTCACAGGAGGTAGGATTCCTCTTGCTTCAGCTCCATGGGCACAAAATAGGTGCCTGCAGGCCAGCTCCTTCCCTGAGCTCCCACGGGGATCCATGGCGATGAAGGGTGGCAGGCAGCTGGTCACACACAAACAGCTGGTGGCATTTGAGGTGCCAGGGGTACTCCAAGACTCGTGGATGTGTTTGTGGGCTCTGATGGAGCACACCTGGGACACCCACACCTGCCTGAGCATCAGCTGTGGGGTCTTGGGGACGGGTCCCTTGGTCGCCTCAGCCTACACCAGATGTTTAGGGCATCTGAAAGCCTGCGTCATGGTTTAACCCACGCAGCTAAAGTAACCACACAGCTGGTTGCTCACTCTCCCCTAGTGGGATGGGGGAGAGAATCAAAAAGAGACAAAAAAGGTAAAATATGGGCATTGAGAAAATCTTTTATAGGACAGAAAAGGAAGAATATAACAATAATGATAATAATAATAGAATAATATACAAACCAAGTGATGCACAGCACAATTGCTCACCAACCGAAGCCGATATTCAGTTAGTCCTCAAGCCGAACTCCCTCCTGGCCCACTCCTCAGTTATACACGGAGCATGATGTCATAGGGTATGGAATATTGTTTGGGTCAGCTGTCCTGGCTCTGTCCCTTCCCAGCTTGTTGGGCACCCCCGCCTTCTCGTTGGCAGGCCAGCATGAGAAGCTGAAAAGTCCTTGACTGCCTGGCAACAACTAAAACCATCCGTGTGTTACCAACATTGTTCTCATCCTAAATCCCAAACACAGCACTATCCCAGCTGCTAGGAAGAAAATTAACTCTATCTCAGCCAAAACCAGGACAGTCCGTGGGACTCACATTTCTGTGGTGGCTGCTGCACTTTCAGCTGACCAAATGGAAGAGTGCGCCAGAAGGAGGGTCAGATCTTTCTGTAGGCGCTCTCCAGTGCACTCACTAGAGCTCAGCTCACTGCCAAACTCAGGCCCAAGCCCATCCCTGCGTTGCAGGCACCTACATGATTTCAAGGAAATAATTGCAGTGGGGGATGGGCAGACACAGCATGGCCTCCCAAAGGGGTCGGGTGTGCCAGAACCTGAATGCCAGCATCACGGCAAGATGGCAAGGTCCACCTTGTCTATGCACCCAGGTGTGCCGCATGACTGGGAGGCACAACACACCAGGGTCTCCACTCATGTCGCTATGCTCTCAGCCCCTAATGGTCCTCCTCTCCATTGTCCTCTACCCACCTCCCTGATGATATGAAGAAAAGCCATGCCACTGATGTCCACGGTCTGGCTGGATTGCAAGCTGACCTCACCCAGGGCCTTTCTCAGTGGTACCTTGTGTTCCTGGAGATTGGCACAAGGTGCTGCAGAGTCATCTCAGTCAGCAAATTCACAGATTCACAGATTCACAGATTGGTCGGGGTTGGAAGGGACCTCTGGAGATCAGCTAGTCCAACCCAACGGCTAAAGCAGGATCACTTAGAGCAGGTTGCACAGGATTCCGTCCAGGTTGCACAGGATTCCGTCCAGGTGGGTTTTGAATTTCTCCAGAGAAGGAGACTCCACAACCTCTCTGGGCAGCCTCTTCCAGTGCTCGGTCACTCTCAAAGTGAAGATGCTTTTCCTCATATTCAGGTGGAACTTGCTGTGTTCCAGTTTGTGCCCGTTGCCCCTTGCATGGGCACTGGGCACCATTGAAAAGAGACTGGCCCATCCTCTTGACATCCACCCTTTAGATATTTAGAAGTACTGATCAGATCCCCGGCAGCTCCTGGCAGCACCAGGCCGCACGCTGCTGCAGTGCCCCGGGGCAGCTCAGTCTGGGCAGTACAGGAGCAATTCCACCTCAAATGCACGACACATTTTGCATTTGGGGTATCACCTGTATTCTATCTGTTTCAACATTGTGAAACTGTCTCAGTGAAAGGCCTTTGGGGGCTCCGACTAGCAAACGTTGACTCTGACATGTGGCTATATAGTTAATCCTTTAGACATAAACCGTTGGTCAAGTCTGAGCCTAAGACTGGACCCAGCTGAATAAGGGAAACTGATTAGTGTAGAACAATTTTAAAACAGAATATATAGTTTGGCAACACTTGAGTCAGGCCCCACAAACTCAGGCTTCGCCTGTCTCATGCTCCAGTACGAAAGAAAACAATTAGTAAAAGAGTTGGAATGTAGAAACAGGATAAGAGAAGCCATATATTAGGGAACAGTTCTTGGGTATGAACTAGAAAAAGACACAAAGTTTGAGGCATCCTGATAAAGGGGGCCCAATATGCCAAGAAGTCTGGGACCATCTGGGCAGGACGGATAACAAGGTTGCTGAGCTTGCAAAACGGAGATAATGAAGAAGAGGTCACCGAACTGTGTACACTGAAGAAGAGGAGAAAAAGGGGACTATTGTCTCCTCACCATCATGGCCTACGACCGCTACGTTGCCATCTGCAAACCCCTGCACTACGGGACCCTCCTGGGCAGCAGAGCTTGTGCCCACATGGCAGCAGCTGCCTGGGGCAGTGGGTTTCTCACTGCTCTGCTGCACACGGCCAATACATTTTCCCTACCCCTCTGCCACGGCAATGCTGTGGGCCAGTTCTTCTGTGAAATCCCCCAGATCCTCAAGCTCTCCTGCTCAGATGCCTACCTCAGGGAAGTTGGGCTTCTTGTGCTTAGTGCCTGTTTAGCATTTGGGTGTTTTTTGTTTTCATTGTGGTGTCCTATGTGCAGATCTTCAGGGCCGTGCTGAGGATCCCCTCTGAGCAGGGACAGCACAAAGTCTTTTCCACATGCCTCCCTCACCTGGCCGTGGTCTCCCTGTTTATCAGCACTGCCATGTTTGCCTGCCTGGAGACCCCCTCCATGTCCTCTCCATCCCTGGATCTGGTAATGGCAGTTCTGTACTCAGTGGTACCTCCAGCCATGAACCCCCTCATCTACAGCATGAGGAACCAGGAGCTCAAGGATGCACTGTGGAAACTGAGGACTGGATGATTTTCAGAAGCAATAAACTCTTCATCATCCTCTGCATATCTCATAGAATCATAGAATCATAGAATGGTTAGGGTTCGAAGGGACCTTAAAGATCATCTAGTTCCAACCCCCCTGCCATGGGCAGGGACACCCTCCACTAGGCCACGTTGCCCAAAACCTCATCCAACCTGGCCTTAAACACTTCCAGGGATGGGGCATCCACAGCCTCTCTGGGCAACCTGTTCCAGTGCCTCACCGCTCTAACAGGAAAGAATTTCCTTCTAACATCTAATTGTCCTGGTTCTGGCAAGGACAGAGTTAATTTCACAAGGAGCCAGGACAGGTGAGCCAAGCTGGCCGGGGGCTATTCCATACCATGTGACATCATGCTCATCATAAAAGGGGGGCTAGTCAGGCAGGGGAGGGGTGGCGCGGTTTTCGGCGTGGTTCCGGGACAGCCTGAGTGTCTGGTGGGTCGGTGGGTCGGTCGTCGGATCGGTAAATTGTTCACCCATTGTTAATATCTGTTATCAGTACTGTTGTTGATTGTTTCCCTCTCCCTTGCTGTCCCAGTAAACTGCCCTTATCCCAACCCTCGAGGCTTTGCCGTTGTTTTTCCGTTCTCCTCCCCAGCCCGCCGGGGGAGGGGTGATTGAGCGGCGCGTGGCACTCAGCTGCCGGCTGGGGCCGAACCACGTCACCATATCTTCTTGGAGATCAGGAAGAAAATGGAGCCAGGTCCTTCACAGTTGTGTATGATGGGAGGATGAGGGACAATTGGCATCAGCTGAAACAAGAGAGGAAAAACTGTCTCCCCATCAAGACAGTCAAGCACTGGAGCACATTTCCCAGAGAGTTTGTCTCATCTGCATTCTTGCAGCTTTTCAAGCCCCACATGAAGAAAGGCCTGAGCAATCTGCTCTGGCCCAATCTGATCTGACCCTGCTGTGATCAGGAGGTTGGCCTCCAGACCTCCTGAAGTCCTCTCCAGCATGAATGATTCTGCATTTCCATCCACAACGGATCTTCCCTTCATGATGGGAGGCAAAGCACTCAGGTTCCTGGTGACCACTCAAGTCAGACAGATAGAAGTTTGGTCAGATGGTCTGTGGCTTTCTTGTCCCACTCCAGGCATTGTTGCTCAGACACAGGACTGCTTGGCAGCTACCCCCAAACAGCCCTGATCCTTTCCTTTCCTTCACCTTTTCTTTCCTTTCCCCCTCTTTTCCCTCTCACAATTTCTTCCCCTTGACCATGCTTGTACCTTCCCATGCAAACAGCACATCTCTGTTGACCCTTTCCTCCCTGGCCCTACTTTGGCTTCCTTTGTACCTTCATTTGGTGTTTCTGAGCTTGTCACCATGGGAGTTCCTACCTTGGGTAGCAATTCCATGAAACTAGTACCTCCATCCGTTGTCTGTAGTGTCCTGCAATTTCTCATGCTGTTATGTTGGCAGAGGCACCACAAATCCAGTGGGCCATCTGTACGCACACACGAACAGCTGTCCAAACAGAGCTTCACTCCAGAGGGACCTTGAGCAACTCTGGGATTTGGCAAGAGAAACCTCATGAAGTTTTGCAAGGAGAAGTTGCATGTTCTTTTTGGGGGGGCACGATAACCCCAAACATGAGGGCAGGCTGGGACCTGAACAGCCCAGGAGTGACCCTGAGGAGAAAGGCCTGGATGTTCCAGGAAAAAGGCCTGGATGTTCCAGGATATGGTTGGCTTTCTGGGCCGCAAGTGCTCATTGCCAGCTCATGTCGAGCTCATCACTCAACAGCCCCAAGTCCTTCTCCTCAGGACTGCTTTCAGTCCATTCTCCACCCAGCCTGGAGTTGTGCTTGGGATTGCAGCACCTTGCACTTGGCCTTGTTGAACTTCATGTGGTTTGCATGGGCCCACCACTCAAGCCTGTCAAGATGGAGGAAAAGAGGACACAGAGGATCTCAGACCTGTCTACACCTGCTCTGACTAAATTCAGCAGTGGCCACCGAGTATCTTTGTTTCTTCTTTAACTGTTCCTGCAGTAGTAAACACTCACTATGGTGCCCTTGAATTGCCTTGCAGGTTTAGATTGCGTTTTGATCTGGACCACTGCTGAGCTTGGAGGATGCTGTCCTTGAACACCAGCAGTATCGAGCTCTTCCACCACGCTTTAGCAGTGTATCCCATCAGTGTCACGGCTTGTTCTTCAACCGTTCCTGCTCCAGATCATCCTTTCTGTGCCCCTGCCTGAGGACCTTACTGCACATTTGGGCTGAAACACCCCATCTGTGGCACCAGGCAAGCTCTGACTTGCCATTAGGAAACCTGGTACCAAGTGTCCAAGACCTCATGTGTGCAAAGGCTTTGCTTCAGAGCAGAGACATGGTATTTACAAAAGAGAGCTGGACGTCTTTCTAGCCCTAGGACTACACACCCAGAATGAAACGCCTGAATTCACTCAACTGAAGACATCCCTCCAGCTTGGAGAACTTGGATCCTTTGCTGTAACCTTCCTCGTGTCCTGTCTAGTGATGAGACAAGAAAATGGGATTGTCATGCCCAAATCTTTTTGAATAGGAGAAATGCTACTGCTGGAACTAAGTGTGTCTGCAGAGGTGAGGGAGGGAACATCAGTGATTGCTTCAGCCTGTTTCTCAGCAGGTTCCCCCAGAGCCCCAGGGACACCTGGAGGGAGCCCAGAGGGGGCAGAGAAAGTGCTGCCTTGGGCTGGTCCTCTGCTGCTGAGCTGGGCTGGGCTCCTGGGATGGAGGGAGCTCATGGCAAGCGGGCAGCGCTGCAGAGAGACAGCTCTGCCCAGGAGCAGCTCCTCTGCAAAGCGCAGCAGGGCTGAGGGCACTGCCTGCAGGCAGCGAGGGCAGAGGGGGAAACGGCAGAGATATTACAGGCACTGTGGAGTGGGCTAATGCTGAGAGTTCGCTGTTGGAGAAATCTACACAGGCCTTGACACGGTAAGTGTCTGGCTCCAGGTCGATACACAAATGTCCTGGAGGGGCTTCCTAGAGCTCACACATCTTGCTGCAGCTAAGATCTGGCAGGATGGCAATCAGGGTTTCTTTACTGTGGAGAAGGACATGCTCCAGAGCAGGGCTTCTGCGTAGCACCATCAGAGGGACAGCACACAAAGTTTCCCTTCTCCTGGGGCTGGCTGCAAGGGTGTGCAGCCAGGTGTACAGCCAGGGGTGCCCAGGGCTGTCCTTCAGAGTGGGGTCCCTGCACCCCAGGGGCTGTGTGCTGGAGCAGGGACTCTGCTGCCTGCCAGGGTCAGCACTCAGCCTGCCTGGGGAGCTCCCCACAGCACCTGGGGATAAGCTCTGGGTGGAAGGGGTGATGCCTGGCAGGGCAGAGGCCTTCTGGAGTCAAGAGGGTGTTGCATGGGTCAGAGGTGCTCACAGGTTCAGATCCCCCGCCAGGGCATTTGCAGAGGGTCCTTTTGAAGCAGGACATCAAGGCAACATGTACCTGAAAGTGCAGGAACCTGTGCTTTCAGTTTTGCGCTCTTCATTGGCTGGGGGGCAGTGGGAGATGGGAATTTATTTCTCTGCTCTGGTGAAGGCACGGAGACCCTAGTTCTAATTCAGACTTCTCTGAACTGCTGCTGAGCCCCCGCACACACAGAGATGTCCCTGCTTCCAGGAGGGGTCTGCAGGGCAGAGCTGAGCACACAGTGGGTGCGATGGGGTCTGTGAGCACTGACAGGGAGGAGATGTGGGGACAGAGAAACAAATCCCGGCAGGAACAGCTCCAGGCTGCAGAGATATGGGCAGGGAGTGAGAAGAAGCTGCTGCCAGAAATGCCAGGGGAGGGGGGGGAATTCAGGCACCTCTGTGCCATTTGCTACAGCGCCGACGCCTTCCCCAGAGCAAGCCCCTGATCTCTTCTGCCACACAGCAGAGCCTTCACCTTGAAGGCCATGTGCTCCACGGCATGAGTTACCTCCTCGGCAGATGGACCCCTGATGAGGGGAATCTCCCAAGTGCTCATCCGTTTGTCCCCGTACTGCCTCCATCAACAGGGGCATTGGGGAATTTCTCCAGTTCCCCCCTCCTCTTCATGCTGCCTTTCTTCCCACCTAAGGTGGGAGCTCCGGGCAATGCTGCTTGCAGGGCTCAGTGAGCCAACTCACTGTTCCGGACAGGTGATCTTGAGGACATTTGGTTATTTCCCTGGGCCATCCTGCTGTGCTGCAGGCTGTCTTCCAGAAGGGCACAGCCTTCCCGTTCCGTCTGTGTGTTACGTAGCAGCCCCTCAGTACTAAGGCCATGGAAATGCTGCTGGCAGGGTGTATGCAAGCACCTGTGATGAGCCCCCTGCGTCCCTGGCTGGGAGGGGAGGGCTGAGCTGAGACAATGTGAGGAGTTTGGAGATGGGCACTTGGGAACTGCATTCACCCCATTGTCCATTTTCTTCTCAGGGGGGTCTGGGTGCAATCGCTCTCCAGCTCAAGGAGGTGACAGCCTAGGGTAACTGAGACCGGGTCTGACGGACAGACTGTCAGTCTGCACAAAGGGACAGTCCCTTTACCACACAGGACCCACAAGGTTTCTCTCAGCGACAAGCAGAAGTGCCACTTGGGGGATCCTCAGCCAGCTCCCACCCGAATTCACTAAATGGACCAGCAAAAGGTCTTTCTGAAAGGAAAGAGGCGGTTTGGGGGGTTTCCATGAGAACCGGAAGAAATACTTCTCTGAGATGTCTACCCTAACTTGTCACTACTTCTTCCTCCTTTGACAGGTCCCAATGCCCAGAGACAGCAAATGTCCAATGACAGCTCCATCACTGAGTTCCTCCTCCTGGCATTCGCAGACACACGGGAGCTGCAGCTCTTGCACTTCGGGCTCTTCCTGGGCATCTACCTGGCTGCCCTCCTGGGAAACGGCCTCATCATCACTGTCATAGCCTGTGACCACCACCTCCACACCCCCATGTACTTCTTCCTCCTCAACCTCTCCCTCCTTGACTTGGGCTCCATCTCCACCACTCTCCCCAAAGCCATGGCCAACTCCCTCTGGGACACCAGGGCCATCTCCTATGCAGGATGTGCTGCCCAGCTCTTTTTCTTTCTCTTCTTTATTGTAGGGGAGTATTGTCTTCTCACCATCATGGCCTACGACCGCTACGTTGCCATCTGCAAACCCCTGCACTATGGGACCCTCCTGGGCAGCAGAGCTTGTGCCCACATGGCAGCAGCTGCCTGGGGCAGTGGGTTTCTCTATGCTCTGCTGCACATGGCCAATACATTTTCCCTACCCCTCTGCCACGGCAATGCTGTGGACCAGTTCTTCTGTGAAATCCCCCAGATCCTCAAGCTCTCCTGCTCAGATGCCTACCTCAGGGAAGTTGGGCTTCTTGTGCTTAGTGCCTGTTTAGCATTTGGGTGTTTTGTTTTCATTGTGGTGTCCTATGTGCAGATCTTCAGGGCCGTGCTGAGGATCCCCTCTGAGCAGGGACGGCACAAAGCCTTTTCCACATGCCTCCTTCACCTGGCCGTGGTCTCCCTGTTTATCAGCACTTGCATATTTGCCTACCTGAAGACCCCCTCCATGTCCTCCCCATCCCTGG
The DNA here is from genome assembly GCF_028858705.1 of Grus americana. NCBI lineage: Eukaryota > Metazoa > Chordata > Aves > Gruiformes > Gruidae > Grus > Grus americana. Next base: position 187,177 of record NW_026561988.1, read on the forward strand.
ATCTGGTAATGGCAGTTCTTTACTCAGTGGTGCCTCCAGCCGTGAATCCTCTCATCTACAGCATGAGGAACCAGGAGCTCAAGGATGCAGTGTGGAAACTGAGGATGGGATGATTTTCAGAAGCAATAAACTGTTCATCATCATCTCCATATCACTCATAATATAACTCATTGCAGCCCCAACCTGTCTTCTGAAGTTTTTGTTGCTTTTGTTTTGGGGGGGATTTTGTTTTTTTTCTTTTGTTTTACTGATGATAATGTGGTCCACAAAGCAATGTCATTATTCATGCCACTTCTGCATCAGGATCTACCTTTCCTGTGTGATCCAGAGAGTGTGTTAATGAGAAGCAAGACTGTCTGTACATTTAAAGAAATCAAAGGACCCTGCAGTGACTGGTTTGTTTGAGATCCTTCCTGAGAGACCTTTCTGGAGCTGCAGGTCAGTGCCTGTGTGCACAGGTGGAGGGGAAAAGAGTCCCAGCACAGGAGCACTGCCAAGCAGCACCAGCGCTTGGTCTTTCCTGAGCTGCTCTCTTTTCACTTCCACACTCTCTTTCTGAGCTCTTCTTTTGGTGCAAGGCCTGAGAGCACTGGCAGCTTGGTCAGAGTCCTGCTGCGTGGCAGTCCTGTGATCATAGGCAGGGACAGGCAATGGGCACTACTATGACAGAGTTTGCCCCCATAACAGTGTTTCCGTCAGACAAGGGGACCTCCTGAGGCAGTGCCTGAAGGCGTAGGTCTTCCTTCAAAGTGGCTGTGAAGAACAAGCTCAAGAAAGTGCCCTGGTGAGGAAAACACCAGTGAACAGACCAAGTGTTTGAATGTGCAGGGTGGGGGAACGCACGCAGCAGTGTCCTCGCACAGCCAGTCCTCCTGGGATAGCCTTGAAGGACCAGCAGAGCAGGGTCTGGTCTGTGCCTGTGGTCACTGGACACCCCAAGGAAAGTGCCCCAGGGCAATCATCACAGGCCAGCCCCTTGCAACCACCATTCCCAACACTGGCTTCTCACTCCAGCTCAGAGAGGTGGTTTGTCCCTCCTGTTCAGAAGGAGGACACTGCATGACTAGGTCAGAAGTCCACGTCTACATTTTACAGACGAGATAGAAGCATGCACATCATGTGCATGTGGGGACACGAACCTGAGTGAGCATGAATGCCATCAGCTGTTCCTCAGAGGTGCCATGAAGGCTCGAGGGACAGACAGTGTCTTGAGGTCACTTCACTGGGAGAGTAACTTCCCCTGGGAAACCACCTGAATGCAGCACTGGGATGGGCTTCCTTGGACCTAAGTCCCGGTGTCCATTCCTCATGCAGTGGGGCATCTCAGATGAGTGCAGGGCAGGGCGACACACTGCAGGGCTGAGGTGCCTCCCAGCCTCCTCCGGGAGTGGCAACAAGAGGCCAGAGAGACACTGTGACTGCTGCGATGCACTGCCTCTGTGTCTGCAAGGGAAGGACTCATGGCTCTGAACACCCCTGTGTATATGAGGAGTCAATGAGGCCAGCTCAGGTGCGGACATCTCACAGGGCCTTGACGTTTCTATTTGTGACTGCAGGAACAACCCCCAACTTCCCCTTGAGATTCCTCTCAGCCGCCTTGGACAGGCTCATTGCAAATACTCCTGTCTGCTCGCGTCACCCTTTCTGGATTGTGCCCTCAAATGTGTCAGAGCAATCAGAGAGGTTTTGGGATCCTCAGAAAGGGCAGACATCAAACATTTCTTCAAGAAGGGCAAGGAGGAGGACTGGGAGAATTACAGGCTGGTCAACCTCACCTTAGTCCCTGAGAAGGTGATGGGCCAAATACACCTGCAGGGATTCACAGGCACATGAAGGAGAAGGAAGGGACTGCCAAACCCACATGGGTAGGGGCAAGAAGGGCATGTTTCATACCTGGACCTTAGCAAGGGCTTTGACATGGTCTCCATAGTCTCTATACAGTCGGATTGGGCCAACCCTGTTGAATGTCTTTATTAACTCCCTGTACAATGTGACAGAGGGCATTTTCAGCTCCTTTGTGGATGATGCCAAACTGGGCAGAGCCTCTGAGCGACCTCATCAGGTTAACCCTGCCTTGAGCAGGATAGCCGGACAAGAGGAACTTCAGGGCTCTCTTCCAACCTGAGTTATTTGATGATTCCATGAGTCTCTCCCTTGGAGAGCTTTTGGAGACAGAATCGACAGAGGAAGAAGACAAAACAAAGAGGCCGAAGTAGAGATAGAAAATGCAGCAGTAGAAATACAGCAGTTCCTCTGAGGAACATTTCTCCACTCAAATTGTTGGTAGGAAATCTACTGGATAAATTTGATGAAAGCAGCTTACTTTTACCTGCTCAGGTACTGGGCCACAAAGAGGGTGATGGTTGGGCATGGTATGATGTGGTCAATTGTGTATAAGTACCTCATAATCCAGTAGGAAGCAAATGGGGAGGTGAGGTCAGTTCTGCCTCTGGAGGTGATAGGCCAGCAGCAGGAACGTGGCTGAGAAAGGGACTCTGAGGTCACTTCATTCTGAAATAGCTGACAGGCCAGACCTTGGCCCATGGCTGGGATATGTGCTTTAAAGCTCACATCTGACAGCGTCTCTGACAGGCCAGCAGAAGGCACCTGGTTGGCACATTGTCTGTGAGATCCCATCTGCCAAAGGACCTAGGCTTAGTCCAGGAAGGGGGCTTATATCTTGGTGGTCAGGTCTGTTCTGCCTGAGAACATGATGGGACAGCAGCAGGCACACGGCTTGGTCGTGTCTATCTGAGAACCTGAAAGGCTAGCAGCCTTGGGAGATCATGGTGAGGTTACTTCTGTCTGCTCAGCTGAAAGGCCTCAAGAAGACTGGTGGGTTGGGATGCCTGCCTGAAGGGTTGTTTCTCAGATGGTGGAGCTTTCCTTGGAGGTAGGAAACAACAGGAGAGAGAAATGCTGCCACACAGTGCAGCGTGGAAGGTGGAGACTGGACGTGAGGAGGAAGAACTGTCACTCCAAGGGTAGTGCTGTGGTACAAGAAGTCATCCCGAAGGAGTGTGAGATCAGTCCATCTCTTTGTGTTTCAAGGAACAGAGCGTGAGGGTGGACAGATGTCCGTGAATGTATGGAAATGCCAGGGTGAGAGCAAGGTGAGGTAGTAAGAGGGGTGTCTACAGTGTGCAGGGAAAAGAAGCAGCTGTGGGACAGCATAGGACAACGTGTGGTGGAGATGGCAAAGGGCGCTGGCAAGGCTGGAAGTCACCAAGAGAACCCAAGTCTGTGTCCCCTTGGCAATCATCTCTGCCACCAAGGCCTGTGAGGAGACATGTTGTCCTAAGGCACTGGGGGGCGCTCGTTGCCTCCTTGCACACCCCCAGTAAGGCTGGGAACTGCCATCCCGTTGTCCTTCACTCAGCATGACACCCCCCACATCCCACTGCCCCAGGAAGAGCCCTGAGCAAGGCGTGAAGGACAGGATCTGCCTTCCCAGGGGCTGGGGGTCAGGCCTTGGCCCTTCTGCTTCATCAGACAAAAGCAGGGCTTCCTCTGCATCTCAGCTGCCTGCACATTACCTTTGCCTGCCTGCAATCATGGCCTCCAATTATCCCTTCTAACGAGTCCTCGGGGAGCCTTTGCTGGTCATGGTGCTCAGTGGGACTCAATGCTTCAAGGTACTCTGGGTTTTTTCCTTTTACACTGAGTCTTTGAGAGGTTTGTGCAATCTCCTCTCAGTACCTGAGGTTTGTTACTCAGCACCAAATACACCATGGGACTCATTAAAATAAAGTAAGCCCTAACGAGCCATCTCTCTCCCTGTGATTTTCTTCAAGTCTTCAAGAGTTGTACAGATAATTGGAGTTGTTTCCCAGTGTAGTTATGGAGAAAGATTTCAAAGAACTGCTAATAAAGAGGAGGTTTTATTTCCAAGGGTGTATTTTACTACTTTTCAGTTTAGAGAAGAGGTGATGGCAGCATTCCCCAGTAGATCTTGCTCCAGGGTCTCTCCTAAGGACGCCTGGACAGGAGGAAAAGCAGTCCCTTGAGGTCTGACACAGCATGGACAGCCTCCACCTCAGCTCCCCAGCCCCACCATTTCTCTCATTGGCCACCGGGGACTTTCCCTTACATCAGACTTCTCCACTGAATTCTGCAGCTGGATGTTACAGCTCCTTTGTACCAACCCACACTTGCTTTCCTTAGAGAAATGGCTGCACATATTATTTTTTTTTTGCCTATTTGCAAGCAAAGAAAAGTCAAGCACGATAAAGTTTCATCGACAATAAAACACACTCTGCACCATATGCTTACTACAAGCTGCCTCTAATGACGTTGCATTTCTACAAGGGATAATCATATGAGGAATGTTTTAGACAGGTAGGTGCCAAAAGCTAGCTATAAACACAGCTAAAGAGTTGGCTAAAGAGCAAATTGGACTAGTGTCGTGATTTAATCTGGTCGGCACCTAAACCAACCCCACAGCTGTTCTCTAACTCCCCTTCCTGGGATGGGGGAGAGGACTGAAAATGGAAAAAAAGTAAATCTCTATGGGTTGAGATAAAGACAGTTTGATAGGACAGAAAGGGATGATGATGATGTTAATAATAACAACAATAATAACAGACTATACAAAACAAGTGATGAACAGCACAATTTCTCACCACCTGAAGTCGATGCTCAGCAAGATCCCAACCTGCCCCGTCTCCTGGCAAGCCCCCAGTTCTATATGGAGCATGATGTCATAAGGTATGGAATATCCCTTTGGTCAGTTTGGGTCAGCTGTCCTGGCTGTCTCCCCTCCCAGCTTCTTGGTGCCCCCCAACTTCTCGCTGGCAGGCCATATGAGAAGATGAAAAGTCCTTGACTGCTTGGCAACAACTAAAACCATCAGTGTGTTATCAACAATACTCTCCAAAACACAGCACTATCCCAACAGCTAGGAAGAAAATTAACTCTATCCCTGCTGAAACCAGGACAGCTACTTAATCACAGGGCAAGCATTTAACTCCCTGATGTCAAAACAGCAGCTTGGGGTGGGTGACAGGAATGTGAAGGAACAAAGAGTAAGGGGAGGCGAAAACTGGAGCATAATCGAAAAGGCCTTTGTCTAGACAGTCTGCTGGAAAGATGACTTTAGAAATGGTTGTTGTTATCAGGAGAGGTGAAAATATAGGAAAGATCAGGGAAATTAAAAACTCCATATAATGGGCAGAGTAGTGATGATGAAGGTACAGGGGAAGATCAATATTTCTTTTGAATATCCCTTTTCAAAGTTCACAGGCTTGGTAGAGGTCTCTTGTGAGTGAGGACGTGCAAAAACTGCACCCATCTTGGAAAGTGGCCAACATTGCAACCCAGGGAACCCCAGGCTGCACCAGCTCACTTTGGTGAGGAGTGTGCCATCAGGTAGAGTCTTCTCAGGTGACATATCTGGGCACCCAGATGAGAAGAACGTGTCCACAAGCTGTCAGCATGGACTTCCCAAGGGTATATCATGCCTCACCAACCTGGTTGCCTTCATGACAAACTAACTGCAGTTATGCATGAGGCGAGAAGAGGGGCCATCGTTTACGTCAGCTTCAGCAAGACACATGGCATGATCTCCCTCACTATTCTTGCTCCCACATTAGGCCATTACAGTCTGGAGGGGTAGACAAACAGATGGGTAAAACACCAGCTGGATGATCAGGCTGAGAGCGCAGTGGTGAAGGGGTCATACCCTACGTGGAGGCCAGTGAGACATCCTGGGGCATCGTGGGGCAGCACAGGGGATGCTCCTGGGCCCTGTGCAGTTTATCACCTGCATCCATGACCTGGAGGAGGCAACTCTCACCACGTGTGTCAATGACACTAAATGGGGGGGGGGGGATCGTTCCTGTGCAAAGCCGTTCAGGGGAAACGTGCCAGGCAGAAGGGCTGTCCTGTCAGGAACTTCATGACAGAGAAGACAGACAAAGGCCAGGTCCTGCACCTGGGACAGACTGACACCAGCAGTGGCCGGGGCTGAGGAATGCCTGGCTGGGGATCAGCCCTGCCTCAAAGGCCCTGGTGGTGCTGGGGGACAAACGACAACGATCGATCCCACCGTGCGACCTGCTAGCAGGTAGTAGTGGAGTGTGTGAACTGGAGTGTCAGCAGGAGAGTGAGGGAAGCGACTGTGTCCCCCTGCTTATCGCTGGATAAAGCCTTGAGCAACGCTGTCTGACTCCATACCTGATTCTGTTGTGAGCAGGACGCCAGAGCAGAGACCTCCTGAAATCCCAGGTGGTTTCCAGGGCAATGACGGAGAGAAAAAGAGGTCACCGCTGCCTCCTGCAGCATCAGGGACTGAGGAGTGTGCTCCTGCCTCTTGGCTCCTGACAACGGTAAGTGCCTTTTGGCCTGCCCTGAAATGCGGAGATAGTGTGGCAGCACAGACACCGCCAGCAGCAGCTGCAGGCATCTGTCCAGCTTGGCCGGGCTCACTGGAACGGGCTTCCTTCAGCTCTGAGAAATGCCGCCTGTGAGACAGTCACCGTATGAGAAGTTCTCTGGCAGTTTCCCGTCAGCAAAGCTGGCCGGAACTCTGCTCTACCTGTGATCTTGCGAAGCGCTGAGACATCGGAGAGTTACAAAGAATTGGCTGTATGTCTGAGGGCATTTTGAAATGACAAGGAAATGCTGGCATGTGGATAACCTGCATACAAATGGGTGCTTTGAGTTAAAGCCTTAATTTAACATACATGTGGGTATCTCACAGTTTTTTCAGAAAACAAAGGTATTTCTTTTTTTCGGTACACTTACATGAATCAGTAGGTAGATTAGAAAACAGCCATGGTGACTTTTCCCTCACACCAACCCCAATGTTGTCTTGGAAACAAAGGTAACAAAGGAACAAACCTCTGTGAGATACATAAAACTCACAGGAAAAAGGCAGGAATGCCTTGGAAAAAGAATCAAACTACTAGGACCACATGTTTTTGTGAATCCAGATTTTTCTCGTGAGAAAACCCTTCTGTGTTTTTCATTTGGCTAATCTGAATGCTTTAATTACATGTTTTATGACCTGCTGTTCTCCTCAGTAATGCATCAGAGTTTAAGAAGACTTTGCAAAGGGAGTTAGCGATGGCTGGGGAGACACCGCCAGCATCCTCAGTCCTCTGCCTGGAAGAGCATATTCCTTCCCCATGTCAAACTGAGCTTCTTAAACATCTTTCAGCTGAGTCTCTTCTTCATAGGAAGACACCTGCTACTGCAGTGCTGCTTGCTTGGAGCTCACATCCTGCAAGTGCGCCCCGCAAGAAGTCTTGATGCTCTGGGAAGGTGGGAAATGCAAAGGGAAGGCTCAGTTCCCCAGGCAGCAAGAGCATTGCTCTCCTTCTGCGAGGGCTTGCAGGGGAGAGGGAAGCATTGCAGGGCTGGGATCAGAGCGAATGGGCCCTCGGCTGGATTTGTAAGCTGTCAGAAATCCAAGTGACAGAGCAGGAAACTTAGGAAAGCTGAATAATTCAGGACTCATGGAGAAGTTACAAGTGTCTGACCTGTTCAGAAAAAGTGGGTATCGTCAGGACATGACCCAATTTTAATCACCTTCTTCTCTGTATGACTGAAAACTGCATGAAGCCGTTTGATTGCTTGCATAAACGTGTCTTTTAGCACCCTGAAAACTTGTGGTTGATGCAGAGACTGCTGCTCATCTGTCTTGTTAAGAAGTCCCATGGATGCATCAGTATTACTCGATTCCTTGACGGATAGAAGCCTGTTTTAATTTTGATGGGATTCACCCTTCGCCACGTAAAAATGAATGATTCAGATCTAAATATATTCTCCCAGATCTTTGTGTGTGGACACAGTATCAAGAGATGAGCTCTTACACGTGAGGAAAGCTGGGATTAATGTCTCTCACTAAGGTCTAAGAATCAAGCCATGCCTTGCCTTGCTTTGTTTTGATTGCCTCTCCGTGCCCAGCCCAGCCTTGCTTTCTCTTCCCCTTTTTCGTCCCTCTCCTCCTTTTCACCCTATGTCTTCTTAATGTTCTTACATTCAATGCAGCTCCTACAAGATCTGGACAAGGAACGTAAGCAAGACTGTTCTTAAAGGGGCTAGTATTGATCCATCCTCTTCCTTTTCTCTCATCTCTCACCAGATATTCTAGGTAATAAAATCACCTCTAAAAAAAGAAAGTCAAGTTTCTGTTATCCATGTGACAAAACCCAGACATTCAGGCTCAAGGATTCTGTTCTCTCCTCCCTTTACAAACCTCCCTGCAGCAAGCAACCCATGTTAGATTGCCAAACGTTCATGCATATCTTGGTCAAGCTTGCCTAACCCTGCAATCACGTGTCTGCTGATGTTTGTAATCTTTCTCCAGGCTTGGAGTGTACGTGATGGTGGACAAGCCATCAGCATCCTCTAAGAGCCTGTGGTTTGGCTTGCTCTGCATAGGGAAAATGCCCCAAAGAAAAGGCTTGGAGAACCACACCGTTGGATCTGGATTCATTCTCCTGGGATTTTCTGAGCACTCCAGCCTGCAGGGCCTGTGCTTCACCATATTCCTGCTCATCTACCTCGTGGCTCTCACAGGGAACAGCCTGATTGCACTCATCACAGTGCTGGACTCAAGCCTCCACAGCCCCATGTATTTCTTCCTGAGGAACCTGTCCTTCCTGGAGATCTGCTCCACGTCAGTCACTCTGCCAAAAATGCTGGTGGGTTTCCTGATGGAAGACGGCAGGATCTCCTTCCTTGGCTGTGCTGCCCAGCTCTATTTCCTGGTTTTGCTGGGCAGCATCGAATGCCTTCTCCTGGCTGCCATGGCCTACGACCGCTACATAGCCATCTGTGACCCCCTGCACTACACCCTCATCATGAGCAGGGGTGTCTGCATCAGACTGCTGGTGGGGTCGTGGGTGGTCGTCGTACCAGTGCAAGTAGGACAGACCTACCAGGTGTTCACTTTGCCCTTCTGTGCATCCCGGGACCTTCGCCACTTTTTCTGGGATGTCCCCCCTCTGCTGGAACTGGCCTGTGCAGACACTTTCTGGAACCAAGTGATGCTGTACACCATCATCCTGGTCTTTGCGATCCTTCCCTTCTCCTTCATAGTTATTTCTTACATTAAAATTATCAGGGCAATTCTGAGAATACCTTCAGTTCTGGGCAGACACAAAGCCTTTTCCACCTGCTCTTCACACCTCGCGGTGGTGACGCTCTTCTATGGCTCAGCCACAATCGTCTACTTAAAGCGATGGTCAAGGGATTCTGTAGACCCTGACAAGTACCTTGCCCTGTTCTACACAATTGTGACCCCCATGTTTAACCCTGTCACCTATAGCCTGAGGAACAAGGAAGTGAGAATTGCCTTGAAGAGACTCCTATGGACAAAGTGATACTACAGAATATGTAAAATAGCCCCAAATAGTCCCAAATGCCCCACTGGGGTACGTGGTTGTCTGAAAAAAGGCATCCCACATTTGCCCCAAAAAACCCCACATGTCCAGCTTGGCTTCCATCCTCCTCAAGAAGGGGGAAGGTGGCCTGAGGCATTCCTGGTATGTCATGCCCCACCATGATTAATGCAAACAGCTCCTTCAAGCTCTGTCTGACCAATGTAAAGTTAAAGGGAAATAGCCGAATTGTGGTCAGCAGTCAATGAGGCCCAAAGGTGACACAACCGATGAAGAGATGACTACCCTCAGGTTTGAGAAATCACTTGCTAGACCCCATGGACTGTCTAGAGTGTCACTGCATGGAATCAACCTAAAAACATTAAAAGACATGAAGGTCATCTTCCCCTGCTATGATGTCTTGCACTGAGTTGTGTAATGTTTCACTAACTTGACAGAAAGAATAAAAAAAAAAGTCACCGGGGGGAAAGTCCAGCACTGGGATAGAGTTCCAGGGACCCATGGAGTGTCTTTTTGCCATGGTTTAATACCAGTCGGCAACTAAGCACCACACAGCAGCTTGCTCACTCCCCACCCTGGTGGGAAAGGAGAGACTCGGAAGGGTAAAAGTGAGAAAACTGGGGGGCTGAGATAAAGGCAGTTTATTAGGTAAAGCAAAAGCCGTGCACACAAGCAAAGCAAAACAAGGAATTCCTCCATCACTTCCCATCAGCAGGCAGGTGTTCAGCCATCTCCAGGAAAGCAGGGCTCCATCACGCGCAATGGTTACTTGGGAAGACACACACCGTCACTCCCAATGCCCTCTCCTTCCTTCTTTTTCCACCAGCTTTTATGGCTCAACACGATGTCATATGGTATGGAATATCCCTTGGTCAGGTGAGGTCAGCTGTCCCAGCCGTGTCCCCTCCAAACTTCTCGCTGGTGGGATGGTGCGAGAAGCAGAAAAGGCCTTGACATCGTGCAAGCACTGCTCAGCAGTAACTAAACCATCCCTGTGTTATCAACACTGTTTTCAGCACACATCCAAAACACAGCCCCATGCAAGCTACTATGGAGAAAATTAACTCTGTCCCAGCCAAAACCAGCACACGCATTTATGTACTGAATCTGCTTTGCCAGTCTGAAACTGTCTCTTTAAAAAATGAGCCAGTGGGGGGTTGTAGCCCAAATGCCTATGCAGCATGAAGTGGGTTTCCCCAAACGGAGCAGCTTTGCACAATGTCTGCTCCACGAGGGGAAATATCTCAGCCTGCAATTGCAAATGGCTGATGCTGTGGAGGACAAATGTGTTTCCTGAGACAATATTCGATAAGCAAACAATACAAAAAGATTGGGAAGGTGAATGGGTAGGACAGAAACAGGAAAATTGCCCATCCACTGGAGCTCTGCAGAAGGAGGCTGGAGTGGTGCCCAGCATGAGGTGCTACAGTGGGATCAGCACCTAGACAAGACTTTTGTAGGGAAGGCTTTGCAAAGGAATAGCCTGACCTCACCCACCTGAAAAATAGACCCCGGGCAGCGTATTGAAGTGATGGTGAGATATGTCCCGGGGTAAAAGACCTTTGATGAGAGAAGGCTGGAGAGCTTTGGGTTGCAGAGATTGGAGGTAGTCCTCTGGCAATCTGAGTAGACTAAGCTTTGGAAAGGAGGAAAATAAAGACGCTCTCAAGGATGTTTAAGGAATTAGTGGTACTGTCACTAATAACACGATTCCAATTTTGTTTGTTTGTTTGTTGTGAGGTTGTTTTTGTTGATTTGGTTTGGTTTGGTTTCCTTTGGTTTAAATTATAATTATCATTATTGCTGTTGTTATTTTTCATTCATGGTTTTTATGTTTCTTTCTTCACAAATATTTGCATTCACGTCACTATATCTGAGTCACGTACTGACTTTGCATGTATAAGTGAGCCTGGCTGCCTTTATAAAAGTATGTTCAACACTGCTCAGAGTTAGCGTGACTCGTAGCATCTCCATAATACAGTGGGATCTCCCCGGTGCAGTGCTTTCTGTCTGGGCTCTTTCTCCAAAGAGGCATGAGGAACTGCCCCACTGAAATTCCTCTTCCTCCATGTGTTTGGGAGCAAAAAGCTCAGCGTCTGTTTGTGACCTTTTAGAGACGAGACGTCGGACGGGATTTATCCGTCACCAGTTGGTGTCTGATGACAGGTAAGATGGTGAGTGTAACTGAGGGGTGTGCCCAGGGCTCTCACACAGGTGACATTAAGGACACCCATCGTCTAGGAGAGGAATCTGGAGCTGCCTGGAGGGCGCAGTGGTTCTCCAGGAGCGGCATGTTCCCAGGGTTGAGTGGGTATGGAAGAGGTCGGCAAAGATGGGGTTGAGGCCTAAAGTACAGGACATGTGCAGACCTCCTCGGGGCACTCTCCAGTTCCTCCCCACCTCTCGACAGCAGCAATTCCCACAGAGGGACACACCGGTCCAGATGTCACCACACCACGGCTCACTGCAGGGGGATGAAAACTCAAGATGTCTGGGGTGGCAGAGCTTCTCCTACCACGGCCTCAGATGCAGTTGACCTTGTTCACGCTGAGCACGCACCACTGGCTGGTATGGTGTCCCTTGTAGTGCCTACAGCACAGAGGACCCAAATCCTTGCCTGCTAGCCAAATCATTGTATTCCCTTCCCTGCATGCAGTAGTCATGCCACTCTCCTCGAGCTGCATTTCCCTCTGGACACCTATCAGACAACTTAATGCAATTTCTGGTGCAATGATTGTGAGGCTTTTGGGGAGTCAGCAGTCCTAGGATGAAAGCAAGCACACATTCAAAATTCACCAGGATTCACACGATTTTGAAGGCTTTTGTAAGATGCTGGTATGAACATGTATCACAGTTTCTGCAGGGGCTATGGGAAAGCCCATACGTACAGTAGTAATGTCTCCAGGAGCTGATCTTAAACTCTCCATCTATCCAGGAGCTGGCCCTGGGATTCCCTCATCCTTCCAGTTATCCCATGGAGAAACACATACACACAAACACACACACACACACAGACAAACACACACACACACAGAGTCATGTATTTGGTAGCGGGAGGGCTACAGGGGTGGCTTCTGCGAGAAGCTGCTAGAAGCTTCCCCTGTGTCCGATAGAGCTGATGCCAGCCGGCTCCAAGACAGACCCAATGCTGGCCAAGGCCAAGCCTATCAGCAACTGTGGCAGTGCCTCTGTGATAACATATTTAAGAAGGAAGATAAAGAGAGCGACTGAGACTATTTGAGAGGAACAACTCTGCAGACACCAAGGTCAGTGCAGAAGGAGGGGGAGGAGGTGCTCCAGGCACCAGAGCAGATTCCTTTGCAGCCCATGGAGGTTGATGGTGGAGCAGATATCCACCTGCAGCCCACGGACGACCCCACACTGGGGCAGGTGGAGACACCTGAAGGAGGCTGTGACCCTGTGGGAAGCCAGCGCTGGAGCAGGCTCCTGGCAGGACCTGTGGACCCATGAAGAGAGGAGCCAGCGCTGGAGCGGTTATTCTGTCAGGACTTGTGACTCCGCTGGGGGACCCATGCTGGAGCAGTCTGTTCCTGAAGGATTGTACCTCGTGGAAGGGACCCACGCTGGAGCAGGTCATGAAGAAATGTAGCCTGTGGGAAGGACTCAAGCTGGAGAAGTTCACGGAGGACTGTCTCCTAGGAGAGGGACCCCACGCTGGAGCGGGGAAAGTGTGAGGAGTCCTCCGTGAGGAGAAAGGAGGGGCAGAGACAATGTGTGATGAACTGACCACAACCCCCATTCTCCGTCCCCCCGTTCTGCTGAGGGGGAGGAGGTAGAGAAATCAGGACACTGAGTCTTTGAGAGGTTTGTGCAATCTCCTCTCAGTACCTGAGGTTTGTTACTCAGCACCAAATACACCATGGGACTCATTAAAATAAAGCAAGCCCTAACGAGCCATCTCTCTCCCTGTGATTTTCTTCAAGTCTTCAAGAGTTGTACAGATAATTGGAGCTGTTTCCCAGTGTAGTTGTGGAGAAAGATTTCAGAGAACTTCTAATAAAGAGGAGGTTTTATTTCCAAGGGTGTATTTTACTACTTTTCAGTTTAGAGAAGAGGTGATGGCAGCATTCCCCAGTAGATCTTGCTCCAGGGTCTCTCCTAAGGATGCCTGGACAGGAGGAAAAGCAGTCCCTTGAGGTCTGACACAGTATGGACAACCTTCACCTCAGCTCCCCAGCCCCACCATTTCTCTCATTGGCCACCGGGGACTTTCCCTTACATCAGACTTCTCCACTGAATTCTGCAGCTGGATGTTACAGCTCCTTTGTACCAACCCGCACTTGCTTTCCTTAGAGAAGTGGCTGCACATATATTTTTTTTTCCTATTTGCAAGCAAAGAAAAGTCAAGCACGATAAAGTTTCATCGACAATAAAACACACTCTGCACCATATGCTTACTACAAGCTGCCTCTAATGACGTTGCATTTCTACAAGGGATAATCTTATGAGAAATGTTTTAGATAGGTAGGTAGGTAGGTCAGTAGATATATAGATATATAGATATAAACATAACTAAAGAGTTGGCTAAAGAGACAATTAGACTACTTAATGACAGGGCAAGCTTTTAACTCCCTGATGTCAAAGCAGCAGCTTTGGGTGGGTGACAGGAATGTGAGTGAACAAAGAGCAGGGAGAGGAGAAAACTGGAGTACAATGGAAAGGGCCTTTGTCTAGACAGTCTGCTGAAAAGATGACTTTAGAAAGGGTCATTGTATAATAGACAATAGTTAGATGATGAAATAAGGAAGGTTCAGCACAGAGATAAGGAAAATCTTTTTCTCCATGAGGACATCCAAGCATTGGAACAGGTTTCACACAGACGTTGTGCAGTCTCTGCCCTTGGGTGTTTTCCAGCCCCCAAGGGATAAAGCCTCGAGCAAAGTGGCCTGACTCCACATCTGATTCTGCTGCGAGCAGAAGGCCAGAACAGACACCTCCTGAAATCCCATTTAAGAAAGTCGAAACCAAAATGATGCAGCAGTTTCTTGTCCTCAAGGTCTGCATTTGATGACAGCAGGGAAAGTTCTCAGGTTCCCTGTGACCATGGAAGTAAGTCAGGTCCTTAGTTTAGTCAGAGCAGCTGCAGCTGTCATGCCTTGCTCCAGGCACTGCTGCTCAGGTGCAGGCCTGCTTGACAGGTATCCCCAAACTGTCCTGACCATTTCCTTTGCTTCACCATTCATTCCCTTTTCACTCCCTTCCCACCTCTCCAGCCCTACTCCTTATCCCCTCCCATGCAAAAAGACAACCCCTTTTATCCATTTCCTCACAGGCCCTGCACGTGCTCCCTTTGAGCCCTTATTTGGTGTTTCTGAGGTGGTTATAACGTTGCTTTCTGCCTTGATTAGCAACTACACTACACTAGTACTCTTTTTCTCATCTGTAGTGTCCTGTAGCTACCTAAGTTATCACCTTGTTAGAGGCACCATGGCTCAGGATGAACATCAGCACAGGTACTTTCAATGTTGGAGGTTCATTCCGGAGGGACCTTGACACACCTGGGGATTTGGCCAGCCGAAACTTGAAGATTTAGAAGGAAAAGCTGCAGAACAACTCCGTGCAGCAGCATGGGCAGTGACCACGCAGGCCAAGGAGTGCCTGGAGGAGAAGGGCCTGTGAGTCATGATGGCTGCCGTAGGAGCCAGTGGGCTTCACATTCCAAAAGGAAAATGGAGAAAATGGAGAGTGTCCGGGGGAGGTCTGCCAAAATGGAGTGAGGAGCCTAAAGCCTGAGCTGTAGGAGAGTCTGAGGGAACTGGGCCTCTCTAGCTGGCTGAAGGGAAGGCATTGGGCAACCTCATAAGAGCCTGCACCTACCTACCTTGAGAGATGAGGGAGCCGAGCTCTCTTCTGCAGTGGCCAATGAACTGACAGAGGAAACAGCCACAAAGTGCCTCTTGGGAGTTTTGGGCTGAGTCTTAGAAAAAATAACATGGACTAGAAGGAGCACTGCTGTGACCTCCACCTTTGGAGCTCTTCAGGTTTCAGCTCTGCAAAGTCACAGCTACGTGGAGGATGGACTAGAGTCCCCCAGCAGTCTCCTCCTGCCAAGCCTTCCAAGAGCTTGTTCCTTGGCACGTGCTGTACAGGAAGAGATTAAGCTGGAGGTGAGGCTCTCTACATCATAGGATAATTCAGGGTGGAAGGGAGCTCTGGAGGTCTCAAGTGCAATGCCCAGCTCAAAGCAGGGCCAGCTCTGAGATCAGACCAGGTTGCTCAGGAAATGTCAGCATCCACAGAGAGAATTTACACACAAACCAGGTCACCATTACAGAACTGGAGACGAGGCATTTGACCAGCTCCCTGAACACCGCTATCGGTAGGCCATGCCTCCTGAGATTCCTGGGAACATGCACCTTCTTTTCCAAGGAGTGGGTTCCTTATGCAAGTTTCCTGGCATATCTCCAGACCATGGAGTGCTTTAGACTGTAAACAGAATTGAAAGAAAGCCTCTGACTTGGGTACTATCAACCTCATTGCTCAAAGAGAGGGATATGGAGGCATCTCAGAGCTTCCACGTTCCTGCTACAGATTCAATGCCTCATAGGAAGGAGCTGAAGAAAACACTTTTGAACTGGTATAGCCTTTAGATCATTTCACATGTGAAGGCTCTGCTCTCTGCTTTCAATCGTTGGCACCCTGCTTTTCCTCACCTGCTTTTCCTTGCTCTCCTGCCAAAACCTGACCAAGTGATGAGAAGAAAGGCAGCAGAAAGGCCCTAGGCCTCCATGAATCAGCTGTGGTCTGGCAGCTGGAGGGCGATGGTGTCATTTCATTGTACACCCCACAAAGAATCCAGCTAGGAAGTGACTCTGCAAGTCTGAATCGACAAGGTCCATGGACAGCCCAGGCTGTGTCTATGGCTGTGACTGGAGACCCATACACCTGCAGTGCAGATCAAGCTGGGGCTGAAAGTGGGCTTCAATGGGCTCCTGGGCCCATGGACAGGGATGCAGGTGGAGGCTGCAGGTTATGCTGGTCAGGGCCATGAAGGCCGATGGATGCTCTCAGGGCCCTGACACTGCCCCCATGGCATCCCACCTGCCAGTGCCCGCAGGAGGCCAAAGTCTCATTCCCTCATGTGCAGGGTCTGTGCTCTGCTAATCTCCTTCCCCTCGTCCCTGGGGATGTGGGAGACCACATGGTCACTGCAGACCAGGCTGACACTGGTCTTCACAGCCCTCACCAGTTCTTCCTCTTTTGGGAGTACCCCATCCAGGTGAGCAGAAGACTGGATGGCCCATTTAGAAGCTGACACACACCCCCCCACGCCTCCATTTAACCTGTTGCGTGTTCCATAGAGAATGTCCATTTATCTGAGCTGCCCTGACATCCCACAGGGCATCCCCCACTTCTCATCTTCCCTGCTGGTCTCTCCTAAATATGTTCTATCTCCACCTACCACAAAAGCCCTGGGAGGTGTCCATCCCCACCTCGGCTCTTCTTCCATTGACATCACATCTCTGTGAAAAAGTGTGACGAAGAAGGAGTGGCAGAGAGGTTCTGTGCTGACCGTAACCCCTCATTCACCATCCCCCCTGCACCTCTCAGGGTTGGGGCAGGTAGAAGAATTGGGAATGAAGGAGTAATCTGAGCCTGGGGAAAAGGAGTGTGGTGGGGGAATGGTCTTTCATATTTTTGTCATATCAAAAGTCTGTTTTAATTGACAATAAATTAAATTGATCTTTCGGAAGTCAGCTCTTCTTTGCCAATGACAGTAATTAGTAAGTGATCTTCTGGTCTTTATCTTGACCTGTGAGCTAATCTATCTTATTGTCTCCCTTTGTCTTTTTGAGTTGGGGCTGTGAATGAGCATCTGAGTGGGTGTCTGGCTGCTGGCCAAGGCTAAGCCACTGCAGAACCACCACATCAGGAGTGCTGTGTCCAGTTTGCAGCTCCCCAGCACAAGAAAGACCTTGACAGATTGGAGCAAGTCCTGCAAAGGCAAGAAGGATGGTTGGGGCCTGGAGACCATCATGGACAAGGAAAAGTGGAAAGAGTTGGGGTTTTTTTTTGAGAAATCCCTCGGAGTCAAACACTAGAAGAAAGACCCAGGCCAGTTGGTGGGATCTCAAACAATGGATTTTTTCAATATCTCTTGAGACAAGACCATGAACCCCTGATCTAGCTGGACCTGCCTGAGAATGGGCTTGGCTGAGAGACCAGCTGTGGCAAGAGCTATGGGACTTGGATTGTAATGAGTGTCAGTAGGAAACTCGTTTTCTTTTTATTAATAATGGCAGTGGAGTTGGGTATCATGAAGGCCCGGAGGAGGACAGAGGTGGCCATGCAGCAAAGGTCCCTCCTCAGGACTGAGGTGTATGGCCAGAGATGGAAATGGCCAGTGTGTGGGGCAGCCAGGGAAAATTGCCCTGCTGGGGCAGCGTCCCTAGGGCGTCCAGGGAAAAAGGCACAGACTGGGCCCCTCTCTTCTGCACCTTTGCTCCTTGCTTCCTTCACCATGACCCTTGGCTCTGCACCGTGATCTGCACCCTGCCGCATGCCCCCACCCTGCACACTCACACAGCTTAGCTCTACACTGTGTTTGTTCTCTCCTGGGCACATTTCAACCCAGCCCAACCCCTCCCCAGCAATCCCTAATTCTCCTCGCCTCTTCCCAGTACAGTGGCCAAGTCTGGGCTGGCCCACGGCAGTGCCCACAGCAGGGTGCTGCAGAGCTCTGGGCACTCAGCCCACAGCCCCAGCCCCTCTGAAGGGCACAGCAGGTCCTGGGGGGCAGAGCAGGGGGTTCCGGCTCCCCGTCGGTCCCAGGGCTTGACCTGGCCGCAAGGGCATGAGGAAACAGAGGCCACTCACCCTCTGGCTCTCCTCTGTTCCTACTGCAGGTGACCCTCCATGCTGACTGCATTTGCCCCCTTCTCTGCCCCCACCAGCCCCACTCTCCAGGACAGCATGGCAATCCTGGCGCTGGAGCTCCTCAGCTAACAGCTCTCCAGTCTCCCTTCCCTGTGCCAGCGGGGCTCCCGCTGCCTCTCCTGTGATCGCAGAGTCCTCATTTTCCTGTGAATGCCTGGAATTAACACTTTACTTTAAAAGGTAGAAGGGGACGTTCAGATTGATGGCATTTGTCTTCCCAAGTAACCGTTACACGTGATGGAGCTCTGCTTTCCTGGAGATGGCTGAACACCTGCCTGCTGATGGGAAATGGTGAAGGAGTTCCTTATTTTACTTTGCTTGCATGCACGACTTTTACCTATTAAACTGTCTTTATCTCAACCCACAAGTCTTTGCACTTTTACCCTTATGATTTTCTCCCCCATGCTGCCATGGTTGGAGTGAGCGAACGGCTGTGTAGGGCTTGGTTGCTGCTTGGGATTAAACCACGGGACAAAAGTGCTTTTATTTCTCATTCATTCCTGCCCCCCTAAGGGTTGACTTCAGACAAAAAGATGCTGCCGGTTAATTTATTTTGCTTAAATGCAGAGAGAGTCTGGCTCCTCATTTACACAGACACTGTGGGTCACACAAGACGGGTGGATACCTAGGACGGAGGGGATGAATAAAGACATTTCTTTGCAGACAACATCATCAAAAGTGGAAAAGGAAAAAAAGAGAGAAAATAAAAAAGAATAAACGAAGAGAAGGAAAGACAGGCTTAGACTGTCAAGATATATATTGGGAATGATTTGCAGAGGAAGGTACACAGTCTCTGGCTGTTAAATACCATCTAATCAGTTTCCTCAGGGCATCCTTGAGCTCCAGGTTCCTCATGCTGTAGATGAGGGGGTTCACTGTTGGATGTAGAACCATGAACAGAACTGCCATCGCCAGATACAGGAATGGGGAGGAGATGGAATGGGGCTTCAGGTAGGCCATCATCATAGTGTTGATAAACAGGGAGACCACGGCCAGGTGAGGGAGGCACGTGGAAAAGGCTTTGTGCCGTCCCTGCTCAGAGGGGATCCTCAGCACGGCCCTGAAGATCTGCACATAGGACACCACAATGAAAACAAAACATCCCCAAACAAGAAAACCACTAACCACAAGAAGCCCAACTTCCCTGAGGTAGGCATCTGAGCAGGAGAGCTTGAGGATCTGGGGGATTTCACAGAAGAACTGGTCCAGGGTATATCCTTGGCAGAGAGGTATTAAAAATGTATTGGCCGTGTGCACACTGGCATAGAGAAACCCACTGCCCCAGGCAGCTGCTGCCATGTGGGCACAAGCTCTGCTGCCCAGGAGGGTCCCGTAGTGCAGGGGTTTGCAGATGGCAACGTAGCGGTCGTAGGCCATGACAGTGAGAAGAAAACACTGCTACAACTAAAAAGAGAAACCAAAATATTTGAGCAGCGCATCCCAAGAAAGAAATTGCACTCTTGTCTCAGAGGTAATTGGCCATGGATCGATGATGCCATGATGGAAGAGCAGTGGAGACAGAGCCCAGGTCGAGGAGGAAGAAGTACATGGGGGTCTGAAGGCACTGGTCACAAGCTATGGTGGTGATGGTGAGGCCATTGGAATAGCTGATGGCATTTGTGCTCACTTGGGTTCATCTCCCCACACACACACACTGTGCATGCTTATGTCTCGTCTGAAGCATGCAAACTTGGACTTCTGACCTTGTCATTCAATGTCCCTCTGGGGAGGGAAGAACAGCCTCTCTGAGCTGGGCTGAGAGGCCAGTGCTGGAAATGGTGCTTGTTATTGGCTGCTCTGTGATGGCTGCCGTGGGGCAACTTCCCCGGGATGTCCAGCGAATAAGGGCCCAGAGCAGACTCTGCTCTGCCGGTCCTCCTTCTCTCTCTCAGGAGACCTGGCTGTGCAAGGACACTGCCGTGTGCCCCCAACCTCCGCACTCACGCACTGTAGCTGATCACTGGTGTTTTCCTTTCCCTGGCACTTCCCATCCCAGCCCCTCCCCAGCTCTCCCCATCTGCCTGCCCTTGCCCCAGCACAGCCCAGCACAGCAGCCCAGGTTGGGACTGGTCCCACAGCAGGAAATGGAGGTCGGTGACTGTGTCTCTGGCTGGCATGCTGACAAGATCCCCACCCCAGACAGCCTGCAGCCCCCCGTGCCAGTCCCAGAGTCCTGGCCCTGCGGCTCCTCAGGCAGCTCCTGCTGTGGCCCTAAGGATAGGGCAGCCTGCCCGGTCGAAGGATTTCTCTTGCCTTGCACACACGTGGTGCCCTGCTCTTCTCCCAGGACATTCCATTTCCCCACAGAGCCTTTCCCCAGGTGAGCATGTCTGTGTTGGCCTGGCCGGCCATTCCCGCACCCTCTCCTCATGCTCCCCGCAGCCCCTGAGCTGGTGGTGCTGCTCTGCAGAGCGCGTGGGCTGCGGTGCCCGGCGCCACGGGCTGACTCTGCAGGGCCGGTGCCGGTCGGGCTGCGTGGCAGACCTAGCTCAGGGCTGTCACTGCCATTGACTGCCTCCCACACAAGTTCTTCTGAGGCCATGGAGGGTGCGCAGAGGTACCCTGCCTCACTTCCAAGGCCATGAGATGCATTTTGGTGCTGCAATGCATCCAGCCTATGACATTTCACTGAGGGTGATAACGCATCACTCACCAGACTGCTTTCCTTGTGCCCGTTGTGTCCCCCGCGTTGCAGAGCTCGGACTTTCCTGTTCACACCCAGATTTGGCACTTTACCTCTGGTCTCCACCTTGGACAGGCTCACGCTCAGTGGGGCTCCATCCACCGCTGACTCCCCGGCACACGCTGTCCCTGCAGATCCCCTGTGCTCTTCTGGCAGCTCCTGAGTCCCTCCAGAAAAACATTCACTTGCCAGCAGCCCTGTGAACTGCTGTAGAGCCCCAGGCAGGTGAGTTGGGAACCATTCCCCATCCGCATGGGTGTTGGCCACCAACAAGCAACACCGGTACCAGACCTCAGTCCCTAGCAGACCACACTGGGACCTTGATCTCATCCTACGGAGCCCACAGAGAAACAAGCAAAGCAACAAGCCTCTCTGCAGAGTCTATTCTTTGGGCATGTTCTTGAGACCAGCTTCTGAACACCTAAGCCTTCGGGCACTGCCCTGAAAAGACCCCCTTGTATGATGGAAATGCTGCTATGGAGGCCAGCTCTGTATCAGAAGTGCCCGTTGCCTCTCCCTGCCTGCGGTCACAGGACCGCCACACAGCAGGACTGTAACCAAGCTTCATGAGCACCCAGGCCTTCCACCAAAAAAGGGCTCAGGAGAGCATGGAAATGGAAGGAGAACAGCTTGGGAAAGACCAAGTGCTGGTGCTCCCTGGCAGTGCGGCTGTGCTGACGCTCTTTTCTTCTTCCCCTCTGCACACAGGCTCCCTTCAGCTGCAGAGCAGATCTTGGAGGAAGGACCTCAGAAAAAAGAGTCAATGCAGGGCACTTTATTTTGTTTAAACACCCAGAGGGTATGACTCCTCATTTGCACAGCTTCCAGGTCACACAAAAGCTGGATAGATTGTGAATTAGAAATGGGTCAAATAAAGACATTTCTTTGTGGAAAGCATTCAGATAAGTAACACAAAGAAACAAATAACCCAAACTTCACACGCCCCCCCCACAAACCCCCTTCCCCCAAGACCAAAATGATCATTAAAAAAACTTCCAGAAGACTGGCTGGGCCTGTAATGAGATATATTATGAATATTCTGAAGAAGAAAACAGGCAGTTTATTTTTTCTGGAAAGCATCCAGTCATTAGTTTCCTGAGGGCATACTTGATCTCATTGTTCCTCATGCTGTAGATGAGGGGGTTCATGGCTGGAGGCACCGCTGAGTACAGAACAGCCACCACCAGGTCCAGAGATGGGGAGGAGATGGAGGGGGGCTTCAGGTAGGCAAATGTGGCAGTGCTGATAAACAAGGAGACCACAGCCAGGTGAGGGAGGCACGTGGAAAAGACTTTGTGCCGTCCCTGCTCAGAGGGGATCCTCAGCACAGCCCTGAAGATCTGCACATAGGACACCACAATGAAAACAAAACACCCAAAGGCTAAACAGGCACTAACCACAAGAAGGCCAACTTCCCTGAGGTAGGCATCTGAGCAGGAGAGCTTGAGGATCTGGGGGATTTCACAGAAGAACTGGTCCACAGCATTGCCGTGGCAGAGGGGTAGGGAAAATGTATTGGCCGTGTGCAGCAGAGCAGTGAGAAACCCACTGCCCCAGGCAGCTGCTGCCATGTGGGCACAAGCTCTGCTGCCCAGGAGGGTCCCGTAGTGCAGGGGTTTGCAGATGGCAACGTAGCGGTCGTAGGCCATGACGGTGAGAAGAGAATACTCTGCTGAGATCAAGAAGACTAACAGAAAGAGCTGTACAGCACATCCTGTGTAGGAGATGGCCCTGGTGTCCCAGAGGGAATTGGCCATGGCTTTGGGGAGAGTGGTGGAGATGGAGCCCAGGTCGAGGAGGGAGAGGTTGAGGAGGAAGAAGTACATGGGGGTGTGGAGGTGGTGGTCACAGGTGACAGCGGTGATGATGAGGCCGTTTCCCAGGAGGGCAGCCAGGTAGATGCCCAGAAAGAGCCCGAAGTGCAAGAGCTGCAGCTCCCATGTGTCTGTGAATGACAGGAGGAGGAACTGGGTGATGGAGCTGCCGTTGGCCATCTGCGGCTGCTGCTCACAGAGGTCTGTGCATGGAGGAAAAGACAGGGAAGAGTTAGAGTAGAGCTTAACCTACTGCATTTCTCATGGAAATCTCCCAAAGCGCTTTTCCCCTTTCAGGAAGACCTTTGGCAGGTGTCTTTGCTACATTCAGGTTGGTGCTGCTTGTGGGTGCCATAGGAGCAGGGAGCTCTTCTGGGTGCTCTGGAGGACTTTGTCCCGCTTACAGCAAGAGCTAAACAGGAACATAGGGTGATATCAGGTTAAGTCCAGTCATAATTGCAAAGAGCTTTTCAGGATTGTTGGTCCCAGTACACCCGACTGCAGAGTAGAGCTGTGGGCATTTCGGTTTGCTTACTTTGTTCTGTTTGCCTATCCACACCCGAGGGATTTTTTAAAGGCAAAAACCCTTGGCATTTCTTCTGCGCTCCAGGGGAAACCTTGTGGGTTCTGAGAGACAAAGGAACTGCTCCTCAATGCGGAGTGAAGAGAGTCGATCTGTCCATCAGCCCTGGTCTCAGCTGGCCTGCGCTGGCACCTCTTTGAGCTGGAGGACGATTGCACCCAGATGTTCCTCTGAGAAGAAACTGGACACTGGAGGATCTCAGCTCTCCCCTCCTAGGCAGGGACACAGAGGGCTCATTGCAGCTGCCTGTCTTCTCCATGGGACTGCTAGGTGACACAGAGATGCCCTGGGAGAGCTAGGCCCTTTTGGAGGGCAGCCTGCAGCCAAGCAGGACCCACTCCCACCCATTCCCCCCAAGAAAATACCTGAATGTCATAAATATGAGGGGTCCTGCAGGAAGAGTAAGCTCACTCCTGGCCCCATACACCGCAGTGCCCAGAGCCCCAAACATTAGGAGAGGACGCGGATGCTTTTCCTCCATGGATCCATCTGCATGAGACAACATGCAGCACTGGTGTCTGAGCTGCACCCTAGTCCTCGCCCCTCACACCAGCGATTAACGGGGAAGAACAAGGGCGGCAGGGACAAGAGGGGAAAATGCCAAAGTACTCCTGCCAAGGGAGTCAGGACAGGGAGACACAGCTGGACGCTTGAGTGTTTCTCCTCTTTGGTGGTTGGGCCGCTGGGAAGGAAACGCATGATCAAGTCCCTGTGACATTAAGGGTGGGAATATCTGCTGGGTGGGAGAGGAGACCAGGGAGTTGCTCTGGGGAAAGTGTCTGCACTGCAGGGCATGGCAGGGAGATGCCAAATGCCCCCTCCGTGGCATTTCTGGGAGCAGCTCCCTCTCACTCCCTGCCCATGTCACCACTGCCTGGAGCTGTCCCTGCTGGGACCCGTTTCTCTGCCCCCAAGTCTCCTCCCTGCCAGTGCTCACAGCTCTCATGCCACCCGCTGTGTGCTCGGCTCTTCCCTACAGACCCCTCCTGGCAGCAGGGCACCGGCCAGAGAAATCTCTGTGTGTGCAGGGGCTAAGGAGCAGCTCAGACAAGTGCTGAAGTGATCCCGGAGTCGCTCTGGGGGACGCATCTGCCCCCGTGGGTTCGAAGGGGGCTGGGGCACCTCACTCCCATGCAGACCCCTGCCTGGCAGGGCTTCAAGGGTCACTGTCTGAAACTCCCCCAACCCCACAGAGCCCACGAGCAGGAGCAGGAGCAGCACAGACAGGCGGGAAGAGGAGGAGCAGCACCACAAACAGAAGGAAAGGCACTTAAGACAGTCGTCACCTTCACCAGCCGTGCAGGCAGCCTCCCAGACAGCGATGCTGCAAGGCAGTCACGCTCAGCCCCTGTGCTGCGCAGAGAAAAATGGGCACAGGGCTGGAGAGAGGCACCGCTGCTCTGCTGGAGCTCTGGCTGCAGAGGGGGCAGCTGATGCCTTGTGCCCCACGGCCACGAGGGCAGAGACTTTGCTGGGTCAGACAGGAGGCAAGGGGGCTTGCTCAGAGGAAGGGGTCTGCACTGGAGGGGGTGACAGGGAACTTTCCCAATTCTCCTTCCCATGACATTGCCTTCTCAGTTTCATCTTCTTCCCTGCCCACCCCTCGGCTTCCCGGTCCTTTTCAACCTGCTGCTTTGCCCCACAATGTTTTCCTCACAGGAAATTCTGAGAGACCCCATCCCACCGTTGGTGCACTCAGTGTTGCCCTACAGAAAACTCTCCCTGGGAGGGCACCGCCTAGAGACATCTCCCTGCTTCCGACGGGTAAAGAGCAGGTCAGACGAACCGTGATGTTGCCAGCCAAGGTGATGCTGGTGATGCCTGCAGGCTGAGGGGTAGGCGAAGGCATTTTCTGAGGTTCCTAGAAGACCTTCTGATCATGCCACGTAATGGTTAAGAATCTCAGTCACTTCTCAAATGTGAGCAGCTCCGTTTCCCTTCACACCCCCAAAGCATGAAATTGAAGCCTGAGGGAAGCACCTTTGTTGCCAGATAGCCCCTGCCTGGACCCTCCAGCCCTGGGAGGATCTGGAGCTGTGAGCGGCCCTGATCCATGCAGCAGCCTCTGAACAGCAGAAGGACCCTGCCCTGTCATGCCCTGCCGGGTGTCGCTCCTTGCACCCAGACCTTCTCCCCACAGCACCGTGGGGAGCTCCCCAGAAAACCTGAGTGCTGCTCCTCACAGGCAGCACAGTCCCTGTCCTGGCACAGAGCCCCCTTGGGCTGCAAGGACCCTGCCTGGAGCCCAGGGCAGCCCCACACCCAGCCTGGCACCCCTGCAGCCATCGCTGGGAGGAGGGACCCATCATGCCCTGTCCCTCTGAGGATGCAGCAGGGAAGCCCTGCTCTGGAGCAGATCCTTCTCCTCCACACCAGAAAAGCCAGGAGAGCCATCCTGACAGGTCCTATCAGTTGTGGCATGGGCCAGGTCTAGTACAGGCTTCCAGGCACTCGTCTGCATTGCCCTGCAGCCAGAGACTTACCGTGTCAAGGGCTGGGAAGATTTCTTTCCCCGGTGAGCTCCCACACCAGAAGTCTTTCACCTTCTCTCGTTCCTCTTGTCTGCCCTCGCTGCCTGCAGGCAGTGCCCTCAGCCCTGCTGCGCTTTGCAGAGGAGCTGCTCCTGGGCAGAGCTGTCTCTCTGCAGCGCTGCCCGCTTGCCATGAACTCCCTCCATCCCAGGAGCCCAGCCCAGCTCAGCAGCAGAGGACCAGCCCAAGGCAGCACTTTCTCTGCCCCCCCATGCCCCCCGGGCTCTCTTAAGGTGTCGCTGGGTCTCCAGAGGAACCTGCTGTGAAACAGGCTGAAGGAATCACTGACGTTCCCTCCCACAGCTGGGGAGAAACACTTTCTGGCAGAGTCATTCCTCCTAATAAAAAAAGCGTTGGGCATAAGAATCTCCTTTCCTTGTGTCGGCATTAGACAGGACACCCAGGTAGGGACAGGGAGGGCTCTCCTTTACCCCTGCTGAGGGAAGGGACTCAGCTGACTCAGTTGAGGCATCTCATCCTTGGTTTGCAGTCCTGGGGCTGGAAGGGGACTCAGCTCTCACCTATGGCTCCCACAAAGCCTCAGGAGGTGGGATTCTTCTTGCCTCAGGTCAGGTGGGCACCAAATAGGCACCTGCTGCCTGGGAGCTGCTTGTCTCAGTTCCCATGGGAATTACTGGAGATGGAGGCCAGGAGTCACCTGTTCAGACTCAAACACCTGGTGACATCTGAGGTGTCAGGCGTGGTCCAAGATATGTGCAGGGAGCTGCAAGCTCCAATGGAGCCGTTCATAGAGACAGGGCAGTATCTGGAGGCATGGTCTTGGAGCTTAGAGGGGAATACCTTTGGCCAACAGCAGATGCCCACATTTTGGACAACTGAACTTTTCCCTACTCCTTACGTCCAGGGCAGCCTACTGAGGTAGTCAGGGGGCCAGAAGGAGTCTTTGCCATAGCCATCAGCCATCTTCTGCATCAGCTGTAGATACTAGATCACCTTTGACTGTAATGGCAGATGTCTCATGGACATCCCTACGTTGCCCAAGCCAATTCAGGGCAGCTACTCAACAGCCAAACACAGGCCTGCAGTGCTATGATGTGAGATGCCGGGGCCCTCCAGCACAAGTGCATGTGGCTGGCAGGGACCGCACGGGACCTACAGGAAAGGCATCTGCGTCCAGAGTGGGTGTGAGACAGACACTCCAGATGGCATGTCCGATTGCATCAGTTTCTGTTGGCCAGCTACTGAATCCCACCACTGCAATGAGACGGGGTCTGACCCAGCTCCATCCAGTTGATGCAGAAGTTCATGCACAGGAAGCACATCCCACTGGGATCTCCACTCATTTGCCTGCTCCCAAAGTCTGCTGGTTCTTCTTAAAGACGACCTCTTATTCACTCACTTGATGATACAAGCAAGGAACCGCCCAAGGATTTTCAGAGTTTTCCTGGATCACAGGATGTCCACACCCAAAGACATTTTCAGCAGCATCTGTCCTTCCTTGAGATCAGCTTCACCTCCACCACAGGCTCTCAGGGGCTGCAGAGACACCACGGAGAGCAAAGCCCTCTCCTGCCAGGACAGCAGAGACCAGCCCTGCTTGCCTCTGGCCTCGGGGAGAGAAGATTTGCCTCTTTCTATGCCTTCACACTGACATCTGCCATCTCCTCCAGCACGTCTCTGGTCTCATGCAAAGCATGGGTCTTGGGTACTTGGTCCTGGTTTGCCTGTGACAAGTCTGAGCTTCTCCCTGGTGCCACGGCTGAGGTGCTGCAGCCCAAACGTGCATCAATGGCCTCAGCCTGGGGCACAGACCGCTGGAGAGCCGGAGTCCCAAGTGCCACTATAGACTCTTGGCATTGATGGAGTAAATGGTGAGGGGCGGTGGGACAGCTCACAGTGGTGCTGCCATGGTGCGTATGGGCTTTTCAGGAGAGGCAGGCCGGGAAGATGGGGTGGGGGATGACCTCCGTCTGAAGGAGCTTGTTGTACGTATGGTGCTCCTCTACGGGATGTGCAACAGGTTGTGTGAGCCTTGTGGGTGAGGGTGAGAGGACAGGCCACTTAGTGTGGCATCCTGGTGGGAGATGAAGAACCTGCAACCGGGGTAAGGAAGTGGACTACGCCTTCATTAATTAAGCAACCCAAGGAAGTCTCCAGATGAATGACGCCAGGTCTTACTGGGGACTTGAATGACTCTGGCGCTCACTGGAAGGGGTGCACAGCAGGGTGCATATTGTCCAGCAGGCTTCTGGGTCTCTTGGGACAACTTCTTTATACAGGTGCAAGGTGGGCCAACCAAGGTGATGCTGACCCGAATCCAGTCCCTGCAGAGGGAGGGCTGATCAGGGCTGTGAAAATGAGTGTGAGCCTGGGCTGTAGTGACCATGAAATCTCAGCTCACAAGGGGAATGCGAAAGGACTGCAGCAAAGTAGAGATGCTGGGTCTCTAGAGGAGACGATTTTAGCCTCCTCAGGGGACTTTTGGGGGCAATCCCACAGTAGCAGCAGCAGCAGCACTCAAGGGCAGCAGAGCTGCACTGAACTTCTGGTCTTTCAGGACACCACATTCCACACAAAACAACTGTCCGCATTAACACACAGGAAAACAACCGGGTATCTCAGGACAGAAACTGGCTAAAAAGGGACCTCATGAAGAAGCTCCATAGAAAAAAGAAAGCATCCAAGAGGTGGATGCTGGGACTCAAGGAGGGATTTAGAAGTAGGGATGGTTTCCTGGAAGCTAAAGCTTCCCAGTGTAGACCCTTGCAAGGGCTACAGGGACACCAAAAGGAGCTGCTGCTGCTGCTGCTTCAGGAACAGTTAAGAAACAAAGAGAATGAGTGGCCACTGCTGAATTTAGTAAGAGCAGGTGTTGATAGGTCTGAGTTCTCTGTGTCCTTCTTGCCTTCATCTCCTCCAGAAAGGTCTCTGAGGCTTTTCTACCTGGAGCAGGACTCTGGAGGAGAACAACCGTTGGCGAATTTGGATTAAGTCAGGAGTTACCTGAGGAAGCTCAATCCTTACCAGTCTGTGGGAGTGAAGGGGCAGCATCCCAGGGAGCTGAGAGAGCAGGCCGATGCCACAGGGAGGCCACTCTCCATCATCTTGGAAAGGACATGGAGACTGGGGGAAGTCCCTGCCAACCGGCAGCACCCAAACGCTGCATGTACTTTCTGAAAAAGACCCAAAAGGATGAGCAGGGGAACTAAAGGCTGTCCCCAGAGCACGTGCACTTGGATCCCATTTCTGGGGAGCATTAAGAGAAGGTGACTGGATTTACCCATGGTAGACTGTGCCTGCCCATCTTTTTTGCTTTCTGTGATGGAAGGACAGGATTGGTGGATGCGGGGAGAGCAGCGGTTGCCCCTTACCTCAAAGTCAGCAAGGCTTTCAGCATCATTCCCCACGCTGTTCTGGTGTCCCAGTAAGGTCATTATGGTCTACATAGATGAACAGGTAGATGGTCAAAAAGACAGTTGGACTTTCAGGCTTGGATGGGTGTGGTCAAGGCGTGCTACTGTGCCTGGATGTGTCTATCTAACAGGGTCCTGCAGGTGTCTGTCCTGCAATCTGTCCCATTTAATGCCTTTTTAATGATGCAGAGAAGATGAGAGAGTATTTTTTCATATGATTTCTAGATGACAGAGCGCTTTGAGGAGAGCAGACACTACACTGGGGGACAGGGCTGCCGTCCCAAGGGACCTAGACAGGCTGGAGGCACAGAGGTAACCTCGCGATATGGAGTCAGGACAAATCCAAAGTCCTGCTCGTGAGGTGGACTGAGCCCCTGCAAAGCCAGAGGCCTGTGACTGCCGAGGTATAGGAAGCAGCTCTGCAGGAAAGGCTGTGGTGGTCTTTGGGTTACAGTAGGCAAACCATGAGCCGTTCAGCAAAGGCCAACAGCACCCTGGGCTGTATGAGCAGGAGCACAGTCAGTGGCAGTGATTATCATCTTCCTCTACTCAGCACACGTTAGACCGCATCCAGAACACTTTAGCATGTTTTGATGCACTGTAATGCCAGAGAGACATTGGCCAACTGGAGCCAGTTCAGTGGAGGGCCAGAAAGATGGTCATGGCTAGAGCACCTGCCCTGTTAGGAGGGGCTGAGGGAGCTGGACTTGTTCAGACTGGAGAACGGAGGGCTTTTGGGGGAGGATGGAACAGCCTTGCACTGCCTCGGTGCAGTTTCCAAGAAGACATTGCGGTGCAAGGCACAAGGACAAGAGGCAGCGGGCAACAAGAGAGGCTCAGGCTCGATATAGGGAGAAATTTTTGACACATGAGGCAAATCAGACCTGGGAAGACCTTTTGAAGAGAGTGTAGACTGCCTCCATCCCTGGAAGTTTCAAAGAGACATCTGGATAAAGCCACGAGCAACCTGGTGTGACCCTGCTTTGAGCACAATGTTGGTCTATAGACATCTTGCAAGGCCACTTCCAGCCTGAATGGAACTTTTGTCCCTTCCCCTTCATGTTGTCAACATTAGGGAAAGCACTCCGTACAGCTATTTATGTTTGACGGTGCTTTTCTAGACAGTCTTTAGCACCTAAAAAGGGAATCACACAATATCAGAACACTTTCAAAAACCACGCTTGGTAGCAAAATTAACCTGAATTAAACCTTATCTATGAAGACAAAATCCAGCTGTGTATGGACTGAAAAAACAGTGAGTATCCTCTCTCATTTCATCCTTCTCTTCTGACCACTTGTTCAGGCTTTTAGAAGACAGGAAGTTAATAGAGTTGAAATTCCTGGGTGCCCATGAGTGAATTCTCACCCTCAGCTTCAGCTGAATCCTTTCTACTTGGGCAACAGTGAAAGGCACAAGCTGTTTTGGTATGTGGGCAGATGCCCGATCCTTCACCCACCACAGGAGGGTCCAAAATAAGAAAATCACGGCCAATGGGGAAAGGATTAGCAGGTGTGCAGAGCAAAAGGATGTCATCAGGGCTGTGTGGGGTTCCTGTGATGCAGCCCTTTGCTTATTTTGTACTCTCTGTGGAGTTCCTGAGATGGTTGCTGGGGTATTTTCTTCCTTGGGCAGCAAATCCATGAAATAAGTGCCCCCTTTCGTCACCTGTAGTGTCATGCAATTGCTCACATTGCTATTTTGATAGAGGATCGGGCAATCAGAAATGTCCTAACATGGAGACAAGGATATGGTGGGAAATGGTGTTGAAAGCCCTAAGGAACTCCAGGTAAATGAACCCCGCTGCTGCTCCCGTATCAAGAAATGCAGTCCTTTCATCTTAGCAAGGAATGAGGACAGTCAAGTGTGATCTGCCCTGGGTTCATCCAGTCACCCTCTCTTTCAGATACACAGAAACCAAATCCAAAAGCATGTTCCATGCCACACAGACAACACAGGCTGACCTCACTATGATATCAGCTGGCTCCCTCAACACCCTTGGATACAGCCCTGCCAGTTCTGTGGACTGTTAATACTTGATCAAGTAACCCCTGGCTTGGTCCACATCCACTGCTGGTCTTTCTCCTCCAGAGTCCTGCTTCAAGGCACAAAGTCCTTGGAGACCTTGTTGGTGAAGACAGAGGCAAAGAGGACAAAGAGTACCTCAGACAGATCTGCATCTTCTCTGGCAAAATTCAGCAGTGCCCACACATTAATTTTGTTGATTCTCCTTGAACTGTAACTTCAATACTAACAGCTCATCTTGATGCCCTTGGACATCCAAGCAAGTATCAACTCCACAGGAGCCTTGTCTTTCCTAAAGCCCTCCCTGTTTCTAAATTCCTCCTTTGAAGTGAGGTCCTCTATCCACACCCTCCGCGCTTCCCTTTTTCGATGGAGCATCCCGACAAGGTGCCTGTTTAGCCAAGCTGCTGTCCTGAGACGTCCACTTGTTTGCTGGACTATCGGCATGGACGCTTTATGTGCTTAGAGGATGCTGCCCCTGAAAAGCCGTTGCACTGAATGCTGCTCCCCTTGAGTGATACTGCCCACTGAACGTTCCCGGAACGGGCCAAACTCTGCCACTCTGTGACCTGGCATCTGCGCTCTGCTCCTCTCCTTCCTCACTCCCCTTGGGAGCTGAGACTCCAGCATTTCTTAGCTATGAGAGCCAAGGCTGACAAGGATGAGACAGCTTTTCAGATCCAGGTGAGCATCACGTTTCTTGGCGCATCTGCCAGCTGTGCTGAAAAGCCGATGCAAAGAACCTCCAGACACCAAAAGCAGCATTTGCACAGTGCTGTCCTGTGAATGTCAGGGGGTGGTGGGTTGACTTTTGGCCACCAGGTGCCCACCCAGCCTCTCTCTCTCATCCCCACCTCATTCTTCACTCTCCTTGGTGCCTCCAGGGTACTTTCTCTCTTACAGCTGCTGCACACTGGGTTTTACCCTTTCTGCAAGAGGTTATCACAGAGATGCCACTGCAATTGCTTATTGGCTCAGCTTTGGGCAGTGGCTGGTCCATTTTGGGGAAGCTGAGAGTGGCTCTCTCCAACATGGAGTCAGCTCTTGATCGCTCCTCACCTAAGCCTGCCATAACTGTCAATGAAGGTCTGGTGGAGAAGGGAGAGAGCCTTAGCTCTCCCAATGGCAATGACTCCGTTTGCTCAGAGGAATACCTCTATAAGCTGTCCTGGCCATACTGAGCAGGGACAGGCTTCATTATTCTAAATGTGGGCATCTACTGTCACTTCAGCTGGCCAAAGGAAAGTCCCACCAGCCTCCAAACAATGAACCAAGATGCTGCCCTGTCCTTCTGAATCGCTCCATCAGAGCTCAGAGTTACCTGCACATGTCTTGCACACCCTCTGGTACCCCAGATATCACCTCTGGTTTCCATGGGTACAGGAGGGACAGGAAATGTCTCCCTTTGACTGTCTGGGTATTCTGTCCATAGTGGGACAAGAAGAGGGGATTCTTTGACCTAACTCTGCCTCTTCCCCAGCTCAGGGCAGAAATATCGGTAATGACTTCAGGTTTTTTCAGAGCAGGTTCCTCTGGAGCCCCAGGGACATTCTCTGAGGGAGCCCAGAGGGGGCAGAGAAAGTGCTGCCTTGGGCTGGTCCTCTGCTGCTGAGCTGGGCAGGGCTCCTGGGATGGAGGGAGCTCATGGCAAGCGGGCAGCACTGCAGAGAGACAGCTCTGCCCAGGAGCAGGGCTGAGGGCACTGCCTGCAGGCACTGAGAGCAGACAAGAGGAACGAGAGAAGGTGAAAGACTTCTGGTGTGGGAGCTCACCAGGGGAAAGAAATCTTCACAGCCCTTGACATGGTAAGTCTTTGTCTGCAGGGCAATGCAGATGAGTGCCTGGAAGCCTGTACTAGACCTGGCCCATGCCACCTCTCATACGACCTGTCCTGATGGCTCTCCTTGCTTTTCTCAGGTGTGGAGGAGGAGGACGTGCTCCAGAGCAGGGCTTCCCTGCTGCACCATCAGAGGCAGAAGGCAAGACAGCTCCCTTGTCTTGACGATGGCTGCAGGGCTGTGAAGGTGGGCGTGCAACCAGGGTTGTCCAGGTCTGTCCTTCCAAGCAGGGTCCCTGCACCCCCGGGGACTGTGTGCTGGCGCAGGGACTCTGCTGCCTGCCAGGGAAAGGGAAAGGGAAAGCTGTGGGTGGAAGGAGAAAGCCCCAGCATGGCAGGGCAGGGTACGGTCCTTCAGCTGTCAAGAGAGTGCTGCATGGGTCAGGGCTTCTCACAGCTTCAGCTCTCCCTCGGGACATTTCTAAGGGGACTTCTCAAGAAGCCCATCAGGTTAGTGGCTCCTGGAAAGAGAAGGGCTTTCCTGAATCTTTGTCTGGTTGTCTGGGGTTGGCACTGGAGATCAAACTTCCTGTTTCTGCTTAGAAGAAGGCTTTGCGACTCCTAGACTCTTAGCCTGAGAGACAAGTAAGTCTGGGAGAAGCACCTCAAAGCGCTGTTCCCAGCTGCCTCCAGCCAACACAGCAGCAACAACTTGCCCTTCGCAGCCCCATCAGGTTTCTGAGATCTGGTCTTTAGCCCCTGCAGAGGCAGAGAGGCCCCTGGGCAGTGCCCTGCCCCTGGGAGGTGTTTGCAGGCAGAGGTGAGCACACAGCAGGAGGGATGGGGTTTGTGAGCACTGACAGGGAGTTGGGCTGGGGACAGGGAGGTGACGGCTCCTGGCAGGAGCAGCTCCAAGCAGCAGAGACACGGGCAGGGAGTGAGAGGGAGCTGCTGCCCGAAACGCTGGGGAGGGGGATGTGGGCATCTCCCTGCTGTCCCTGCACTGCAGACACCTTCCCCTGAGCAACTCCTCCCTGGTCTCCTTTCCCAGCCTCAGCAGAGCCTCTGCCCTCAAGCCCATGGGCTCTCGGGCGTGCATTGCCTCTGGAGCAGCCAGAGCCCAGAGAAGGACAAACCCCTGATGTCCAGCAGTCTTGGTGTGTCCCTCCTCCCTTGGCAGCAGCATGGTGGCATTTCACTGCCCACCCCTCCTGCCTGTGCTGCCCTTCTGCTCACCCTTGGATTTGCCTTCTCAGTGCGGAAGGGGGTGGGGGCTGCGGTGGCAGGTTCATCTCCTCTTGGGACACCGACCCTTTGGGTCCTGCTATGCAGATGTGTCTATGGGAGCAAAGTGCCCAAGTCTCCTCCGGGCAACCTCAGGACCTTCAGCTGTTTCCCTGGGGTGTCCTGCTGGGCTGCAGGGTGCCCTCCAGAAGGGCACAGCTCTCCCATAGTATCTCTGTGCTCGCAAGGATCCCCATGGAGAAGACACCTCAGTGCTAAGGCTGTAGAAATGCTTCTGGGCAGCTGTACGTGGGCAGATGGAATGATCTCTTTGTGTTCCTGTTCGGAAGGGGAGAGACGAGATCCTCCTCAGGTACCCTGAGAAGAGGTGAGGACTCTCTCAATCTGCTTGGTGAACCTGGATTTCTTTGCTCTCAGCAGCAGCCTTTTTCTTTTCAGAGGAACACCTGGGGTGATCATCCTCCAGCTCCAAGCTGCCAGCACAGGGCAGCTGAGAACAGGGCTGATGGGCAGAGCAGCTCTCCTCTCTCAGCACTGTGGGGGAAAGTCCCTTTGCCTCGCAGGACCCACAAGATTTCACTTGGAGTGCCTTAGAAATGTCAGGGATTTCCTCCATCCCAAACCACTCCACTTGCAACTAGAAGAAGAGAAACAACCCCAAATCCCCTCAGCCCTCTTCTGCACTTGGGCAAATTGCAAACCACAGTGCTGAAAAGCTTTTTGATATATCATGAGTGCATTTAATTGGACATCCCCCTGCATTCCTAGTTCCCTCTCGCTGCACGGCAGGAAGGACTCCTCGGGAGCCCATTGCAGAGTCCTTGCTCCCAATGGCACCCTCAGCCAGCAAAACCCAGAGCTCAAGTAAGAGAGCTGCAGAGAGGTCTTCCAGAAAAAGAAAGAGTCATAATGTGGGGTTGCAATGAGACGTACAATATGTTTAGTTTGGAGCAGTCTGGCTGAACTCAGCACTGCCTTCTCCTCTTCTACAGATAAGCTTACCCAGAGGAAGCAAATGTTCAACCATAGCTCCATCACTGAGTTCCTCCTCCTGTCATTCGCAGACACACGGGAGCTGCAGCTCTTGCACTTCTGGCTCTTCCTGGGCATCTACCTGGCTGCCCTCCTGGGAAACGGCCTCATCATCACCGCTGTAGCCTGTGACCACCGCCTCCGCACCCCCATGTACTTCTTCCTCCTCAACCTCTCCCTCCTCGACCTGGGCTCCATCTCCACCACTCTCCCCAAAGCCACGGCCAATTCCCTCTGGGACACCAGGGCCATGTCCTACGCAGGATGTGCTGCACAGCTCTTTCTGTTTCTTTTTTTCATTTCAGCAGAATTGTATCTTCTCACCGTCATGGCCTACGACCGCTACGTTGCCATCTGCAAACCCCTGCACTACGGGACCCTCCTGGGCAGCAGAGCTTGTGCCCACATGGCAGCAGCTGCCTGGGGCAGTGGGTTTCTC
Source organism: Grus americana (assembly GCF_028858705.1). Classification (NCBI taxonomy): domain Eukaryota; kingdom Metazoa; phylum Chordata; class Aves; order Gruiformes; family Gruidae; genus Grus; species Grus americana. The sequence goes on from NW_026561988.1 coordinate 222,923, forward strand.
ACTGCTCTGCTGCACACGGCCAATACATTTTCCCTACCCCTCTGCCACGGCAATGCTGTGGACCAGTTCTTCTGTGAAATCCCCCAGATCCTCAAGCTCTCCTGCTCAGATGCCTACCTCAGTGAGGCTGGGTTTATTGTGGTTAGTGTCTGTTTAGCATTTGGTGTTTTGTTTTCATTGTGGTGTCCTATGTGCAGATCTTCAGGGCCGTGCTGAGGATCCCCTCTGAGCAGGGACGGCACAAAGCCTTTTCCACGTGCCTCCCTCACCTGGCCGTGGTCTCCCTGTTTATCAGCACTGGCATGTTCACCTACCTGAAGCCCCCGTCTGTCTCCTCCGCGATCCTGAATCTCGTGGTGTCACTTCTGTACTCAGTTTTACCTCCGTCTGTGAACCCCCTCATCTACAGCATGAGGAACCAGCAACTCAAAGACACCCTGAAGAAGCTGTTTCAATCAGTAGTCTTTCAGAAGCAATAAGCTGCCTGTGTGTCTTCACAAGGTATTTCCAATATATCGGGGGAACCCACTGTGCTTTGGTTGTTTTATATAGGATAATTATATTTTCCCAGTGTGATGGGTTTGCATGGCAAGGCTTTGGTAGCGGGGGGGCTACAGGGGTGGCTTCTGTGAGAAGCTGCCAGAAGCTTCCCCTGTGTCTGACAGAGCCAATGCCAGCCGGCTCCAAGATGGACCCGCCCCTGGCCAAGGCCGAGCCAATCAGCGCCTCTGTGAGAACATATTTAAGAAGGAAAAAAAAAACCAGTTAGAGAGAGCTTTTGCAGCGGGAGAGAGGAGTGAGAAGCTGTAAGAAACTCTGCAGACACCTAGGTCAGTGCAGAAGGAGGGGCAGGAGGTGCTCCAGGCACCGGAGCAGAGATCCCCCTGCAGCCCGTGGTGAAGGCCATGGTGAGGCAGGCTGTCCCCCTGCAGCCCATGGAGGAAGGATGAGGGGGTGTAGAGATTCCACCTGCAGCCCGTGGAGGACCCCACGCCGGAGCAGGTGGAGGCACCTGAAGGAGGCCGTGGCCCGTGGGAAGCCCACGCTGGAGCAAGTTCCTGGCCGGACCGGTGGACCCGTGAAGAGGGGAGCCCATGCCAGGGCAGGTTTGCTGGCAGGACTTGTGACCCTGTGGGAGAGACCCCACGCTGGAGCAGTTTGCTCCTGAAGGTCTGCACCCTGTGTGAGGGACTCCATGCTGGAGCAGGGGAACGATGAGAGGAGTCCTCCCCCTGAGGATGAAGAAGCGGCAGAAACACCGTGAGATGAACTGACCGTAACCCCCATTCCCTGTCCCCCTGTGCCGCTGAGGGGGGGAAGGTTGAAGCTGGGAGTGAAGTTGAGCCCGGGAAGATGGGAGGGGTGGGGGGAGGTGTTTTAAGAGTTGATTTTATTTTCTCATTCCTCTACTCTGTTTTGCCTAGTAATAAATTAGATGAATTCCCTCTCTAATTTCAGTCTGTTTTGCTCGTGACGATAATTAGTGAGTGATCTCTCCCTGTCCTTATCTCGACCTACAAGCATTTCGTTATGCCTTTTCTCCCCTGTTTAGTGAATGAGGGGAGTGAGAGAGCGGCTCTGGTGGGCACCTGGCCTCCAGCCAGGCTCAACCCACCACACCCAGGAACATATGCATCTACGCCACTTCTCCAGAGGCACAAATGCAGTCTTTCTGACCCACATGTCTTTGCACATGTGTCTGGCACAATGGCCCAGCTGGCCTCCTCACATCTCTGTAATAAAAAGGCATTTTCTCAACGCCAGGGTCTGGAGACTGGGTTCTTCTTCCAAAGCCCAGGTCAGGAACCGGCTGAAGAAATTGCCCCCACAAGGCCGTGCTGCTGTGCTTGGTTTCTCCATGGGCTGAGGGGAGGTGGGCATGTGGCGATGTGTTAGAGAATGCGACCAGAGTGAGCTTTCACTGGTGGCCTCACTAATCTGTGTCCTGGAGTCGGCTGGCATGGAGTTAATTTTCTTCCTAGTAGCTGGCATAGTACTGTGTTTGGGATTTAGGATGAGAATAATGCTAATAAGACACACATGTTTTGGTTGTTGCTAGGCAATGTTTACACCAAGGCAAGGACTTTTCAGCTTCCCATACTGGCCTGCCAGTGAGGAGGCTGGTGGTGCCCATGGAGCTGGGAAGGGGACATGGCCAGGACAGCTGACCCAAACTGGCCAAAGGGATATTCCATACCATATGACATCATGCTTATTTTATAAATGGGGGAAGCTGGCCGACAGCTGGGACCACGGCTCGGGAACTAGCTGGGCATCTGTGGTCTGGGGGTTGTGCGCAATTGTGCTGTGCATCACTTGGTTTGTAGATTATTTTTTATTGTTGTTGTTGTTGTTATTTGCTTACTTTTTCTGTCATATTAAACTGTCTTTATCCAACCCACAAATTTTACCTTTTTTTCCTGATTCTCTCCCCCATCCCACTGGGTGGGGGCAGTGAGCAAACAGCTGTGTTGTGTCTTTAGCTGCCTGCCAGGTTAAACCACAATCGGCCACTTCCAGCACTGCCCGCTCTGCACAGGTCTATGGGTGAGTTGTGCTGCACGGCCATTTCCTTCCTCCTGCTGGGCTCAGTGCCTGTACGGGGGGAATAACCAGACCTGCTCGACATCTCTCCTTGTCCAGACCCTGGCAGACCTGGAGCAGGGATGTCTGCTAAACCTCACATGGGATGCGGACAGGGTTGGGTAGGTTCCAGGACCTGGAAGAGGCTGTCTCAAGTAGGAGAGTAGTTCAGCCCACTGCTGAACGAGGACGGTGATCTCATGAAGAGGAGACACGGATGGGGTTCAGGGACCCAACGCCTTTTTTGCTTGAGTTTTTACTGTCAAGGTCTCTGTGCTCAATGAAGGGGTTCATGGAGAAGGACGGCACGTATTGGCAGGAGCCTCATGAGATCCCAGACGGACAAGTGCCAGTTTCTGCCCCTGCAGGGGACTCACCCTGGCAATGGCACAGCCTGGGACCTGCCTGGATGAGACCAGCCCTGTGGGAAAGCTCTTGGTGGTCAGCGAGCTGGACAGAAGGCAGCCGTTGTGCCCTGGCAGCAAGGGAGGCCACCAGCTGTACAACCAGGAGCATGGCCAGAAGACTGAGGGCAAAGAATTCTCTGGAATACTCCATCCACATTTCAGACCCCCAATTCAGGAACGATATTGCCAAGCTGGAGTGGGTTTAGCAAAGGGCCCTCAGGACAACCCGGGCCTGAAGCACTTTGCTGTGAGGACAGGCTGAGGGAACTGGGCTTGTCCAGCCCAGAGCAGGGAAGGCTGGGAGGGCCCTCATCCCAGCCTGCTCGTACCTACAATTAGGTCATGCAGAATGCGGAGCCAGGCTCTTAATGATGGTGCATGTTGGGAGGAAAAAACCAATGAGCATTCAGCCTGGAGATAAGGACAAAGGTTCCACCATGAGGGTGAACTCCTCACTCCTGGGCTCTGCCTTCCAAGCGAAACCCCTCCAAGATGAAGTCCCAAGTGTGGTTCTGAGGCTAACTTGGCCCGAGATACCCTCCCGACAGTGAGGTGCAGATACATCCAAGCAAGATTCAATTACTTTAACCTCCAGTGAGTCCAAAAAGGCCTTGCAGAGACATGGAAGAGGCTGAGGATCACATTGCCACACGTCCCTACTCCTTTCCTGGTAGGATCTTTCCCCAGGTCTCCCTGGTCCTTGAGTCTCCTAGCAGCCTCTGTGGCAGCAAAGCTTCACCCATGTGAGAGCAAGATGCAGCTGGGGAGCACTAGTGCCAGTTGGACACAGGCGAGTGCATGGGACCAGAGGGGATGCACCCGAGGGGTCTGGGGGAAATGGCTGGTGTCATCGCAAGGCCGCTGTCCTTTGTCTTTGAAATGTCATGGCAATGGGGACACACACACACAGAATGATCATTGTTAGAAAGTCCAACCAATGGCCAGTTTCTAGAGGCATCCCTCACTGAGAAGTGCCGGGGGCAATGCTGTCTGACCCCTTTAGTGATGGCGCGGACAATGGGACAGAGTTCAGTCTCAGCATGTTCGTGGATGACACTGAAGTGGTGGGAGCCCTCCATTGAGTAAGGGGTGTGGAGGGGAACTAGATGATGCCCAGAAATATCTCCCACATTTAATTACTCAATAAATCTTTACCTGGAGTTCTCTATAAAGACAAAACAGGCAGAGGAAAGAGAGAGGGCAGAGAGGCTGAAGAAGAGATGGGAAATATGTCGATATAGATGTAGTATATTTTCAGAACAAAATTTCTCCACTCAGAGCACTGGTAGGAAAAGTATTTTGATAAACAACTGCATATAAATATGCTGGCAGAGGGAAATTACTGTAGTGTACTCATGTGGTCCTCCCAAATTAAAAAAAAAAAAAAAAAAAAAAAGAACTGAGCCCAAATAGCTGACATTCTGAAAAGGAAGATTGTTTTCAGGTATTTTTAGAATAATTTTTAAGTAGGTTTCAACTCGAGACTAAGACCTACATTCAGGTCTGGATTCATTTGCCCACATAGAGAGGCTGTTGCTGTCTGAGCTGCCCTGGCTTACAGAAGTGCCCATGAGGTGCTTGGAAATGTGACCCAGGGCTCCCTTCTGGAGCATTAGCTGGTCACCAGGAAATCTCCAGGCATCTCAGCTGAGACAACTTCTTTCTCTCCATTTACTACAAAGGCAAGTCTAGACATCTGCATTGAGGTGCCTGGTGTTGGGTAAGGACAATCTCATCTCTTTCTTCACCTAAAATAGAGCGCCAATCCACATACCCCCGAGGGAATGTGAAGGCAGTGGGTCTTGCTGATTTAGGGACTCCTTCCAGAAGTGCTGGAAACACAGATATGTTGGCCATGGAGAAGCAGAGCGTTTCACTGAAGATGGTCACCCTTCTTCTCTGTAACAGTCGAGAGAGCTCAGCCCCTCAGAGTGTGACTGGCTGTGTGAAAGGGCGAGCAGTGGCAAGGAGAGTCCTGGGCAGGGAGGTTTTAGGGCACTGAACTCCACGTGAGACACAGATATATTGTTGTTAATGTTAGAGGCCTGATTATGGCAGAACGGTTCAGAAAATGTCCAAAATTAAAATGAAGCAACAAAGAAATTAAGGAAACAATTTAAAGAGAAGGAAATGTTCTGCTTCTGTGGTGCGCTGTCCCTGGCTGGAAGGCACCTGCCCACCAAGCCCCTCTATCACTCCCCCTCCTCGTGGGTGGAGATGAGGACAGGGAGATCACTCACCAATTACCATCACAGGCAAAAGAGGCTCAACTCAGAAAATGAATGTCATTTATTACCAATCAGATCAGAGTGGGATAATGAGAAATAAAACCAAATCTCAAAACACTTCCCCCCAGCCCTCCCCCCTTCCTGGGCTCGACTTCACTCCTGATTTCTCTGCCTTCTCTCTCCAAGTGGCACGGGGGGATAGGGAATGGGGGTTGCAGTCAGTTCATTGCATGTTGTCTCTGCTGCTCCATCCTCCTCACATTTTTCCCCTGCTCCAAAGTTTGGTCCTTCCCACGAGGGACAGTCCTTCATGAACTTCTCCAATGTGGGTCCTTCCCATGGGCCGCATTTCTTCATGACCTGCTCCAGCGTGGGTGCCTTCATCAGGGTGCAGTCCTTCAGGAGCAGACTGCTCCAGCATGGGTCCCCCGTGGGGTCACAAGTCCTGCCAGAAAAACTGCTACAACGTGGGCTCCTCTCTCCATGGGGTCACAGGTTCTGCCAGGAGCCTGCTCCAGCACAGGCTTCCCATGGGGTCACAGCCTCCTTCAGGTGTCTCATTCATGCTGGAAGGCACCTCGGGAGGTGTCTGAACCTCCTGCTCAAAGAAGGCTCAGACCAAACTACTCACAGCTTTATCGAAACACATCCTGTTTGCTTTCTGGGGCAGAGACGGTGCACACTCCCTGGGAAATGGCTTCCAGCATTTGACTATCCTCATGCTGGAAAACTCTCTCCCTATATGCAGCCTGACCCTCTCTTGTTTCGGGCCATTGCCTCTTGTCCTTACATCTCATATCACGCACATAAGCCTGACTCGGACTTCCTGGGAACAGTGCAATGCTTCTGCAAGAACTTCCCTTCTCCAGGCAGGACAAGCCCAGCTCCTTCAACCTCTCCTCATAGGCAGCGTCCTGACATTCTTGAGGGCCCTTTGCTCAACCTGCTACAGCTTGCCAACGTCCTTCCTCTACTGGGGATCTGAAATTGGGATGCAGTAACCTGGAAAATCCCTTCCCCCAATTTCCTGGCCGTGCTCCTGCTCTGACAGCCCAGGATGCTGGTGGCCTCCCTTGCTGCCAGGGCACACGGCCGCCTCCTGTCCAGCTCCGTGCCCACCGAGACCTTTCCCACAGGGCTGCTCCCAGCCAGGCAGCCCCCAGGCTGTGCCATTGCCAGGGTGAGTCCCCTGCAGGGGCAGAAACTGCCACTTGCCCTTGCTGGAGTTCAGGAGGTTCTTGCCCATAGATGCTCTTCTCCTCCTTGAACCATTTCCCTGAGCACAGAGGCCTGGAGACCTTTTCAGTAAAGACTCAGGCACAGAAGGCATTGAGTCCCTCAGCCCCACCTGTGCCTGCTGTTATTAAATCACCCTCCCTGTTCAGCAGCAGCAGCAGGCTGGCATTTCAGTTGTTCAGCCTAAAGGTCATCTCTAACAGGTCTCTAACAGGTGATCAAAGCTCATCTTTTCACTCTTGACTTTCCCAGGTGACCTCTGCCTTTCCTGAAATCCTACCTGCACAATGAAGTTAATGGCCAAAATTTTCTTGTTTGTGGAAGGATCTCAGAAAGGCACTGCAGGGCCCTTTTATTTATTTTTTATTGTAACACACAGAGAGCAAGGCTCTCCATATACACAGCCACTCAGTCAGAAAAGAAAGCAGACAGTGAATGAGAGAGGGGATGACAACATCATTACAAGTAAAACACCACCCCCCAAAAAAAAATACAGACAGACTGGACCTGTAATAAGTTCCATCATAAATAAATGCTATGCAGAAGAGGGGCAGTTTTTTGCTTCTGAATAACATCCGGTCATCAGTTTCCACACTGCATCCTTGAGCTCCTTGTTCCTCATGCTGTAGATGAGGGGGTTCACAGATGGAGGTACCACCGAGTACAGAAGTGACACCACGAGATCCAGGGTTGTGGAGGAGACAGACAGGGGCTTCAGGTGGGCAAAAGGTCCAGTGCTGATAAACAGGGAGACCACGGCCAGGTGAGGGAGGCACGTGGAAAAGGCTTTGTGCCGTCCCTGCTCAGAGGGGATCCTCAGCACGGCCCTGAAGATCTGCACATAGGACACCACAATGAAAACAAAACACCCAAAGGCTAAACAGACACTGACCACAATTAGCCCAACTTCCCTGAGGTAGGCATCTGAGCAGGAGAGCTTGAGGATCTGGGGGATTTCACAGAAGAACTGGTCCACAGCATTGCCGTGGCAGAGGGGTAGGGAAAATGTATTGGCCGTGTGCAGCAGAGCAGTGAGAAACCCACTGCCCCAGGCAGCTGCTGCCATGTGGGCACAAGCTCTGCTGCCCAGGAGGGTCCCGTAGTGCAGGGGTTTGCAGATGGCAATGTAGCGGTCGTAGGCCATGACGGTGAGAAGAAACTACTCTCCTGAAATGAAAAAAACAAACAGAAAGAGCTGTGCAGCACATCCTGAGAAGGAAATTGCCCTGGTGTCCCAGAGGGAACTGGCCATGGCTTTGGGGAGAGTGGTGGAGATGGATCCCAGGTCGAGGAGGGAGAGGTTGAGGAGGAAGAAGTACATGGGGGTGTGGAGGTGGTGGTCACAGGCTATGGCAGTGATGATGAGGCCGTTTCCCAGGAGGGCAGCCAGGTAGATGCCCAGGAAGAGCCCGAAGTGCAAGAGCTGCAGCTCCCGTGTGTCTCCAAATGCCAGGAGGAGGAACTCAGTGATGGAGCTGCCGTTGGACATTTGTTCACTCTGGGCTTGGGGAACTGTTCAAGGAGGAAAACACAGTCAGTTAGCGGAGACTTCTCTGAGCAAAATGAAATCCATTACCCATAGACTCTGCCCCTACTGCATACAGCCCTTCTCATTTCCCAGGAGACCTCCTACACTTCCATGGGTGCAGCTCTGGTTGGTGCTGGCTGATTTTGCTGTGAGGAGCAGAGCCTCTGCCCGCTGGCTGCCGAGGAGTCAGCCCTGCTCTGCAGCAGTGGGTTCATGGGAACGGTGGGGACAGGGGCCAGTCCTGGGGTTTGGCTTTGTCAGGTGAATCCGCTCCTAACGAAAAAGGCCTGTCAGCATCTGCACTCTGCGGACTAAGGAACTAGGATGGCCGAAGGCAGTTTGAGACATCTGGGAGGTGTTCTTGGATGTCAGAAACCCTCAGCATTTCTGCTGCACTCAGGGAGCACAGAGTGAGTCGTGCGAGGCAAGAGGATTGCCTGTGGCTTAGAGCAGAGTGAGGGGAGCTGGTCTGTCCCTCCGTCTTGTTCCCAGCTTGTACCTTCATGAGGTGGAGAGTGACCACACTCTTAGGTTATGTCATACAACCAGACACTGCTGAGAACAGAGGCATCCAGCGCAGACCACAAAATGTCTCACCCTTTCTCAAGGTCTCAGCACCCCACTTCTAGACAAGAAGAAATGCGGCTCATTTCACCAACCCAACAGCTTTTCCTTGGTTGTAGCATCTCGGCATTTCTCCATGGGGCTTTCAGATAACACAAAGGTGCTATGGGGCAGGCTTGCATCCTGGAGGGCAGCTCACACCTTGGAGGGACCCCCCAAGGACTTAGCCAAGTGTCCTAACGACAGCACCTGATTAAGGGAAATCCAGCTCATTCTCCAGCCCCACAGACTCCATTGCCCACAGCCCCACACGTCAGAGGAAAGCTGGGACACTTGTTCCCAAGGACATGCCCACATGAATGGATGAACAAGATCAGCCCGTGACTCTGCAGCTGAACCTCCCACCCCCAGGGAGTCTGACCGCAATAAAAAGATAACTTTAAAACAATCACAGGGAGAAACAAGGAAAAGCACAGGGAGGGTCTGGCTGAGAGAGGCCAGGGCAGAGACAGCCGGGCACTCGGGAAAGCGTTACCCTCACCCAGCTGTGCATGTCACCTCCCAGAGACTGATACTGTAGGACAGTTGCCTTCCATCCGATTGCTGGTCAGCGGGAAATAAATATGTGGCAGGAGGGATGCCCTTTGCCTCTTCTGCTGGTCTGCTGGACAGAGAGGTGACTCCCACCCTAGACCCCAATGTCCGTGAGGGCCAAGGATGTGCTGGGTGGGAGAGACGAAGGGGGTTTCTCAGGGAAGGCATCTGCACTGCAAGGGGTGGCCGGGAGGTGCCCGTATCTCCCCTGCAACAGGGTTTCCATGAGCAGTTCCTTCCTTTCCTGCCCATCTCTCCTGCCTGGAGCTGTCCCTGCCAGGAGCTCTTTCTCTGGCCCCACGTCTCTTCTCTGCTCACAGACCCCATGCCAGCCCCTGTGTGCCCAGCTCTGCCCTGCAGCCTCTCTGTGTGTGTGCAGGGGCTACAGAGAAGGTCACACAAAGCCTGATGAGACTGGAAAGGTGATGCTGGTGCTGTCTGTAGCCCCCACAGCTGCACACTGAATCACAGATGAGGAAAGCTCCTTAGCCATACAGGAGACCCTCCTTTGACCTCTGGATTCAAAAGTCCCCTTGGAAATGTCCCACTGCCCAACCAGCCGACCAAGATGAGAAACCTCAAAAGACAGACACCTTCCCTTACAGGGAAAACCATCTTGAAAAGACCCCTTGGAAATCCCCAGGGCTACCCTGGAGCTGTGAGCAACCCTGACCCACGCAGCACCCTCTCGACAGCAGAAGGACCCTGCCCTGACAGAGGTCGCTCCTTCCACCCACAGCTGCTCCCCACAGCGCCATGGGGAGCTCCCCGGGCAGGCTGAGGGTGACCCTGGCAGGCGGCAGAGTCCCTGTGCCAGCACACAGCCCCTGGGGTGCAGGGACCCTGCTCGGAAGGACAGCCCTGGGCACCCCTGGCTGCACACCCACCTGCACACCCCTGCGGCCGTTCCTGGCAGAAGGCAGCCGTCATGCCCTGTGCCTCTGACGCTGTGGCAGGGAAGCCCTGCTCTGCAGCACGTCCTCCTCCTCCTCCACACCACAGACGTTGTGAGCGTCCTCCTGATAGATCCCACAGGCTGTGGCATGTGCCAGCTTTTGGAGGTCTCTCCAGGAACTGCAGCTGCTTTGTCCTGCTGCCACAGACCTACCGTGCCAAGTGCTGTGGAGATTTCTCCTCCTTTTAATTCGCAACATTCTCACACCCCAGACTGCCTCTTTCCTCTCTTCTCCTCACTCCTCTGCCCTCGCTGCCTGCAGGCAGTACCCTCAGCCCTGCTGCGCTTTGCAGAGGAGCTGCTCCTGGGCAGAGCTGTCTCTCTGCAGCGCTGCCCGCTTGCCATGAACTCCCTCCATCCCAGGAGCCCAGCCCAGCTCAGCAGCAGAGGACCAGCCCAAGGCAGCACTTTCTCTGCCCCCTCTGGGCTCCCTCAGAGAATGTCCCTGGGGCTCCAGAGGAACCTGCTCTGAAAAAACCTGAAGTCATTACTGATATTTCTGCCCTGAGCTGGGGAAGAGACAGAGTTAGTTCAAAGAATCCCCTCTTCTTGTCCCACTACGGACAGAATACCCAGACAGTCAAAGGGAGACATTTCCTATCCCTCCTGTACCCATGGAAACCACAGGTGACATCTGGGCTACCAGAGGGTGTGCAAGACATGTGCAGGTAACTCTGAGCTCTGATGGAGCGATTCAGAAGGACAGGGCAGCATCTTGGTTCATTGTTTGGAGGCTGGTGGGACTTTCCTTTGGCCAGCTGAAGTGACAGTAGATGCCCACATTTAGAATAATGAAGCCTGTCCCTGCTCAGTATGGCCAGGACAGCTTATAGAGGTATTCCTCTGAGCAAACAGAGTCATTGCCATTGGGAGAGCTAAGGCTCTCTCCCTTCTCCACCAGACCTTCATTGACAGTTATGGCAGGCTTAGGTGAGGAGCCATCAAGAGCTGACTCCATGTCGGAGAGAGCCACTCTCAGCTGCCCCAAAATGGACCAGCCACTGCCCAAAGCTGAGCCAATAAGCAATTGCAGTGGCATCTCTGTGATAACCTCTTGCAGAAAGGGTAAAACCCAGTGTGCAGCAGCTGTAAGAGAGAAAGTACCCTGGAGGCAACAAGGAGAGTGAAGAATGAGGTGGGGATGAGAGAGAGAGGCTGGGTGGGCACCTGGTGGCCAAAAGTCAACCCACCACCCCCTGACATTCACAGGACAGCACTGTGCAAATGCTGCTTTCGGTGTCTGGAGGTTCTTTGCATCGGCTTTTCAGCACAGCTGGCAGATGCGCCAAGAAATGTGATGCTCACCTGGATCTGAAAAGCTGTGTCATCCTTGTCAGCCTTGGCTCTCATAGCTAAGAAATGCTGGAGTCTCAGCTCCCAAGGGGAGTGAGGAAGGAGAGGAGCAGAGCGCAGATGCCAGGTCGCAGAGTGGCAGAGTTTGGCCCGTTCCGGGAACGTTCAGTGGGCAGTATCACTCAAGGGGAGCAGCATTCAGTGCAATGGCTTTTCAGGGGCAGCATCCTCTAAGCACATAAAGCGTCCATGCCGATAGTCCAGCAAACAAGTGGACGTCTCAGGACAGCAGCTTGGCTAAACAGGCACCTTGTCGGGATGCTCCATCAAAAAAGGGAAGCGCAGAGGTTGTGGATAGAGGACCTCACTTCAAAGGAGGAATTTAGAAACAGGGAGGGCTTTAGGAAAGACAAGGCTCCTGTGGAGTTGATACTTGCTTGGATGTCCAAGGGCATCAAGATGAGCTGTTAGTATTGAAGTTACAGTTCAAGAAGAGTCAACAAAATTAATGTGTGGGCACTGCTGAATTTTGCCAGAGAAGATGCAGAACTGTCTGAGGTACTCTTTGTCCTCTTTGCCTCTGTCTTCACCAACAAGGTCTCCAAGGACTTTGTGCCTTGAAGCAGGACTCTGGAGGAGAAAGACCAGCAGTGGATGTGGACCAAGCCAGGGGTTACTTGATCAAGTATTAACAGTCCACAGAACTGGCAGGGCTGTATCCAAGGGTGTTGAGGGAGCCAGCTGATATCATAGTGAGGTCAGCCTGTGTTGTCTGTGTGGCACAGAGCGTGCCTTTGGATTTGGTTTCTGTGTATCTGAAAGAGAGGGTGACTGGATGAACCCAGGGCAGATCACGCTTGACTGTCCTCATTCCTTGCTAAGATGAAAGGACTGCATTTCTTGATACGGGAGCAGCAGCGGGTTTCATTTACCTGGAGTTCCTTAGGGCTTTCAACACCATTTCCCACCATATCCTTGTCTCCATGTTAGGACATTTCTGATTGCCCAATCCTCTATCAAAATAGCAATGTGAGCAATTGCATGACACTACAGGTGATGAAAGGGGGCACTTATTTCATGGATTTGCTGCCCAAGGAACCCCAGCAACCATCTCAGGAACTCCACAGAGAGTACAAAATAAGCAAAGGGCTGCATCACAGGAACCCCACACAGCCCTGATGACATCCTTTTGCTCTGCACACCTGCTAATCCTTTCCCCATTGGCCGTGATTTTCTTATTTTGGACCCTCCTGTGGTGGGTGAAGGATCGGGCATCTGCCCACGTACCAAAACAGCTTGTGCCTTTCACTGTTGCCCAAGTAGAAAGGATTCAGCTGAAGCTGAGGGTGAGAATTCACTCATGGGCACCCAGGAATTTCAACTTTATTAACTTCCTGTCTTCTAAAAGCCTGAACAAGTGGTCAGAAGAGAAAGATGAAATGAGAGAGGATACTCACTGTTTTTTCAGTCCATACACAGCTGGATTTTGTCTTCATAGATAAGGTTTAATTCAGGTTATTTTTGCTACCAAGCGTGGTTTTTGAAAGTGTTCTGATATTGTGTGATTCCCTTTTTAGGTGCTAAAGACTGTCTAGAAAAGCACCGTCAAACATAAATAGCTGTACGGAGTGCTTTCCCTAATGTTGACAACATGAAGGGGAAGGGACAAAAGTTCCATTCAGGCTGGAAGTGGCCTTGCAAGATGTCTATAGACCAACATTGTGCTCAAAGCAGGGTCACACCAGGTTGCTCGTGGCTTTATCCAGATGTCTCTTTGAAACTTCCAGGGATGGAGGCACTCTACACTCTCTTCAAAAGGTCTTCCCAGGTCTGATTTGCCTCATGCATCAAAAATTTCTCCCTATATCGAGCCTGAGCCTCTCTTGTTGCCCGCTGCCTCTTGTCCTTGTGCCTTGCACCGCAATGTCTTCTTGGAAACTGCACCGAGGCAGTGCAAGGCTGTTCCATCCTCCCCCAAAAGCCCTCCGTTCTCCAGTCTGAACAAGTCCAGCTCCCTCAGCCCCTCCTAACAGGGCAGGTGCTCTAGCCATGACCATCTTTCTGGCCCTCCACTGAACTGGCTCCAGTTGGCCAATGTCTCTCTGGCATTACAGTGCATCAAAACATGCTAAAGTGTTCTGGATGCGGTCTAACGTGTGCTGAGTAGAGGAAGATGATAATCACTGCCACTGACTGTGCTCCTGCTCATACAGCCCAGGGTGCTGTTGGCCTTTGCTGAACGGCTCATGGTTTGCCTACTGTAACCCAAAGACCACCACAGCCTTTCCTGCAGAGCTGCTTCCTATACCTCGGCAGTCACAGGCCTCTGGCTTTGCAGGGGCTCAGTCCACCTCACGAGCAGGACTTTGGATTTGTCCTGACTCCATATCGCGAGGTTACCTCTGTGCCTCCAGCCTGTCTAGGTCCCTTGGGACGGCAGCCCTGTCCCCCAGTGTAGTGTCTGCTCTCCTCAAAGCGCTCTGTCATCTAGAAATCATATGAAAAAATACTCTCTCATCTTCTCTGCATCATTAAAAAGGCATTAAATGGGACAGATTGCAGGACAGACACCTGCAGGACCCTGTTAGATAGACACATCCAGGCACAGTAGCACGCCTTGACCACACCCATCCAAGCCTGAAAGTCCAACTGTCTTTTTGACCATCTACCTGTTCATCTATGTAGACCATAATGACCTTACTGGGACACCAGAACAGCGTGGGGAATGATGCTGAAAGCCTTGCTGACTTTGAGGTAAGGGGCAACCGCTGCTCTCCCCGCATCCACCAATCCTGTCCTTCCATCACAGAAAGCAAAAAAGATGAGCAGGCACAGTCTACCATGGGTAAATCCAGTCACCTTCTCTTAATGCTCCCCAGAAATGGGATCCAAGTGCACGTGCTCTGGGGACAGCCTTTAGTTCCCCTGCTCATCCTTTTGGGTCTTTTTCAGAAAGTACATGCAGCATTTGGGTGCTGCCGGTTGGCAGGGACTTCCCCCAGTCTCCATGTCCTTTCCAAGATGATGGAGAGTGGCCTCCCTGTGGCATCGGCCTGCTCTCTCAGCTCCCTGGGATGCTGCCCCTTCACTCCCACAGACTGGTAAGGATTGAGCTTCCTCAGGTAACTCCTGACTTAATCCAAATTCACCGACGGTTGTTCTCCTCCAGAGTCCTGCTCCAGGTAGAAAAGCCTCAGAGACCTTTCTGGAGGAGACAAAGGCAAGAAGGACACAGAGAACTCAGATCTATCAACACCTGCTCTTACTAAATTCAGCAGTGGCCACTCATTCTCTTTGTTTCTTAACTGTTCCTGAAGCAGCAGCAGCAGCAGCAGCTCCTTTTGGTGTCCCTGTAGCCCTTGCAAGGGTCTACACTGGGAAGCTTTAGCTTCCAGGAAACCATCCCTACTTCTAAATCCCTCCTTGAGTCCCAGCATCCACCTCTTGGATGCTTTCTTTTTTCCATGGAGCTTCTTCATGAGGTCCCTTTTTAGCCAAGTTTCTGTCCCGAGATACCCGGTTGTTTTCCTGTGTATTAATGCGGACAGTTCTTTTGTGTGGAATGTGGTGTCCTGAAAGACCAGAAGTTCAGTGCAGCTCTGCTGCCCTTGAGTGCTGCTGCTGCTGCTGTGGGATTGCCCCCAAAAGTCCCCTGAGGAGGCTAAAATCTTCTCCTCTAGAGACCCAGCATCTCTACTTTGCTGCAGTCCTTTCTCATTCCCCTTGTGAGCTGAGATTTCATGGTCACTACAGCCCAGGCTCACACTCATTTTCACAGCCCTGATCAGCCCTCCCTCTGCAGGGACTGGATTCGGGTCAGCATCACCTTGGTTGGCCTACCTTGCACCTGTATAAAGAAGTTGTTCCAAGAGACCCAGAAGCCTGCTGGACAATATGCACCCTGCTGTGCACCCCTTCCAGTGAGCGCCAGAGTCATTCAAGTCCCCAGTAAGACCTGGCGTCATTCATCTGGAGACTTCCTTGGGTTGCTTAATTAATGAAGGCGTAGTCCACTTCCTTACCCCGGTTGCAGGTTCTTCATCTCCCACCAGGATGCCACACTAAGTGGCCTGTCCTCTCACCCTCACCCACAAGGCTCACACAACCTGTTGCACATCCCGTAGAGGAGCACCATACGTACAACAAGCTCCTTCAGACGGAGGTCATCCCCCACCCCATCTTCCCGGCCTGCCTCTCCTGAAAAGCCCGTACGCACCATGGCAGCACCACTGTGAGCTGTCCCACCACCCCTCACCATTTACTCCATCAATGCCAAGAGTCTATAGTGGCACTTGGGACTCCAGCTCTCCAGCGGTCTGTGCCCCAGGCTGAGGCCATTGATGCACGTTTGGGCTGCAGCACCTCAGCCGTGGCACCAGGGAGAAGCTCAGACTTGTCACAGGCAAACCCAGGACCAAGTACCCAAGACCCATGCTTTGCATGAGACCAGAGACATGCTGGAGGAGATGGCAGATGTCAGTGTGAAGGCATAGAAAGAGGCAAATCTTCTCTCCCCAAGGCCAGAGGCAAGCAGGGCTGGTCTCTGCTGTCCTGGCAGGAGAGGGCTTTGCTCTCCGTGGTGTCTCTGCAGCCCCTGAGAGCCTGTGGTGGAGGCGAAGCTGATCTCAAGGAAGGACAGATGCTGCTGAATTGTCTTTGGGTGTGGACATCCTGTGATCCAGGAAAACTCTGAAAATCCTTGGGCGGTTCCTTGCTTGTATCATCAAGTGAGTGAATAAGAGGTTGTCTTTAAGAAGAACCAGCAGACTTTGGGAATAGGCAAATGAGTGGAGATCCCAGTGGGATATGCTTCCTGTGCATGAACTTCTGCATCAACTGGATGGAGCTGGGTCAGACCCCGTCTCATTGCAGTGGTGGGATTCAGTAGCTGGCCAACAGAAACTGATGCAATCGGACATGCCATCTGGAGTGTCTGTCTCACACCCACTCTGGACGCAGATGCCTTTCCTGTAGGTCCTGTGCGGTCCCTGCCAGCCACATGCACTTGTGCTGGAGGGCCCCGGCATCTCACATCATAGCACTGCAGGCCTGTGTTTGGCTGTTGAGTAGCTGCCCTGAATTGGCTTGGGCAACGTAGGGATGTCCATGAGACATCTGCCATTACAGTCAAAGGTGATCTAGTATCTACAGCTGATGCAGAAGATGGCTGATGGCTATGGCAAAGACTCCTTCTGGCCCCCTGACTACCTCAGTAGGCTGCCCTGGACGTAAGGAGTAGGGAAAAAGTTCAGTTGTCCAAAATGTGGGCATCTGCTGTTGGCCAAAGGTATTCCCCTCTAAGCTCCAAGACCATGCCTCCAGATACTGCCCTGTCTCTATGAACGGCTCCATTGGAGCTTGCAGTTCCCTGCACATATCTTGGACCACGCCTGACACCTCAGATGTCACCAGGTGTTTGAGTCTGAACAGGTGACTCCTGGCCTCCATCTCCAGTAATTCCCATGGGAACTGAGACAAGCAGCTCCCAGGCAGCAGGTGCCTATTTGGTGCCCACCTGACCTGAGGCAAGAAGAATCCCACCTCCTGAGGCTTTGTGGGAGCCATAGGTGAGAGCTGAGTCCCCTTCCAGCCCCAGGACTGCAAACCAAGGATGAGATGCCTCAACTGAGTCAGCTGAGTCCCTTCCCTCAGCAGGGGTAAAGGAGAGCCCTCGCTGTCCCTACCTGGGTGTCCCGTCTAATGCCGACACAAGGAAAGGAGATTCTTATGCCCAACGCTTTTTTTATTAGGAGGAATGACTCTGCCAGAAAGTGTTTCTCCCCAGCTGTGGGAGGGAACATCAGTGATTCCTTCAGCCTGTTTCACAGCAGGTTCCTCTGGAGACCCAGCGACACCTGGAGGGAGCCCAGAGGGGGCAGAGAAAGTGGCACCTTGGGCTGGTCCTCTGCTGCTGAGCTGGGCTGGGCTCCTGGGATGGAGGGAGCTGATGGCAAGCGGGCAGCGCTGCAGAGAGACAGCTCTGCCCAGGAGCAGCTCCTCTGCAAAGCGCAGCAGGGCTGAGGGCGCTGCCTGCAGGCACTGAGAGCACACAAGAGGAGTGAGAGAAGGTGAAAGACTTCTGGTGTGGGAGCTCACCGGGGAAAGAAATCTTCCCAGCCCTTGACACGGTAAGTCTCTGGCTGCAGGGCAATGCAGACGAGTGCCTGGAAGTGTCTCCTAGACCTGGCCCATGCCACAACTGATAGGACCTGTCAGGATGGCTCTCCTGGCTTTTCAGGTGTGGAGGAGAAGGATCTGCTCCAGAGCAGGGCTTCCCTGCTGCATCCTCAGAGGGACAGGGCATGATGGGTCCCTCCTCCCAGCGATGGCTGCAGGGGTGCCAGGCTGGGTGTGGGGCTGCCCTGGGCTCCAGGCAGGGTCCTTGCAGCCCAAGGGGGCTCTGTGCCAGGACAGGGACTGTGCTGCCTGCGAGGAGCAGCACTCAGGTTTTCTGGGGAGCTCCCCACGGTGCTGTGGGGAGAAGGTCTGGGTGCAAGGAGCGACACCCGGCAGGGCATGACAGGGCAGGGTCCTTCTGCTGTTCAGAGGCTGCTGCATGGATCAGGGCCGCTCACAGCTCCAGATCCTCCCAGGGCTGGAGGGTCCAGGCAGGGGCTATCTGGAAACAAAGGTGCTTCCCTCAGGCTTCAATTTCATGCTTTGGGGGTGTGAAGGGAAACGGAGCTGCTCACATTTGAGAAGTGACTGAGATTCTTAACCATTACGTGGCATGATCAGAAGGTCTTCTAGGAACCTCAGAAAATGCCTTCGCCTACCCCTCAGCCTGCAGGCATCACCAGCATCACCTTGGCTGGCAACATCACGGTTCGTCTGACCTGCTCTTTACCCGTCGGAAGCAGGGAGATGTCTCTAGGCGGTGCCCTCCCAGGGAGAGTTTTCTGTAGGACAACACTGAGTGCACCAACGGTGGGATGGGGTCTCTCAGAATTTCCTGTGAGGAAAACATTGTGGGGCAAAGCAGCAGGTTGAAAAGGACCAGGAAGCCGAGGGGTGGGCAGGGAAGAAGATGAAACTGAGAAGGCAATGTCATGGGAAGGAGAATTGGGAAAGTTCCCTGTCACCCCCTCCAGTGCAGACCCCTTCCTCTGAGCAAGCCCCCTTGCCTCCTGTCTGACCCAGCAAAGTCTCTGCCCTCGTGGCCGTGGGGCACAAGGCATCAGCTGCCCCCTCTGCAGCCAGAGCTCCAGCAGAGCAGCGGTGCCTCTCTCCAGCCCTGTGCCCATTTTTCTCTGCGCAGCACAGGGGCTGAGCGTGACTGCCTTGCAGCATCGCTGTCTGGGAGGCTGCCTGCACGGCTGGTGAAGGTGACGACTGTCTTAAGTGCCTTTCCTTCTGTTTGTGGTGCTGCTCCTCCTCTTCCCGCCTGTCTGTGCTGCTCCTGCTCCTGCTCGTGGGCTCTGTGGGGTTGGGGGAGTTTCAGACAGTGACCCTTGAAGCCCTGCCAGGCAGGGGTCTGCATGGGAGTGAGGTGCCCCAGCCCCCTTCGAACCCACGGGGGCAGATGCGTCCCCCAGAGCGACTCCGGGATCACTTCAGCACTTGTCTGAGCTGCTCCTTAGCCCCTGCACACACAGAGATTTCTCTGGCCGGTGCCCTGCTGCCAGGAGGGGTCTGTAGGGAAGAGCCGAGCACACAGCGGGTGGCATGAGAGCTGTGAGCACTGGCAGGGAGGAGACTTGGGGGCAGAGAAACGGGTCCCAGCAGGGACAGCTCCAGGCAGTGGTGACATGGGCAGGGAGTGAGAGGGAGCTGCTCCCAGAAATGCCACGGAGGGGGCATTTGGCATCTCCCTGCCATGCCCTGCAGTGCAGACACTTTCCCCAGAGCAACTCCCTGGTCTCCTCTCCCACCCAGCAGATATTCCCACCCTTAATGTCACAGGGACTTGATCATGCGTTTCCTTCCCAGCGGCCCAACCACCGAAGAGGAGAAACACTCAAGCGTCCAGCTGTGTCTCCCTCTCCTGACTCCCTTGGCAGGAGTACTTTGGCATTTTCCCCTCTTGTCCCTGCCGCCCTTGTTCTTCCCCGTTAATCGCTGGTGTGAGGGGCGAGGACTAGGGTGCAGCTCAGACACCAGTGCTGCATGTTGTCTCATGCAGATGGATCCATGGAGGAAAAGCATCCGCGTCCTCTCCTAATGTTTGGGGCTCTGGGCACTGCGGTGTATGGGGCCAGGAGTGAGCTTACTCTTCCTGCAGGACCCCTCATATTTATGACATTCAGGTATTTTCTTGGGGGGAATGGGTGGGAGTGGGTCCTGCTTGGCTGCAGGCTGCCCTCCAAAAGGGCCTAGCTCTCCCAGGGCATCTCTGTGTCACCTAGCAGTCCCATGGAGAAGACAGGCAGCTGCAATGAGCCCTCTGTGTCCCTGCCTAGGAGGGGAGAGCTGAGATCCTCCAGTGTCCAGTTTCTTCTCAGAGGAACATCTGGGTGCAATCGTCCTCCAGCTCAAAGAGGTGCCAGCGCAGGCCAGCTGAGACCAGGGCTGATGGACAGATCGACTCTCTTCACTCCGCATTGAGGAGCAGTTCCTTTGTCTCTCAGAACCCACAAGGTTTCCCCTGGAGCGCAGAAGAAATGCCAAGGGTTTTTGCCTTTAAAAAATCCCTCGGGTGTGGATAGGCAAACAGAACAAAGTAAGCAAACGGAAATGCCCACAGCTCTACTCTGCAGTCGGGTGTAGTGGGACCAACAATCCTGAAAAGCTCTTTGCAATTATGAGTGGACTTAACCTGATATCACCCTATGTTCCTGTTTAGCTCTTGCTGTAAGCGGGACAAAGTCCTCCAGAGCCCCCAGAAGAGCTCCCTGCTCCTATGGCACCCACAAGCAGCACCAACCTGAATGTAGCAAAGACACCTGCCAAAGGTCTTCCTGAAAGGGGAAAAGCGCTTTGGGAGGTTTCTATGAGAAATGCAGTAGGTTAAGCTCTATTCTAACTCTTCCCTGTCTTTTCCTCCATGCACAGACCTCTGTGAGCAGCAGCTGCAGATGGCCAACGGCAGCTCCATCATCACTGAGTTCCTCCTGCTGGCATTCGCAGACACACGGGAGCTGCAGCTCTTGCACTTCTGGCTCTTCCTGGGCATCTACCTGGCTGCCCTCCTGGGAAACGGCCTCATCATCACCGCCATAGCCTGTGACCACCACCTCCACACCCCCATGTACTTCTTCCTCCTCAACCTCTCCCTCCTCGACCTGGGCTCCATCTCCACCACTCTCCCCAAAGCCATGGCCAATTCCCTCTGGGACACCAGGGACATCTGCTACCCTGGATGTGAAGTGCAGGTCTTTTTCTTTCTCTTTTTGATTTCAGCAGAGTATTTTCTCCTCACTGTCATGGCCTACGACCGCTACGTTGCCATCTGCAAACCCCTGCACTACGGGACCCTCCTGGGCAGCAGAGCTTGTGCCCACATGGCAGCAGCTGCCTGGGGCAGTGGGTTTCTCACTGCTCTGCTGCACACGGCCAATACATTTTCCCTACCCCTCTGCCACGGCAATGCTGTGGACCAGTTTTTCTGTGAAATCCCCCAGATCCTCAAGCTCTCCTGCTCAGATGCCTACCTCAGGGAAGTTGGGCTAATTGTGGTTAGTGTCTGTTTAGCATTTGGGTGTTTTGTTTTCATTGTGGTGTCCTATGTGCAGATCTTCAGGGCCGTGCTGAGGATCCCCTCTGAGCAGGGACGGCACAAAGCCTTTTCCACGTGCCTCCCTCACCTGGCCGTGGTCTCCCTGTTTATCAGCACTGCCATGTTTGCCTACCTGAAGCCCCCCTCCATCTCCTCCCCATCTCTGGACCTGGTGGTGTCACTTCTGTACTCAGCGGTGCCTCCAGCCATGAACCCCCTCATCTACACCATGAGGAACCATGAGATCAAGGATGCCCTCAGGAAACTAATGACTGGATGATTTTCAGAAACAATAAAATGCCTGTTTTCTTCTTCAGAATATTCATAATATATCTCATTACAGGCCCAGCCAGTCTTCTGGAAGTTTTTTTATGATGATTTTGGTCTTGGGGGAAGGGGGGCGGCATGTTATGTGTGGGTTATTTGTTTCTTTGTGTTACTTATCTGAATGCTTTCCACAAAGAAATGTCTTTATTTGACCCATTTCTAATTCACAATCTATCCAGCTTTTGTGTGACCTGGAGGCTGTGCAAATGAGGAGTCATACCCTGTGGGTGTTTAAACAAAATAAAGTGCCCTGCATTGACTCTTTTTTCTGAGCTCCTTCCTCCAAGACCTCCTGTGGTGGGTTGACCCTGGCTAGGGGCCAAGTGCCCACCAGAGCCGCTCTATCACTCCCCTCATTCACTAGACAGGGGAGAAAAGGTATAAGGAAACGCTTGTGGGTCGAGATAAGGACAGGGAGAGATCACTCACTAATTATCGTCTTAAGCAAAACAGACTGAACTTAGAGAGGAAATTCATCTAATTTATTACTAAACAAACAGAGTAGAGGAATGAGAAATAAAACCAAATCTTAAAACACCTCCCCCCACCCCTCCCATCTTCCCGGGCTCGACTTCACTCCCGGCTTCAACCTTCCCCCCCTCAGCGGCACAGGGGGACAGGGAGTGGGGGTTACGGTCAGTTCATCACACGGTGTTTCTGCCGCTTCATCATCCTCGGGGGACGACTCCTCTCATCGTTCCCCTGCTTCAGCATGGGGTCCCTCTTACAGGAGACAGTCCTTCACGAACTTCTCCAACGTGAGTCTCTCCCACGGGCTACAGTCCTTCACGAACTGCTCCCAGCATGGTCTCTCCCACGGGGTGCAGACCTTCAGGAGCAGACTGCTCCAGCGCGGGTCCCCCACGGGGTCACAAGTCCTGCCAGCAAACCTGCTCCGGCGTGGGCTCCTCTCTCCACGGGTCCACAGGTCCTGCCAGGAACTTGCTCCAGCGTGGGCTTCCCACGGGCCACGGCCTCCTTCAGGTGCCTCCACCTGCTCTGGCGTGGGGTCCTCCACGGGCTGCAGGTGGAATCTCTACACCCCCTCATCCTTCCTCCATGGGCTGCAGGGGGACAGCCTGCTTCACCATGGCCTTCACCACGGGCTGCAGGGGGATCTCTGCTCCGGTGCCTGGAGCACCTCCTGCCCCTCCTTCTGCACTGACCTTGGTGTCTGCAGAGTTCCTTACATCTTCTCACTCCTCTCTCCGGCTGCAAAAGCTCTCTCTCTAACTGGTTTTTTTTCTTCTTAAATATGTTCTCACAGAGGCGCTGATTGGCTTGGCCTTGGCCAGGGGCGGGTCTGTCTTAGAGCCGGCTGGCATTGGCTCTGTCAGACACAGGGGAAGCTTCTAGCAGCTTCTCACAGAAGCTGTAGACCCCACCCCGCTACCAAAACCTTGCCACACAAAACCAACACACCTGCTCTGCAGTTGCAGGGAGCCTGTGTGCAGAGGGGAAGAAGAAAAGAGCGTCAGCACAGCCGCACTGCCAGGGAGCACCAGCACTTGGTCTTTCCCAAGCTGTTCTCCTTCCATTTCCATGCTCTCCTGAGCCCTTTTTTGGTGGAAGGCCTGGGGGCTCATGAAGCTTGGTTACAGTCCTGCTGTGTGGCGGTCCTGTGACCGCAGGCAGGGACAGGCAACGGGCACTTCTGATACAGAGCTGGCCTCCATAGCAGCATTTCCATCACACAAGGGGATCTTCTCAGGGCAGTGCCCGAAGGCTTAGGTGTTCAGAAGCTGGTCTCAAGAACATGCCCAAAGAATAGACTCTGCAGAGAGGCTTGTTGCTTTGCTTGTTTCTCTGTGGGCTCCGTAGGATGAGATCAAGGTCCCAGTGTGGTCTGCTAGGGACTGAGGTCTGGTACCGGTGTTGCTTGTTGGTGGCCAACACCCATGCAGATGGGGAATGGTTCCCAACTCACCTGCCTGGGGCTCTACAGCAGTTCACAGGGCTGCTGGCAAGTGAATGTTTTTCTGGAGGGACTCAGGAGCTGCCAGAAGAGCACAGGGGATCTGCAGGGACAGCGTGTGCCGGGGAGTCAGCGGTGGATGGAGCCCCACTGAGCGTGAGCCTGTCCAAGGTGGAGACCAGAGGTAAAGTGCCAAATCTGGGTGTGAACAGGAAAGTCCGAGCTCTGCAACGCGGGGGACACAACGGGCACAAGGAAAGCAGTCTGGTGAGTGATGCGTTATCACCCTCAGTGAAATGACATAGGCTGGATGCATTGCAGCACCAAAATGCATCTCATGGCCTTGGAAGTGAGGCAGGGTACCTCTGCGCACCCTCCATGGCCTCAGAAGAACTTGTGTGGGAGGCAGTCAATGGCAGTGACAGCCCTGAGCTAGGTCTGCCACGCAGCCCGACCGGCACCGGCCCTGCAGAGTCAGCCCATGGCGCCGGGCACCGCAGCCCACGCTCTCTGCAGAGCAGCACCACCAGCTCAGGGGCTGCGGGGAGCATGAGGAGAGGGTGCGGGAATGGCCGGCCAGGCCAACACAGACATGCTCACCTGGGGAAAGGCTCTGTGGGGAAATGGAAAGTCCTGGGAGAAGAGCAGGGCACCACGTGTGTGCAAGGCAAGAGAAATCCTTCGACCGGGCAGGCTGCCCTATCCTTAGGGCCGCAGGAGCTGCCTGAGGAGCCGCAGGGCCAGGACTCTGTGCTGTCCTGGGGAGTGGGACTGGCACGGGGGGCTGCAGGCTGTCTGGGGTGGGGATCTTGTCAGCATGCCAGCCAGAGACACAGTCACCGACCTCCATTTCCTGCTGTGGGACCAGTCCCAACCTGGGCTGCTGTGCTGGGCTGTGCTGGGGCAAGGGCAGGCAGATGGGGAGAGCTGGGGAGGGGCTGGGCTGGGAAGTGCCAGGGAGAGGAAAACACCAGTGATCAGCTACAGTGCGTGAGTGCGGAGGTTGGGGGCACACGGCAGTGTCCTTGCACAGCCAGGCCTCCTGAGAGAGAGAAGGAGGACCGGCAGAGCAGAGTCTGCTCTGGGCCCTTATTCGCTGGACATCCCGGGGAAGTTGCCCCAGGGCAGCCATCACAGAGCAGCCAATAACAAGCACCATTTCCAGCACTGGCCTCTCAGCCCAGCTCAGAGAGGCTGTTCTTCCCTCCCCAGAGGGACATTGAATGACAAGGTCAGAAGTCCAAGTTTGCATGCTTCAGACGAGACATGAGCATGCACAGTGTGTGTGTGTGGGGAGATGAACCCAAGTGAGCACAAATGCCATCAGCTATTCCAATGGCCTCACCATCACCACCATAGCCTGCGACCAGTGCCTTCAGACCCCCATGTACTTCTTCCTCCTCGACCTGGGCTCTGTCTCCACTGCTCTTCCATCATGGCATCATTGATCCATGGCCAATTACCTCTGAGACAAGAGTGCAATTTCTTTCTTGGGATGCGCTGCTCAAATATTTTGGTTTCTCTTTTTAGTTGTAGCAGTGTTTTCTCCTCACTGTCATGGCCTATGACCGCTACATTGCCATCTGCAAACCCCTGCACTACGGGACCCTCCTGGGCAGCAGAGCTTGTGCCCACATGGCAGCAGCTGCCTGGGGCAGTGGGTTTCTCTATGCCAGTGTGCACACGGCCAATACATTTTTAACACCTCTCTGCCAAGGATATACCCTGGACCAGTTCTTCTGTGAAATCCCCCAGATCCTCAAGCTCTCCTGCTCAGATGCCTACCTCAGGGAAGCTGGCCTTCTTGTGCTTAGTGCCTGTTTAGCCTTTGGGTGTTTTGTTTTCATTGTGGTGTCCTATGTTCAGATCTTCAGGGCTGTGCTGAGGATCCCCTCTGAGCAGAGACAGCACAAAGCCTTTTCCACGTGCCTCCCTCACCTGGCCGTGGTCTCCTTGTTTATCAACACTATGATGATGGCCTACCTGGAGCCCCCCTCCATCTCCTCCCCATTCCTGTATCTGGCGATGGCAGTTCTGTTCATGGTTCTACATCAAACAGTGAACCCCCTCATGTACAGCATGAGGAACCTGGAGCTCAAGGATGCCCTGAGGAAACTGATTAGATGGTATTTAACAGCCAGAGACTGTGTACCTTCCTCTGCAAATCATTCCCAATATATATCTTGACAGTCTAAGCCTGTCTTTCCTTCTCTTCATTTATTCTTTTTTATTTTCTCTCTTTTTTTCCTTTTCCACTTTTGATGATGCTGTCTGCAAAGAAATGTCTTTATTCATCCCCTCCGTCCTAGGTATCCACCTGTCTTGTGTGACCCACAGTGTCTGTGTAAATGAGGAGCCAGACTCTCTCTGCATTTAAGCAAAATAAATTAACCGGCAGCATCTTTTTGTCTGAAGTCAACCCTTAGGGGGGCAGGAATGAATGAGAAATCAAAGCACTTTTGTCCCATGGTTTAATCCCAAGCAGCAACCAAGCCCTACACAGCCGTTTGCTCACTCCAACCACGGCAGCATGGGGGAGAAAATCATAAGGGTAAAAGTGCAAAGACTTGTGGGTTGAGATAAAGACAGTTTAATAGGTAAAAGTCGTGCATGCAAGCAAAGTAAAATAAGGAACTCCTTCACCATTTCCCATCAGCAGGCAGGTGTTCAGCCATCTCCAGGAAAGCAGAGCTCCGTCACGTGTAACGGTTACTTGGGAAGACAAATGCCATCAATCTGAACGTCCCCTTCTACCTTTTAAAGTAAAGTGTTAATTCCAGGCATTCACAGGAAAACGAGGACTCTGCGATCACAGGAGAGGCAGCGGGAACCCCGCTGGCACAGGGAAGGGAGACTGGAGAGCTGTTAGCTGAGGAGCTCCAGCGCCAGGATTGCCATGCTGTCCTGGAGAGTGGGGCTGGTGGGGGCAGAGAAGGGGGCAAATGCAGTCAGCATGGAGGGTCACCTGCAGTAGGAACAGAGGAGAGCCAGAGGGTGAGTGGCCTCTGTTTCCTCATGCCCTTGCGGCCAGGTCAAGCTCTGGGACCGACGGGGAGCCGGAACCCCCTGCTCTGCCCCCCAGGACCTGCTGTGCCCTTCAGAGGGGCTGGGGCTGTGGGCTGAGTGCCCAGAGCTCTGCAGCACCCTGCCGTGGGCTCTGCCGTGGGCCAGCCCAGACTTGGCCACTGTACTGGGAAGAGGCGAGGAGAATTAGGGATTGCTGGGGAGGGGTTGGGCTGGGTTGAAATGTGCCCAGGAGAGAACAAACACAGTGTAGAGCTAAGCTGTGTGAGTGTGCAGGGTGGGGGCATGTGGCAGGGTGCAGATCACGGTGCAGAGCCAAGGGTCACGGTGAAGGAAGCAAGGAGCAAAGGTGCAGAAGAGAGGGGCCCAGTCTGTGCCTTTTTCCCTGGACGCCCTAGGGACGCTGCCCCGGCAGGGCAATTTTCCCTGGCTGCCCCACACACTGGCCATTTCCATCTCTGGCCATACACCTCAGTCCTGAGGAGGGACCTTTGCTGCATGGCCACCTCTGTCCTCCTCCGGGCCTTCATGATACCCAACTCCACTGCCATTATTAATAAAAAGAAAACGAGTTTCCTACTGACACTCATTACAATCCAAGTCCCATAGCTCTTGCCACAGCTGGTCTCTCAGCCAAGCCCATTCTCAGGCAGGTCCAGCTAGATCAGGGGTTCATGGTCTTGTCTCAAGAGATATTGAAAAAATCCATTGTTTGAGATCCCACCAACTGGCCTGGGTCTTTCTTCTAGTGTTTGACTCCGAGGGAGTTCTCAAAAAAAAACCCCAACTCTTTCCACTTTTCCTTGTCCATGATGGTCTCCAGGCCCCAACCATCCTTCTTGCCTTTGCAGGACTTGCTCCAATCTGTCAGGGTCTTTCTTGTGCCGGGGAGCTGCAAACTGGACACAGCACTCCTGATGTGGTGGTTCTGCAGTGGCTTAGCCTTGGCCAGCAGCCAGACACCCACTCAGATGCTCATTCACAGCCCCAACTCAAAAAGACAAAGGGAGACAATAAGATAGATTAGCTCACAGGTCAAGATAAAGACCAGAAGACCACTTACTAATTACTGTCATTGGCAAAGAAGAGCTGACTTGGGGAAAATCAATTTAATTTATTGTCAATTAAAACAGACTTTTGATATGACAAAAATATGAAAGACCATTCCCCCACCACACTCCTTTTCCCCAGGCTCAGATTACTCCTTCATTCCCAATTCTTCTACCTGCCCCAACCCTGAGAGGTGCAGGGGGGATGGTGAATGAGGGGTTACGGTCAGCACAGAACCTCTCTGCCACTCCTTCTTCGTCACACTTTTTCACAGAGATGTGATGTCAATGGAAGAAGAGCCGAGGTGTGGATGGACAGCTCCCAGGGCTTTTGTGGTAGGTGGAGATAGAACATATTTAGGAGAGACCAGCAGGGAAGATGAGAAGTGGGGGATGCCCTGTGGGATGTCAGGGCAGCTCAGATAAATGGACATTCTCTATGGAACACGCAACAGGTTAAATGGAGGCGTGGGGGTGTGTGTGCGTCAGCTTCTAAATGGGCCATCCAGTCTTCTGCTCACCTGGATGGGGTACTCCCAAAAGAGGAAGAACTGGTCAGGCATGTGAAGACCAGTGTCAGCCTGGTCTGCAGTGACCATGTGGTCTCCCACATCCCCAGGGACGAGGGGAAGGAGATTAGCAGAGCACAGGCCCTGCACATGAGGGAATGAGACTTTGGCCTCCTGCGGGCACTGGCAGGTGGGATGCCACGGGGGCAGTGTCAGGGCCCTGAGAGCATCCATCGGCCTTCATGGCCCTGACCAGCATAACCTGCAGCCTCCACCTGCATCCCTGCCCATGGGCCCAGGAGCCCATTGAAGCCCACTTTCAGCCCCAGCTTGATCTGCACTGCAGGTGTATGGGTCTCCAGTCACAGCCATAGACACAGCCTGGGCTGTCCATGGACCTTGTCGATTCAGACTTGCAGATTCACTTCCTAGCTGGATTCTTTGTGGGGTGTACAATGAAATGACACCATCACCCTCCAGCTGCCACACCACAGCTGATTCATGGAGGCCTAGGGCCTTTCTGCTGCCTTTCTTCTCATCACTTGGTCAGGTTTTGGCAGGAGAGCAAGGAAAAGCAGGTGAGGAAAAGCAGGGTGCCAACGATTGAAAGCAGAGAGCAGAGCCTTCACATGTGAAATGATCTAAAGCCTATACCAGTTCAAAAGTGTTTTCTTCAGCTCCTTCCTATGAGGCATTGAATCTGTAGCAGGAACGTGGAAGCTCTGAGATGCCTCCATATCCCTCTCTTTGAGCAATGAGGTTGATAGTACCCAAGTCAGAGGCTTTCTTTCAATTCTGTTTACAGTCTAAAGCACTCCATGGGCTGGAGATATGCCAGGGAACTTGCATAAGGAACCCACTCCTTGGAAAAGAAGGTGCATGTTCCCAGGAATCTCAGGAGGCATGGCCTACCGATAGCGGTGTTCAGGGAGCTGGTGAGATGCCTCGTCTCCAGTTCTGTGATGGTGACCTGGTTTGTGTGTAAATTCTCTCTGTGGATGCTGACATTTCCTGAGCAACCTGGTCTGATCTCAGAGCTGGCCCTGCTTTGAGCTGGGCATTGCACTTGAGACCTCCAGAGCTCCCTTCCACCCTGAATTATCCTATGATGTAGAGAGCCTCACCTCCAGCTTAATCTCTTCCTGTACAGCACGTGCCAAGGGACAAGCTCTTGGAAGGCTTGGCAGGAAGAGACTGCTGGGGGACTCTAGTCCATCCTCCACGTAGCTGTGACTTTGCGGAGCTGAAACCTGAAGAGCTCCAAAGGTGGAGGTCACAGCAGTGCTCCTTCTAGTCCATGTTATTTTTTCTAAGGCTCAGCCCAAAACTCCCAAGAGGCACTTTGTGGCTGTTTCCTCTGTCAGTTCTTTGGCCACTGCAGAAGAGAGCTCGGCTCCCTCATCTCTCAAGGTAGGTAGGTGCAGGCTCTTATGAGGTTGCCCAATGCCTTCCCTTCAGCCAGCTAGAGAGGCCCAGTTCCCTCAGACTCTCCTACAGCTCAGGCTTTAGGCTCCTCACTCCATTTTGGCAGACCTCCCCCGGACACTCTCCATTTTCTCCATTTTCCTTTTGGAATGTGAAGCCCACTGGCTCCTACGGCAGCCATCATGACTCACAGGCCCTTCTCCTCCAGGCACCCCTTAGCCTGCGTGGTCACCGCCCATGCTGCTGCACGGAGTTGTTCTGCAGCTTTTCCTTCTAAATCTTCAAGTTTCGGCTGGCCAAATCCCCAGGTGTGTCAAGGTCCCTCTGGAATGAACCTCCAACATTGAAAGTACCTGTGCTGATGTTCATCCTGAGCCATGGTGCCTCTAACAAGGTGATAACTTAGGTAGCTACAGGACACTACAGATGAGAAAAAGAGTACTAGTGTAGTGTAGTTGCTAATCAAGGCAGAAAGCAACGTTTAACCACCTCAGAAACACCAAATAAGGGTTCAAAGGGAGAATGTGCAGGGCCTGTGAGGAAATGGATAAAAGGGGTTGTCTTTTTGCATGGGAGGGGATAAGGAGTAGGACTGGAGAGGTGGGAAGGGAGTGACAAGGGAATGAATGGTGAAGCAAAGGAAATGGTCAGGACAGTTTGGGGATACCTGTCAAGCAGGCCTGCACCTGAGCAGCAGTGCCTGGAGCAAGGCATGACAGCTGCAGCTGCTCTGACTAAACTAAGAACCTGACTTACTTCCATGGTCACAGGGAACCTGAGAACATTCCCTGCTGTCATCAAATGCAGACCTTGAGGACAAGAAACCGCTGCATCTTTTTGGTTTTGACTTTCTTAAATGGGATTTCAGGAGGTGTCTGTTCTGGCCTTCTGCTCGCAGCAGAATCAGATGTGGAGTCAGGCCACATTGCTCGAGGCTTTATCCATTGGGGGCTGGAATACACCCAAGGGCAGAGACTGCACAACGTCTGTGTGAAACCTGTTCCAATGCTTGGATGTCCTCATGGAGAAAAAGATTTTCCTTATCCCTGTGCTGAACCTTCCTTATTTCATCATCTAACTATTGTCTATTATACAATGACCCTTTCTAAAGTCATCTTTTCAGCAGACTGTCTAGACAAAGGCCCTTTCCATTGTGCTCCAGTTTTCTCCTCTCCCTGCTCTTTGTTCACTCACATTCCTGTCACCCACCCCAAGCTGCTGCTTTGACATCAGGGAGTTAAAAGCTTGCCCTGTCATTAAGTAGTCTAATTGTCTCTTTAGCCAACTCTTTAGTTATGTTTATATCTATATCACCTATCTATCTATATATCTACTGACCTACCTACCTACCTGTCTAAAACATTTCTCATAAGATTATCCCTTGTAGAAAGGCAACGTCATTAGAGGCAGCTTGTAGTAAGCATATGGTGCAGAGTGTGTTTTATTGCACGATGAAACTTTATCGTGCTTGACTTTTCTTTGCTTGCAAATAGGCAAAAAAAATCTGTGCCTGTGTGCAGCCATTTCTCTAAGGAAAGCAAGTGCGGGTTGGTACAAAGGAGCTGTAACATCCAGCTGCAGAATTCAGTGGAGAAGTCTGATGTAAGGGAAAGTCCCCGGTGGCCAATGAGAGAAATGGTGGGGCTGGGGAGCTGAGGTGAAGGTTGTCCATGCTGTGTCAGACCTCAAGGGACTGCTTTTCCTCCTGTCCAGGCGTCCTTAGGAGAGACCCTGGAGCAAGATCTACTGGGGAATGCTGCCATCACCTCTTCTCTAAACTGAAAAGTAGTAAAATACACCCTTGGAAATAAAACCTCCTCTTTGTTAGAAGTTCCTTGAAATCTTTCTCCATAACTACACTAGGAAACAGCTCCAATTATCTGTACAACTCTTGAAGACTTGAAGAAAATGACAGGGAGAGAGATGGCTCGTTAGGGCTTACTTTATTTTAATGAGTCCCATGGTGTATTTGGTGCTGAGTAACAAACCTCAGGTACTGAGAGGAGATTGCACAAACCTCTCAAAGACTCAGTGTAAAAGGAAAAAACCCAAAGTACCTTGAAGCATTGAGTCCCACTGAGCACCATGACCAGCAAAGGCTCCCCGAGGACTCGTTAGAAGGAATAATTGGAGGCCATGATTGCAGGCAGGCAGGCAAAGGTAATGTACAGGCAGCTGAGATGCAGAGAAAGCCCTGCTTTTGTCTGATGAAGCAGAAGGGCCAAGGCCTGACCCCCAGGCCCTGGGAAGGCAGATCCTGTCCTTCACGCCTTGCTCAGGGCTCTTCCTGGGGCAGTGGGATGTGGGGGGTGTCATGCCGAGTGAATGACAACGGGATGGCAGTTCCCAGCCTTACTGGGGGTGTGCAAGGAGGCAACGAGGCCCCCCCAGTGCCTTAGGACAACATGTCTCCTCACAGGCCTTGGTGGCAGAGATGATTGCCAAGGGGACACAGACTTGGGTTCTCTTGGCGACTTCCAGCCTTGCCAGCGCCCTTTGCCATCTCCACCACAGGTTGTCCTACGCTGTCCCACAGCTGCTTCTTTTCCCTGCACACTGTAGACACCCCTCTTACTACCTCACCTTGCTCTCACCCTGGCATTTCCATACATTCACGGACATCTGTCCACCCTCACGCTCTGTTCCTTGAAACACACAGAGATGGACTGATCTCACACTCCTTCGGGATGACTTCTTGTACCACAGCACTACCCTTGGAGTGACAGTTCTTCCTCCTCATGTCCAGTCTCCACCTTCCACGCTGCACTGTGTGGCAGCGTTTCTCTCTCCTGTTGTTTCCTACCTCCAAGGAAAGCTCCACCATCTGAGAAACAACCCTTCAGGCAGGCATCCCAACCCACCAGTCTTCTTGAGGCCTTTCAGCTGACCAGACAGAAGTAGCCTCACCATGATCTCCCAAGGCTGCTAGCCTTTCAGCTTCTCAGATGATAGACACGACCAAGCCGTGTGCCTGCTGCTGTCCCATCATGTTCTCAGGCAGAACAGACCTGACCACCAAGATATAAGCCCCCTTCCTGGACTAAGCCTAGGTCCTTTGGCAGATGGGATCTCACAGACAATGTGCCAACCAGGTGCCTTCTGCTGGCCTGTCATAGATGCTGGCAGATGTGAGCTTTAAAGCACATATCCCAGCCATGGGCCAAGGTCTGGCCTATCAGCTATTTCAGAGTGAAGTGACCTCAGAGTCCCTTTCTCAGCCACATTCCTGCTGCTGGCCTATCACCTCCAGAGGCAGAACTGACCTCACCTCCCCATTTGCTTCCTACTGGATTATGAGGTACTTATACACAATTGACCACATCATACCATACCCAACCATCACCCTCTTTGTGGCCCAGTACCTGAGCAGGTAAAAGTAAGCTGCTTTCATCAAATTTATCCAGTAGATTTCCTACCAACAATTTGAGTGGAGAAATGTTCCTCAGAGGAACTGCTGTATTTCTACTGCTGCATTCTCTATCTCTACTTCGGCCTCTTTGTTTTGTCTTCTTCCTCTGTCGATTCTGTCTCCAAAAGCTCTCCAAGGGAGAGACTCATGGAATCATCAAATAACTCAGGTTGGAAGAGAGCCCTGAAGTTCATCTTGTCTGGCTATCCTGCTCAAGGCAGGGTTAACCTGATGAGGTCGCTCAGAGGCTCTGCCCAGTTTGGCATCATCCACAAAGGAGCTGAAAATGCCCTCTGTCACATTGTACAGGGAGTTAATAAAGACATTCAACAGGGTTGGCCCAATCCGACTACATGGAGACTATGGAGACCATGTCAAAGCCCTTGCTAAGGTCCAGGTACAAAACATGCCCTTCTTGTCCCTACCCATGTGGGTTCGGCAGTCCCTTCCTTCTCCTTCAAGTGCCTGTGAATCCCTGCAGGTGTATTTGGCCCATCACCTTCTGAGGGACTAAGGTGAGGTTGACCAGCCTGTAATTCTCCCAGTCCTCCTCCTTGCCCTTCTTGAAGAAATGTTTGATGTCTGCCTTTTCTGAGGATCCCAGAACCTCTCTGATTGCTCTGACACGTTTGAGGGCACAATCCAGAAAGGGTGACGCGAGCAGACAGGAGTATTTGCAATGAGCCTGTCCAAGGCGGGTGAGAGGAATCTCAAGGGGAAGTTGGGGGTTGTTCCTGCAGTCACAAATAGAAACGTCAAGGCCCTGTGAGATGTCCGCACCTGAGCTGGCCTCATTGACTCCTCATATACACAGGGGTGTTCAGAGCCACGAGTCCTTCCCTTGCAGACACAGAGGCAGTGCATCGCAGCAGTCACAGTGTCTCTCTGGCCTCTTGTTGCCACTCCGGGAGGAGGCTGGGAGGCACCTCAGCCCTGCAGTGTGTCGCCCTGCCCTGCACTCATCTGAGATGCCCCACGGCATGAGGAATGGACACCGGGACTTAGGTCCAAGGAAGCCCATCCCAGTGTTGCATTCAGGTGGTTTCCCAGGGGAAGTTACTCTCCCAGTGAAGTGACCTCAAGACACTGTCTGTCCCTCGAGCCTTCGTGGCACCTCTAAGGGAGAGCTGACGGCATTCATGCTCACTCAGGTTCATCTCCCCACATGCACATGATGTGCATGCTTCTATCTCGTCTGTAAAATGCAGACGTGGACTTCTGACCTAGTCATGCAGTGTCCTCCTTCTGAACAGGAGGGACAAACCACCTCTCTGAGCTGGAGTGAGAAGCCAGTGTTGGGAATGGTGGTTGCAAGGGGCTGGCCTGTGATGATTGCCCTGGGGCACTTTCCTTGGGGTGTCCAGTGACCACAGGCACAGACCAGACCCTGCTCTGCTGGTCCTTCAAGGCTATCCCAGGAGGACTGGCTGTGCGAGGACACTGCTGTGTGCGTTCCCCCACCCTGCACATTCAAACACTTGGTCTGTTCACTGGTGTTTTCCTCACCAGGGCACTTTCTTGTGCTTGTTCTTGACAGCCACTTTGAAGGAAGACCTACGCCTTCAGGCACTGCCTCAGGAGGTCCCCTTGTCTGACGGAAACACTGTTATGGGGGCAAACTCTGTCATAGTAGTGCCCATTGCCTGTCCCTGCCTATGATCACAGGACTGCCACGCAGCAGGACTCTGACCAAGCTGCCAGTGCTCTCAGGCCTTGCACCAAAACAAGAGCTCAGAAAGAGAGTGTGGAAGTGAAAAGAGAGCAGCTCAGGAAAGACCAAGCGCTGGTGCTGCTTGGCAGTGCTCCTGTGCTGGGACTCTTTTCCCCTCCACCTGTGCACACAGGCACTGACCTGCAGCTCCAGAAAGGTCTCTCAGGAAGGATCTCAAACAAACCAGTCACTGCAGGGTCCTTTGATTTCTTTAAATGTACAGACAGTCTTGCTTCTCATTAACACACTCTCTGGATCACACAGGAAAGGTAGATCCTGATGCAGAAGTGGCATGAATAATGACATTGCTTTGTGGACCACATTATCATCAGTAAAACAAAAGAAAAAACCCGAAATCCCCCCCAAAACAAAAGCAAAAAAAACTTCAGAAGACAGGTTGGGGCTGCAATGAGTTATATTATGAGTGATATGGAGATGATGATGAACAGTTTATTGCTTCTGAAAATCATCCCGTCCTCAGTTTCCACACTGCATCCTTGAGCTCCTGGTTCCTCATGGTGTAGATGAGAGGATTCACGGCTGGAGGTACCACTGAGTAAAGAACTGCCATTACCAGATCCAGGGATGGGGAGGACATGGAGGGGGTCTCCAGGCAGGCAAATATGCAAGTGCTGATAAACAGGGAGACCACGGCCAGGTGAGGGAGGCACGTGGAAAAGGCTTTGTGCCGTCCCTGCTCAGAGGGGATCCTCAGCACGGCCCTGAAGATCTGCACATAGGACACCACAATGAAAACAAAACACCCAAAGGCTAAACAGGCACTAACCACAAGAAGCCCAACTTCCCTGAGGTAGGCATCTGAGCAGGAGAGCTTGAGGATCTGGGGGATTTCACAGAAGAACTGGTCCACAGCATTGCCGTGGCAGAGGGGTAGGGAAAATGTATTGGCCGTGTGCAGCAGAGCAGTGAGAAACCCACTGCCCCAGGCAGCTGCTGCCATGTGGGCACAAGCTCTGCTGCCCAGGAGGGTCCCGTAGTGCAGGGGTTTGCAGATGGCAACGTAGCGGTCGTAGGCCATGACGGTGAGGAGAAAATACTCTGCTGAAATCAAAAAGAGAAAGAAAAAGAGCTGTGCAGCACATCCTGAGTAGGAGATGGATCTGTTGTCCCAGAGTGAGCTGGCCATGGCTTTGGGGAGAGTGGTGGAGATGAAGCCCAGGTCTAGAAGGGAGAGGTTGAGGAGGAAGAAGTACATGGGGGTGTGGAGGTGGTGGTCACAGGCTATGGCAGTGATGATGAGGCCGTTTCCCAGGAGGGCAGCCAGGTAGATGCCCAGGAAGAGCCCGAAGTGCAAGAGCTGCAGCTCCCGTGTGTCTGCGAATGCCAGGAGGAGGAACTGGGTGATGGAGCTGTCATTGGACATTTGCTGTCTCTGGGCATTGGGACCTGTCAAAGGAGGAAGAAGTAGTGACAAGTTAGGGTAGACATCTCAGAGAAGTATTTCTTCCAGTTCTCATGGAAACCCCCCAAACCGCCTCTTTCCTTTCAGAAAGACCTTTTGCTGGTCCATTTAGTGAATTCGGGTGGGAGCTGGCTGAGGATCCCCCAAGTGGCACTTCTGCTTGTCGCTGAGAGAAACCTTGTGGGTCCTGTGTGGCAAAGGGACTGTCCCTTTGTGCCGAGGGACAGTCTGTCCGTCAGACCCGGTCTCAGTTACCCTAGGCTGTCACCTCCTTGAGCTGGAGGGCGATTGCACCCAGACCCCCCTGAGAAGAAAATGGACAATGGGGTGAATGCAGTTCCCAAGTGCCCATCTCCAAACTCCTCA
This sequence comes from Grus americana, assembly GCF_028858705.1. Classification (NCBI taxonomy): domain Eukaryota; kingdom Metazoa; phylum Chordata; class Aves; order Gruiformes; family Gruidae; genus Grus; species Grus americana. The sequence continues at coordinate 259,124 of NW_026561988.1, forward strand.
CATTGTCTCAGCTCAGCCCTCCCCTCCCAGCCAGGGACGCAGGGGGCTCATCACAGGTGCTTGCATACACCCTGCCAGCAGCATTTCCATGGCCTTAGTACTGAGGGGCTGCTACGTAACACACAGACGGAATGGGAAGGCTGTGCCCTTCTGGAAGACAGCCTGCAGCACAGCAGGATGGCCCAGGGAAATAACCAAATGTCCTCAAGATCACCTGTCCGGAACAGTGAGTTGGCTCACTGAGCCCTGCAAGCAGCATTGCCCGGAGCTCCCACCTTAGGTGGGAAGAAAGGCAGCATGAAGAGGAGGGGGGAACTGGAGAAATTCCCCAATGCCCCTGTTGATGGAGGCAGTACGGGGACAAACGGATGAGCACTTGGGAGATTCCCCTCATCAGGGGTCCATCTGCCGAGGAGGTAACTCATGCCGTGGAGCACATGGCCTTCAAGGTGAAGGCTCTGCTGTGTGGCAGAAGAGATCAGGGGCTTGCTCCGGGGAAGGCGTCGGCGCTGTAGCAAATGGCACAGAGGTGCCTGAATCCCCCCCCCTCCCCTGGCATTTCTGGCAGCAGCTTCTTCTCACTCCCTGCCCATATCTCTGCAGCCTGGAGCTGTTCCTGCTGGGATTTGTTTCTCTGTCCCCACATCTCCTCCCTGTCAGTGCTCACAGACCCCATCGCACCCACTGTGTGCTCAGCTCTGCCCTGCAGACCCCTCCTGGAAGCAGGGACATCTCTGTGTGTGCGGGGGCTCAGCAGCAGTTCAGAGAAGTCTGAATTAGAACTAGGGTCTCCGTGCCTTCACCAGAGCAGAAAAATAAATTCCCATCTCCCACTGCCCCCCAGCCAATGAAGAGCGCAAAACTGAAAGCACAGGTTCCTGCACTTTCAGGTACATGTTGCCTTGATGTCCTACTTCAAAAGGACCCTCTGCAAATGCCCTGGCGGGGGATCTGAACCTGTGAGCACCTCTGACCCATGCAACACCCTCTTGACTCCAGAAGGCCTCTGCCCTGCCAGGCATCACCCCTTCCACCCAGAGCTTATCCCCAGGTGCTGTGGGGAGCTCCCCAGGCAGGCTGAGTGCTGACCCTGGCAGGCAGCAGAGTCCCTGCTCCAGCACACAGCCCCTGGGGTGCAGGGACCCTGCTCTGAAGGACAGCCCTGGGCACCCCTGGCTGTACACCTGGCTGCACACCCTTGCAGCCAGCCCCAGGAGAAGGGAAACTTCGTGTGCTGTCCCTCTGATGGTGCTACGCAGAAGCCCTGCTCTGGAGCATGTCCTTCTCCACAGTAAAGAAACCCTGATTGCCATCCTGCCAGATCTTAGCTGCAGCAAGATGTGTGAGCTCTAGGAAGCCCCTCCAGGACATTTGTGTATCGACCTGGAGCCAGACACTTACCGTGTCAAGGCCTGTGTAGATTTCTCCAACAGCGAACTCTCAGCATTAGCCCACTCCACAGTGCCTGTAATATCTCTGCCGTTTCCCCCTCTGCCCTCGCTGCCTGCAGGCAGTGCCCTCAGCCCTGCTGCGCTTTGCAGAGGAGCTGCTCCTGGGCAGAGCTGTCTCTCTGCAGCGCTGCCCGCTTGCCAGGAGCTCCCTCCATCCCAGGAGCCCAGCCCAGCTCAGCAGCAGAGGACCAGCCCAAGGCAGCACTTTCTCTGCCCCCTCTGGGCTCCCTCAGAGAATGTCCCTGGGGCTCTGGGGGAACCTGCTGTGAAACAGGCTGAAGCAATCACTGATGTTCCCTCCCTCCGCTGGGGAAGGACACTTCTTTCCAGTAGAGTCATTTCTCCAAACAGACTGAGTCATGTCCAAGATTCACCTTTTCATGTCCCATCATTAGAGACAGGAAACCAAGACAGCGACCAGGAGGGATCTCCTTTACCTCTGCTGAGGGAAGAGATGCACCCGAGTCATTAGACGCATCTCAGTTGTAGTTTTATAGTCCTGGGGCCGGAGGGGGACTCAGCTCCCTGCCACAAACCCTCAGGATGTCGGATTCCTCTTGCCTCAGTTAAGGTGGGCACAAAACAGGCACCTGCATGTAAGCTGCTTGTCCCAGCTCCCATGGTAATTCATGAAGATAAAGGCCATGAGTGAGCTGCTGAGACACAACACCTGGTTATCTTTGAGATGCCAGAGGTGACCAAGATGTGTGCTGGTAACTGCAAGATCTAATGGAGCACTTCCTAGCGACAGGGCAGCATCTGGGGCCATCACCTTGGAGGCTGGTGGGAAATTTCTTTGGCCAGGTGAAATGACAGCAGATGCCCACGTTTATGACAACTGAAACTGTAACTATACCTTAGCTCCAGGGCATCCTATAGAGGTCTTCAACTGACCAAAAGGAGTGCCTTCCTGAGGAACCTGTCCTTCCTGGAGATCTGCTCCACGTCAGTCACTCTGCCAAAAATGCTGGTGGGTTTCCTGACGGAAGACGGCAGGATCTCCTTCCTTGGCTGTGCTGCCCAGCTCTATTTCCTGGTTTTGCTGGGCAGCATCGAATGCCTTCTCCCGGCTGCCATGGCCTACAACTGCTACATAGCCATCTGAGACCCCCCTGCACTACACCCTCATCATGAGCAGGGGTGTCTGCATCAGACTGCTGGTGGGGTCGTGGGTGGTCGTCATACCAGTGCAAGTAGGACAGACCTACCAGGTGTTCACTTTGCCCTTCTGTGCATCCCGGGACCTTCGCCACTTTTTCTGGGATGTCCCCCCTCTGCTGGAACTGGCCTGTGCAGACACTTTCTGGAACCAAGTGATGCTGTACACCATCATCCTGGTCTTTGCGATCCTTCCCTTCTCCTTCATAGTTATTTCTTACCTTAAAATTATCAGGGCAATTCTGAAAATACCTTCAGTTCTGGGCAGACACAAAGCCTTTTCCACCTACTCTTCACACCTCGCGGTGGTGACGCTCTTCTATGGCTCAGCCACAGTTGTCTACTTAAAGCGACGGTCAAGGGATTCTGTAGACCCTGACAAGTACCTTGCCCTGTTCTACACAATTGTGACCCCCATGTTTAACCCTGTCATCTATAGCCTGAGGAACAAGGAAGTGAGAATTGCCTTGAAGAGACTCCTATGGACAAAGTGATACTACAGAGTATGTAAAATAGCCCCAAATAGTCCCAAATGCCCCACTGGGGTACGTGGTTGTCTGAAAAAAGGCATCCCACATTTGCCCCAAAAAACCCCACATGTCCAGCCTGGCTTCCATCCTCCTCAAGAAGGGGGAAGGTGGCCTGAGGCATTCCTGGTATGTCATGCCCCACCATGATTAATGCAAACAGCTCCTTCAAGCTCTGTCTGACCAATGTAAAGTTAAAGGGAAATAGTCGAATTGTGGTCAGTAGTCAAGGAGGCCCAAAGGTGACACAACCGATGAAGAGATGACTCCCCTCAGGTTTGAGAAATCACTTGCTAGACCCCATGGACTGTCTAGAGTGTCACCGCATGGAATCAACCTAAAAACATTAAAAGACATGAAGGTCATCTTCCCCTGCTATGATGTCTTGCACTGAGTTGTGTAATGTTTCACTAACTTGACAGAAAGAATAAAAAAAAAAGTCACCGGGGGGAAAGTCCAGCACTGGGATAGAGTCCCAGGGACCCGTGGAGTGTCTTTTTGCCATGGTTTAATACCAGTCGGCAACTAAGCACCACACACTTGCTCACTCCCCACCCTGGTGGGAAAGGAGAGACTCGGAAGGGTAAAAGTGAGAAAACTGGGGGGCTGAGATAAAGGCAGTTTATTAGGTAAAGCAAAAGCCGTGCACACAAGCAAAGCAAAACAAGGAATTCCTCCATCACTTCCCATCAGCAGGCAGGTGTTCAGCCATCTCCAGGAAAGCAGGGCTCCATCACGCGCAATGGTTACTTGGGAAGACACACACCATCACTCCCAATGCCCTCTCCTTCCTTCTTTTTCCACCAGCTTTTATGGCTCAACACGATGTCATATGGTATGGAATATCCCTTGGTCAGGTGAGGTCAGCTGTCCCAGCCGTGTCCCCTCCAAACTTCTCGCTGGTGGGATGGTGCAAGAAGCAGAAGAGGCCTTGACATCGTGCAAGCACTGCTCAGCAGTAACTAAACCATCCCTGTGTTATCAACACTGTTTTCAGCACACATCCAAAACACAGCCCCATGCAAGCTACTATGGAGAAAATTAACTCCGTCCCAGCCAAAACCAGCACACGCATTTATGTGCTGAATCTGCTTTGCCAGTCTGAAACTGTCTCTTTAAAAAATGAGCCAGTGGGGGGTTGTAGCCCAAATGCCTATGCAGCATGAAGTGGGTTTCCCCAAATGGAGCAGCTTTGCACAATGTCTGCTCCACGAGGGGAAATATCTCAGCCTGCAATTGCAAATGGCTGATGCTGTGGAGGACAAATGTGTTTCCTGAGACAATATTCGATAAGCAAACAATACAAAAAGATTGGGAAGGTGAATGGGTAGGACAGAAACAGGAAAATTGCCCATCCACTGGAGCTCTGCAGAAGGAGGCTGGAGTGGTGCCCAGCATGAGGTGCTACAGTGGGATCAGCACCTAGACAAGACTTTTGTAGGGAAGGCTTTGCAAAGGAATAGCCTGACCTCACCCACCTGAAAAATAGACCCCGGGCAGCGTATTGAAGTGATGGTGAGATATGTCCCGGGGTAAAAGACCTTTGATGAGAGAAGGCTGGAGAGCTTTGGGTTGCAGAGATTGGAGGTAGTCCTCTGGCAATCTGAGTAGACTAAGCTTTGGAAAGGAGGAAAATAAAGACTCTCTCAAGGACGTTTAAGGAATTAGTGGTCCTGTCACTAATAACACGAACAGCACAGTGCTGTAAGGGAATTCCTTCTTTTTCTTCATTAGGATTAATCAAAGCACTTCAATTTCATTCCCAACATTCATTTCTACTTTACAAAAGAGCCATAAGTTCTCAGCAGTTAGCCTCTGGCATGAAGTTCTTAAAATGCAGTGCTGCTTCCCTCACTGTTACCATTTCAATATTACACTTCTTAGACAGTATTGCCCTTAAATTATCCCTGCTTCATCTCTCTCCTCCCTGTTGTGTGGAGGAGAGGGAGGTGGAAGAGGGGAGCTGTTGCTTATTTAGCCACAGGCGGCCAAGGGACAGACCCCAGCTTATGCAAAAGCACAAAGGAAGACAACATTTCCACGTGGTGTACGCTAACACAACACCGCTACCTGCATTTCCAGTCTCTGATGTCCTAACTGTGCGGCAGGGAGCCTGGAAGCTCTGAGCTCCCTTCATCTGCCCTGCAATTCAGCATGTAAAATGAAACTAACCTCCTCAAAGAGATTCTTCTGGTTCTCTTCAGAACCTACAGCACCACATTTGCCAGGAGACGGGCCAGGACAGGGAAAGTGGACTCGCATTCCTCTGCACAGAAAGCTTAGGTGTTCCTGGGAATCTCGGGAGGCATGGCATACCGATTCCTGGGTTCAAGGAGCCGCTCAAAGTCTTTGTGTCCATTTCCATAACGGTGGATTCAATGCCTGGCACACGTGCAGCCTCTGTACTGGGATGCTGATGTCTATGGAGCAACCTGCTCCGACCTCCGAGCTGGCCCTGCTTGGAACCAAAGGTAGAACTAGAGACCTCCTGAGTACAGGAGCATTCCACCCTGAATCGTCCTATGACCCCCTGCTGCAGAGACCCCCACCTCCAGCTGAATCCTTTCTCCTGGGGCACACTGCAAGGCACAGGCTTATGGAAGGGTTGTTGGGAAAGGGAGCGCTGGGATCTCTGGTCCAGCCTCCCAGCAAAGGGTGGGGTATCGCCAGTCCCACAGTCAGCTTGGCTGGAAACTGAAGACCTCCAAAGATGGAGATCACAGAGAGTTCTGGGTGTCCTGCTGCCATCAGCAGCACCCTCTGTTCACTCTTTCTGAAGGCCCAGTGTGAAGGTCCCAGGAGGAAACTTGTGGCTGTTGCCTCTGCCAGGATTCAGCTGCCTTTGAGTGTCCTGCTCCTCACCTTCAGCAGACTAAAGAGACCCAGTTCCTTCTGCCTCTCCACACGGCTCGTGCTTTAGGCCCCAAATCTCATCACGACAAACTGCCTCTGGACATTCTCCAGTTTCTCCATCCACCTTTCAAAATGGGAAACCCACTGGCTCATATGGCATCCATCATAACTCCCATGCCCTTCTCCTCAGGACACTCCTCAGCCAGGCACGTCATGGTCCTCATGCATGCGGTTTATTCTGCTCCAGATGCAGACCTTGCCTTTCTGTTGGCCAAAGGCACGAGGGTGTGAAGGTCCCTCTGGCCTGAAACTCCCACATGTCAGCATTCGAGATTTGTGGGTCAATGCCTCCAGCAGCATAGCAATATGGGGATTTCTCTCCTGCCAAGTATCAATAATTGTTCCCTATTCCTCTGCCAGGGCAATGCCCTGGACCTGTTCCGACATGAAATCACCCAGATCCTCAGGCTCCCCTGCTCAGATGTCCACCTCAGTGAGGCTGGGTTTATTGTGGTTAGTGTCTGTTTAGCATTTGGTGTTTTGTTTTCATTGTGGTGTCCTATGTGCAGATCTTCAGGGCCGTGCTGAGGATCCCCTCTGAGCAGGGACGGCACAAAGCCTTTTCCACGTGCCTCCCTCACCTGGCCGTGGTCTCCCTGTTTAGCAGCAGTACCGTGTTTGCCCACCTGAAGTCCCCCCAATCTCCTCCCCATCTCTGGATCTGGTGGTAGCTGTTCTGTACTCTGTGGTACCTCCAGTAGTGACACACTATTTACAGCATGAGGAACCGGGAGCTCAAGGATGCCCTTGAGAAAATGATTCCAAGGACATTTTGCTGTAGTGACAGAATTACCACCTCTGTCCACAAATGATTCCCAGTGTATCTGATTCCATTTTTTTTGTTTGTTTGTTGTGAGGTTGGGTTTTTTTGGTTTAGTTTCCTTTGGTTTAAACTATAATTATCATTATTGCTGTTGATATTTTTCATTCATGGTTTTTATGTTTCTTTCTTCACAAATATTTGCATTTACGTCACTGTATCTGAGTCATGTACCAACTTTGCATGTATAAGTGAGCCTGGCTGCCTTTATAAAAGTATGTTCAACACTGCTCAGAGTTAGCGTGACTCGTAGCATCTCGATAATACCGTGGGATCTCTCCGGTGCAGTGCTTTCTGTCCGGGCTCTTTCTCCAAAGAGGCATGAGGAACTGCCCCACTGAAATTCCTCTTCCTCCATGTGTTTGGGAGCAAAAAGCTCAGCGTCTGTTTGTGACCTTTTAGAGACGAGACGTCGGACGGGATTTATGCGTCACCAGTCGGTGTCTGATGACAGGTAAGATGGTGAGTGTAACTGAGGGGTGTGCCCAGGGCTCTCACACAGGTGACATTAAGGACACCCATCGTCTAGGAGAGGAATCTGGAGCTGCCTGGAGGGCGCAGTGGTTCTCCAGGAGCGGCATGTTCCCAGGGTTGAGTGGGTATGGAAGAGGTCGGCAAAGATGGGGTTGAGGCCTAAAGTACAGGACATGTGCAGACCTCCTCGGGGCACTCTCCAGTTCCTCCCCACCTCTCGACAGCAGCAATTCCCACAGAGGGACACACCGGTCCAGATGTCACCACACCACGGCTCACTGCAGGGGGATGAAAACTCAAGATGTCTGGGGTGGCAGAGCTTCTCCTACCACGGCCTCAGATGCAGTTGACCTTGTTCACGCTGAGCACGCACCACTGGCTGGTATGGTGTCCCTTGTAGTGCCTACAGCACAGAGGACCCAAATCCTTGCCTGCTAGCCAAATCATTGTATTCCCTTCCCTGCATGCAGTAGTCATGCCACTCTCCTCGAGCTGCCTTTCCCTCTGGACACCTATCAGACAACTTAATGCAATTTCTGGTGCAATGATTGTGAGGCTTTTGGGGAGTCAGCAGTCCTAGGATGAAAGCAAGCACACCTTCAAAATTCACCAGGATTCACACGATTTTGAAGGCTTTTGGAAGATGCGGGTATGAACATGTATCACAGTTTCTGCAGGGGCTATGGGAAAGCCCATACGTACAGTAGTGATGTCTCCAGGAGCTGATCTTAAACTCTCCATCTATCCAGGAGCTGGCCCTGGGATTCCCTCATCCCTCCAGTTACCCCATGGAGAAACACACACACACAGACTAACACACACACACACACACAGAGACATGTATTTGCTAGCGGGGGCGGGGGGGGGGCTACAGGGGGTGGCTTCTGCGAGAAGCTGCTAGAAGCTTCCCCTGTGTCCGATAGAGCTGATGCCAGCCGGCTCCAAGACGGACCCAATGCTGGCCAAGGCCAAGCCTATCAGCAACTGTGGCAGTGCCCCTGTGATAACATATTTAAGAAGGAAGAAAAAGAGAGCGACTGAGACAATTTGAGAGGAACAACTCTGTAGACACCAAGGTCAGTGCAGAAGGAGGGGGAGGAGGTGCTCCAGGCGCCAGAGCAGATTCCTTTGCAGCCCATGGAGGTTGATGGTGGAGCAGATATCCACCTGCAGCCCACGGACGACCCCACGCCGGAGCAGGTGGAGACACCTGAAGGAGGCTGTGACCCTGTGGGAAGCCAGCGCTGGAGCAGGCTCCTGGCAGGACCTGTGGACCCATGAAGAGAGGAGCCAACGCTGGAGCGGTTATTCTGTCAGGACTTGTGACTCCGCTGGGGGACCCATGCTGGAGCAGTCTGTTCCTGAAGGATTGTACCTCGTGGAAGGGACCCACGCTGGAGCAGGTCATGAAGAAATGTAGCCTGTGGGAAGGACTCAAGCTGGAGAAGTTCACCGAGGACTGTCTCCTAGGAGAAGGACCTCACGCTGGAGCAGGGGAAGCATGAGGAGTCCTCCGTGAGGAGGAAGGAGGGGCAGAGACAATGTGTGATGAACTGACCACAACCTCCATTCTCCGTCCCCCCGTTCTGCTGAGGGGGAGGAGGTAGAGAAATCGGGAGCAAAGTTGAGCCCGGCAAGAAGGGAGGTGTGGGGGAAAGGTGTTTTGAGATTTGGTTTTATTTCTTATTACTCTGTTTCACTTGGTAATAAATTGGATTATTTTTTTCTAAGTTGCGTCTGTTTTGCCCGTGATGGTAAATGGTGAACGATCTCTCCCTGTCCTTATCTCAACCCACAAGCCTTTTGTTATCTTTTCTCTCCCCTGTGCAGTTGAGGAGGGGGAGTGATAGAGAGGCTTTGGTGGGAACTCAGCATCCAGCTGGGGTCAACCCACCACAACGGCTCTCTCCATCGCCAAATCACAGAACCATTGAGGCTGGAAGGCAGCCAGCTTCCACCTTCTCTGGGCTTCCTCTTCATGCTTGATTTTTGTCAGGGGCTCCTTTCTCACCCAGTCCAGCCTCCTGCAATGTTGCTTGACTTCCTGCATGTCTGGGTGTACTGTTATGAAGCTTGAAGAGGAGATCCTTGTCTAGCAAACAGCTCTTCCCTCTTCTCTGCAGGACCCTAAACCATGGGATTCTTCCAAGCAGGTTCCTCAGCACGCCAAAGCTGTCTCTCCTCAAGTCCTGCTCTTTGCCTTGTTCCCTTCCCTCAGGAAACTCAGCTCTACTTTCTGACCCCAGATATTCCATCCCTGACCAGCTCTTCCTTGTTTCGACGGATGACGTCCTGAAGGACAGCCCCCCTCACTGGCCTCTCAGTCACCCTTGTCGGGAAGGCGTTGTCAGTGAACTCCAGAAACCTCCTGGATGGCTTTCACCTTGCTGTTTTGCCCGTTCAGTCAATACTGGGATACTGCAGGTCTGTCATGAGGACCAGGGCCTGCAAACATGAGGCTTCTTCCAGGTGTCTGAAGAAGGCCTCATCTACTTCCTCTGCCTCATCAGGAGGTCCACAGCAGACATTCACCAACCACAGTGTTGCATTAGGGGCATTGCTGCGTCACGGGGCTGCATTAGGAGGAACATGGGCCCCTCAACCAACCTGCCTTATCATCCCCCTCAACTCACATTGGTGTGGCCTACACACATGGGTGTGTCCCAGGGTGTGGCTTTTGGAGAAGCAGGGAGGAAGTGGAGAGTGTCAAGTGGAGGTCTGCCAAGGTGAGGCTTGGGACCTAGTGCACATGACCTGTGTGGGGTTGTCAAGGGACTGGGCGTTCTTTGGCCCAGCAGTGTGGAGGCTCCAGGCAGTACAGGAGTGGCCTGAGAGTGCTTGAAGAGTTGCTTCAGAGATGATAGAGCTTCCCTTTGTAGTGAGATAGAGCATGAGAAAGAAGTAATGCCACAAAGTGCAGCTGAGGAGGCCTAGACTGGACATGATGAAATGTACTCAAAGGGCAGTGCCATGGTGTATGAAGTCACCCAGAGGGAAACTGGATCAGCCCAAGGCTTTGTGTTTCAAGGAACAGCCAGGGAGGGTGGAGAGATATCAGTAAAGGAAGGGAGATGCTGAGGTGAGAGCAAGGTGTGGTAGCAGGGTGGATGTCTACAGCCTGCAGAGAAAGAGGCAGCAGGCACCTCCGTGTCTGGCAAGATCATGGAGCAGATCCTCCTGGATGGATGCCCCATCCCTGGAAGTGTTTAAGACCAGGTTGGATGAGGCTTTGGGCAACGTGGTCTAGTGGAGGGTGTCCCTGCCCGCAGCAGGGCGGGTTGTAACTAGATGATCTTTGAGCTCCCTCCCAACCCAAACCATTCTATGATGATTCGAGGAGGAGGAGGAGGTACAGGTGTGAGACACCATAGGACGATGGCCTGCAGTGGAGAGGATAGAGGGATGACGAAAGTCTGAAAAGCCCCCAACAGAGATGAGCTCTTTCTCCCCTTGGCAATGGCTGTTGTCTCTGCCACTGGTGCCTATGAGGGAGCACCTTATCCTTACAGCACTAGAGTCTCATGGCCTCCCCTTCCCCACCCGGGAGACTGGGAGGTGTTGGACCGTGGTCCTGCCCTTGACATTGCCCATCCTCACATCACACTGCCCCAGGAAGAGCCCTGAGCAATGTGTGAGGGACAGGATCTCCCTTCCCAGGGGCTGGGGGTCACAGCTTGTCCCTTTGACTTGATACAAGACATCCAGGATTACTCAGAATCTGTTCCACCTTTACATTGCCTTTATCTACCTGTCATCTCTGCCTCCAGCTTTCTGCTCTAACCAGCCCCTGGGGAGGCTTTGTCAGTAATGGTCCTCAGTGGGACCTGTTAACACTCCAAGAAACTTTGGAGTTTGCATCTGACTTGGACTTCTTCAAAGGTTTCTTCAATTTCCTCTCAGTGTCTGAGGTTCAGGGACCAATCCCACCAGAGGGGTCATTAAAATGCCTTGGGCTGGTCCTCTGCTGCTGATCTGAGCTGGGCTCCTGGGATGGAGGGAGCTCATGGCAAGCGGGCAGCGCTGCAGAGAGACAGCTCTGCCCAGGAGCAGCTCCTCTGCAAAGCGCAGCAGGGCTGAGGGCACTGCCTGCAGGCAGCGAGGGGAAGAGAATGGCCAACGGCAGATGGGCCTGGGAGGATGCTGAGAGCTCAAAAGAGGAGAAATCTTCACGGCCCTTGACACAGTAAGTCTCTGGCTGCAGAGAAATGCAGCTGCAGTTCATGGAGGGATCTCCTAAAGCTGGCATAACCCACAGCCTATGGGATCTCTCTCTTCTACAGAGCAGGAGGACGTGCTCCAGAGCAGGGTTTTCCTGCTGCACCATCAGAGGGACAGGGCATGAGAGGGACAGGGACGGCTGCAGGGTGTGAAGGTGGGTGTACAGCCCAGGGGTGCCCAGGACTGTTCTTCAGAGCAGGGTCTCTATGCCCCAGGGGTCTCATGTGCCATGACAGGGACTCTGCCACCTGCCAGGGTCAGCACTCAGCCTGACCAGGGAGCTCCCCACGGCGTTACACACCATGGAGAAGGAGTGGGTGGAAGAAGTGACCCCCAACAGGGTAGGAGCCTTCTGATATTGATTGAGAGGGTGCTGTGTAGGCAGGGCTGGTTAGTGCTCCAGATCACCACGAGGAAAATGGCGGAGGCAGCATTTCAAGAGGAAGGTCAAGGCAGGGACTACCTTCTCAGCTTTCTTCTAAGGGAAAGGGGAGAGGAGCTGTCAAGTTTGAAGAAGTCACCGAGACTCCTGAACCCTTACACTGAGGGATCAACACAGCTGCCAGAAGCCTCCTAAGTGCCTTCACCCACTCCTCTACCAGCAGACAGCACCACCATCACCTTTGCTTGCAGCATCAGTGCTTCTCTGACCTACTCCTGCGGAGCTGCTAACAGGGAGATGCCCTGGGCAGAGCCCTGCTGCCAGGAGGTGTCTTCAGGGCAGAGCTGAGCACAGAGCAGGTGGGATGGGGTCTGTGAGCACTGACAGGGAGGAGACTTGGAGACAGAGAAACGGCTCCCAGTAGGGACAACTCCAGGGAGCAGAGAGCCAGGCCACCCCTCGGCATCACTCTCTGCTCAGCTGCTTAGAGAAAGAGAGAAGAGTTTTGAGGAATGGACTTTGAAACTGAATTCTTCCGAGCTCAGAAACATCCAGTTTCTTCTTCAAGTATATAGTGCGTGAGATCACCTCTGATGAATAAAAGCGTAATAACCACAGGGAAACTGTGTGGTGAGCAGCAGATCACTCATAGACAGACCAGCTCTCCTGACTCTGCATTAGGGATCAGGGAGCCCTTTTGTCCCTCAGGGCTCACCAGTGTCCAGGCTGAGAGCAAGGTGAAAGATGAGGATTTCTGCCCCTTCAGAGAAAGTGCCCTCACTCAGCAGCACAAACCTGAGCTCATAAAGAGGATTTAAATAAAGATCCCTCCCAAAAAAGAGAAGTAATTTTGAGGGGATTTTTTGAGAAACAGCATAGGACAGGCTCAAAGAAGTCTGCCCTGACTTGTCAATGTCGTCTTTCAACAGTTCCCCAAGCCCAGAGTGAACAAATGTCCAACAGCAGCTCCATCACCCAGTTCCTCCTCCTGGCATTCGCAGACACACAGGAGCTGCAGCTCTTGCACTTCTGGCTCTTCCTGGGCATCTACCTGGTTGCCCTCCTGGGAAACGGCCTCATCATCACTGCCATAGCCTGTGACCACCGCCTCCACACCCCCATGTACTTCTTCCTCCTCAACCTCTCCCTCCTTGACTTGGGCTGCATCTCCACCACTCTCCCCAAAGCCATGGCCAATTCCCTCTGGGACTCCAGGGTCATTTCCTACCGAGGATGTGCTGCACAGGTCTTCCTGTTTGTCTTCTTGCTTGGAGCAGAGTATTGTCTTCTCACTGTCATGGCCTACGACCGCTACATTGCCATCTGCAAACCCCTGCACTACGGGACCCTCCTGGGCAGCAGAGCTTGTGCCCACATGGCAGCAGCTGCCTGGGGCAGTGGGTTTCTCACTGCTCTGCTGCACACGGCCAATACTTCTTCCCTACCCCTCTGCCACGGCAATGCTGTGGACCAGTTCTTCTGTGAAATCCCCCAGATCCTCAAGCTCTCCTGCTCAGATGCCTACCTCAGGGAAGCTGGGCTAATTGTGGTTAGTGCCTGTTTAGCCTTTGGGTGTTTTGTTTTCATTGTGGTGTCCTATGTGCAGATCTTCAGGGCCGTGCTGAGGATCCCCTCTGAGCAGGGACGGCACAAAGCCTTTTCCACGTGCCTCCCTCACCTGGCCGTGGTCTCCCTGTTTATTAGCACTGCCATGTTTGCTGACCTGAAGCCCCCCTCTGTCTCCTCCCCATCTCTGGACCTGGTGGTGGCTGTTCTGTACTCAGTGGTACCTCCAGCCATGAACCCCCTCATCTACAGCATGAGGAACCAGGAGCTCAAGGATGCAGTGTGGAAACTGAGAACTGGATGGTATTCGGCAGCAATAAACTGCCCATCTTCTGCTGCATAACAGCTATTAATTAACTCATTACAGGCCCAGCGTGTCATCTGTAATTTATATTGTTGATGATGGTGTTTTACTCGCAGTGATGTTGTCGTCCCCTCTCTAATTCAGTCTCTGCTTTTCTTTTCTGACCGAGTGGCTGTGTAAATGAGGAGCCATGCTCTCTGTGTGTTTAAGTAAAATAAAGGGCCTTGCAGCAAGGTTGGGTTTTTTTCTGAGATCCTTCCTCCAAGAGCTTTATTGATGTGCAGGGACAGTTCCTGTGTGCAGAGGTGGCAGGGAAGAGAGTCCTGGCATGGCAGCACTGCCAGGAAGCACTTGATCTCCCAGAGCTGTTCTCTTTTCACTTCCACAATCTCTTTCTGATCCCTTGGTGTGTTGGGTTTGCGTGGCAAGGTTTTGGTAGCGGGGGGGCTACAGGGGTGGCTTCTGTGAGAAGCTGCCAGAAGCTTCCCCTGTGTCTGACAGAGCCAATGCCAGCTGGCTCTAAGATAAAACCGCCCCTGGCCAAGGCCGAGCCAATCAGCGCCTCTGTGATAACATATTTAAGAAGAAGAAAAACACTTAGAGAGAGAGAGAGCTTTTGCAGCCGGAGAGAGGAGTGAGAAGATGTAAGAAACTCTGCAGACACCTAGGTCAGTGCAGAAGGAGGGGCAGGAGGTGCTCCAGGCGCCGGAGCAGAGATCCCCCTGCAGCCCGTGGTGAAGGCCATGGTGAGGCAGGCTGTCCCCCTGCAGCCCATGGAGGAAGGATAAGGGGGTGTAGAGATTCCACCTGCAGCCCATGGAGGAAGGATGAGGGGGTGCAGAGATTCCACCTGCAGCCCGTGGAGGACCCCACGCCGGAGCAGGTGGAGGCACCTGAAGGAGGCTGCGGCCCGTGGGAAGCCCACGTTGGAGCAAGCTCCTGGCAGGACCGGTGGACCCGTCAAGAGGGGAGCCCATGCCAGGGCAGGTTTGCTGGCAGGACTTGTGACCCCGTGGGGGACCCACGCTGGAGCAGTTTGCTCCTGAAGGTCTGCACCCCGTGAGAGGGACTCCATGCTGGAGCAGGGGAACGATGAGAGGAGTCCTTCCCCTGAGGATGAAGAAGCGGCAGAAACACCGTGAGATGAACTGACCGTAACCCCCATTCCCTGTCCCCCTGTGCCGCTGAGGGGGAGGGAAGGTTGAAGGCGGGAGTGAAGTTGAGCCCAGGAAGATGGGAGGGGTGGGGGGAGGTGTTTTAAGAGTGGATTTTATTTCTCATTCCTCTACTCTGTTTTGCCTAGTAATAAATTAGATGAATTCCCTCTCTAAGTTCAGTCTGTTTTGCTCGTGACGGTAATTAGTGAGTGATCTCTCCCTGTCCTTATCTCGACCTACAAGCATTTCGTTATGCCTTTTCTCCCCTGTCTAGTGAAGGAGGAGAGTGAGAGAGCGGCTCTGGTGGGCACCTGGCCTCCAGCCAGGGTCGACCCACCACACTTGGCTTTGGTGTAAGGCCTGATTGCCCTGCAGCTTGGTCACAGTCCTGCTGCGTGGTCGTGCTGTGACCGCAGGCAGGGACAGGCAACGGGCACTTCTGTGACAGAGCTGGCCTCTGTAGGAGTGGTTCCATCATGAAAGGGGATCTCCTCAGGGCAGTGCATGAAGCCTTAAGCCTTCCTCCAAAGTCACTCTCAGGAACATGCCTGTGCTGGTTTTGGCTGGGATAGAGTTCATTTTCTTCAGAGTAGCTAGGATGGGGCTGTGTTTTGGATTTGTGCTGAAGACAGTCTTGATAATACAGAGATGGATTTGTTATTGCTGAGCAGGGCTTACATGGAGTAAAGGACTTTCCTGATCCTGACACCACCCCACCAGCGAGGAGGCTGGGGGTGAACAACAAGTTGGGAGGGGACATGGCTGGGACAGCTGACCCCACCTGACCAAACGGATACTCCATACCATATGACATCGTGCTTAACGTTATAAAGCTGGGGAAGAAGAAGGAAGATGGGGATATTTGGAGTTACAGCATTTGTCTTCCCAAGTAACCATTACATGTGATGGAGCCCTGCTTTCCTGGAGACAGTCGAACACCTGCCTGCTGATGGGAAGTGGTGAATTAATTCCTTGTTTTACTTTGTTTGTTTGCGCAGCTTTTGTGTTAGCTATTGAAATGCCTTTACCTCAACCCACCACTTTTCTCACTTCTACCCTTCCGAGTCTTTCCCCCATCCCACTGGAGCAGGGAGTGAGCAAGCCGCTGGTGGTGCTTAGTTGGCGGTTGGGGTTAAACCACAACACTCCTGTGATCACTGTCAGTGTTTTCTTACAAGGAACAAAATTCAAGTCATCATTTCTACCACCCCCAAAAGAGGCTCTTCACATGTGAAATCATTGTTGCAGTTTTAGATAAAGGTAAGGACATGCAGAAGGTCTAATCACCGCTACCAGGTGGGAGCTTCCTGCACGCTTCTCATTACAATGAAATTAATTCTGCATCCCAGGGATAAGCTTGGCAGAACATGGCCTGAAGGCCAAGCTGTACATAGAGCATAGTAGAGGCCTGGGTCTGCTCAGGTTTTCTGTGACACTGATCACTAACTCCTGGATGTACCGTGGTCTGTACCATTTACCAGTACTCCTCTCTGCTCACGTCACCCTTTCTGGATTGTGCCCTCAAACGTGTCAGAGCAATCAGAGAGGTTTTGGGATCCTCAGAAAGGGCAGACATCAAACATTTCTTCAAGAAGGGCAAGGAGGAGGACTGGGAGAATTACAGGCTGGTCAACCTCACCTTAGTCCCTGAGAAGGTGATGGGCCAAATACACCTGCAGGGATTTACAGGCACTTGAAAGAGAAGGAAGGGACTGCCGAACCCACATGGGTAGGGACAAGAAGGGCATGTTTCGTACCTAGACCTTAGCAAGGGCTTTGACATGGTCTCCATAGTCTCCATGTAGTCGGATTGGGCCAACCCTGTTGAATGTCTTTATTAACTCCCTGTACAATGTGACAGAGGGCATTTTCAGCTCCTTTGTGGATGATGCCAAACTGGGCAGAGCCTCTGAGCGACCTCATCAGGTTAACCCTGCCTTGAGCAGGATAGCCGGACAAGAGGAACTTCAGGGCTCTCTTCCAACCTGAGTTATTTGATGATTCCATGAGTCTCTCCCTTGGAGAGCTTTTGGAGACAGAATCGACAGAGGAAGAAGACAAAACAAAGAGGCAGCAGTAGAGATATAAAATGCAGCGGTAGAAATACAGCAGTTCCTCTGAGGAACATTTCTCCACTCAAATTGTTGGTAGGAAATCTACTGGATAAATTTGATGAAAGCAGCTTACTTTTACCTGCTCAGGTACTGGGCCACAAAGAGGGTGATGGTTGGGCATGGTATGATGTGGTCAATTGTGTATAAGTACCTCATAATCCAGTAGGAAGCAAATGGGGAGGTGAGGTCAGTTCTGCCTCTGGAGGTGATAGGCCAGCAGCAGGAATGTGGCTGAGAAAGGGACTCTGAGGTCACTTCACTCTGAAATAGCTGATAGGCCAGACCTTGGCCCATGGCTGGGATATGTGCTTTAAAGCTCACATCTGACAGCATCTCTGACAGGCCAGCAGAAGGCACCTGGTTGGCACGTTGTCTGTGAGATCCCATCTGCCAAAGGACCTAGGCTTAGTCCAGGAAGGGGGCTTATATCTTGGTGGTCATGTCTGTTCTGCCTGAGAACATGATGGGACAGCAGCAGGCACACGGCTTGGTCGTGTCTATCTGAGAAGCTGAAAGGCTAGCAGCCTTGGGAGATCATGGTGAGGTTACTTCTGCCTGGTCAGGTGAAAGGCCTCAAGAAGACTGGTGGGTTGGGATGCCTGCCTGAAGGGTTGTTTCTCAGATGGTGGAGCTTTCCTTGGAGGTAGGAAACAACAGGAGAGAGAAACGCTGCCACACAGTGCAGCGTGGAAGGTGGAGACTGGACATGAGGAGGAAGAACTGTCACTCCAAGGGTAATGCTGTGGTACAAGAGGTCATCCAGAAGGAGTATGAGATCAGTCCATCTCTTTGTGTTTCAAGGAACAGAGCGTGAGGGTGGACAGATGTCCGTGAATGTATGGACCTGCCAGGGTGAGAGCAAGGTGAGGTAGTAAGAGGGGTGTCTACGGTGTGGAGGGAAAAGAAGCAGCTGTGGGACAGCGTAGGACAACGTGTGGTGGAGATGGCAAAGGGCGCTGGCAAGGCTGGAAGTCGCCAAGAGAACCCAAGTCCGTGTCCCCTTGGCAATCATCTCTGCCACCAAGGCCTGTGAGGAGACATGTTGTCCTAAGGCACTGGGGGGGCCTCGTTGCCTCCTTGCACACCCCCAGTAAGGCTGGGAACTGCCATCCCGTTGTCCTTCACTCAGCACGACACCCCCCACATCCCACTGCCCCAGGAAGAGCCCTGAGCAAGGCGTGAAGGACAGGATCTGCCTTCCCAGGGGCTGGGGCTCAGGCCTTGGCCCTTCTGCTTCATCAAACAAAAGCAGGGCTTCCTCTGCATCTCAGCTGCCTGCACATTACCTTTGCCTACCTGCAATCATGGCCTCCAATTATCCCTTCTAACGAGTCCTCGGGGAGCCTTTGCTGGTCATGGTGCTCAGTGGGACTCAATGCTTCAAGGTACTTTGGGTTTTTTCTTTTTACATTGAGTCTTTGAGAGGTTTGTGCAATCTCCTCCAAATACACCATGGGACTCTTTAAAATAAATTAAGCCCTAACGAGCCATCTCTCTCCCTGTCATTTTCTTCAAGTCTTCAAGAGTTGTACAGATAATTGGAGCTGTTTCCTAGTGTAGTTGTGGAGAAAGATTTCAAAGAACTTCTAACAAAGAGGAGGTTTTATTTCCAAGGGTGTATTTTACTACTTTTCAGTTTAGAGAAGAGGTGATGGCAGCATTCCCCAGTAGATCTTGCTCCAGGGTCTCTCCTAAGGACGCCTGGACAGGAGGAATTGCACTCCCTTGAGGTCTGACACAGTATGGACAGCCTTCACCTCAGCTCCCCAGCCCCACCATTTCTCTCATTGGCCACCAGGGACTTTTCCTTACATCAGACTTCTCCACTGAATTCTGCAGCTGGATGTTACAGCTCCTTTGTACCAACCCGCACTTGCTTTCCTTAGAGAAATGGCTGCACACAGGCACAGATTTTTTTTGCCTATTTGCAAGCAAAGAAAAGTCAAGCACGATAAAGTTTCATCGTGCAATAAAACACACTCTGCACCATATGCTTACTACAAGCTGCCTCTAATGACGTTGCCTTTCTACAAGGGATAATCTTATGAGAAATGTTTTAGACAGGTAGGTAGGTAGGTCAGTAGATATATAGATATATAGATATAAACATAACTAAAGAGTTGGCTAAAGAGACAATTAGACTACTTAATGACAGGGCAAGCTTTTAACTCCCTGATGTCAAAGCAGCAGCTTGGGGTGGGTGACAGGAATGTGAGTGAACAAAGAGCAGGGAGAGGAGAAAACTGGAGCACAATGGAAAGGGCCTTTGTCTAGACAGTCTGCTGAAAAGATGACTTTAGAAAGGGTCATTGTATAATAGACAATAGTTAGATGATGAAATAAGGAAGGTTCAGCACAGAGATAAGGAAAATCTTTTTCTCCATGAGGACATCCAAGCATTGGAACAGGTTTCACACAGACGTTGTGCAGTCTCTGCCCTTGGGTGTTTTCCAGCCCCCAAGGGATAAAGCCTCGAGCAATGTGGCCTGACTCCACATCTGATTCTGCTGCGAGCAGAAGGCCAGAACAGACACCTCCTGAAATCCCATTTAAGAAAATCAAAACCAAAAAGATGCAGCGGTTTCTTGTCCTCAAGGTCTGCATTTGATGACAGCAGGGAATGTTCTCAGGTTCCCTGTGACCATGGAAGTAAGTCAGGTCCTTAGTTTAGTCAGAGCAGCTGCAGCTCTCATGCCTTGCTCCAGGCACTGCTGCTCAGGTGCAGGCCTGCTTGACAGGTATCCCCAAACTGTCCTGACCATTTCCTTTGCTTCACCATTCATTCCCTTGTCACTCCCTTCCCACCTCTCCAGTCCTACTCCTTATCCCCTCCCATGCAAAAAGACAACCCCTTTTATCCATTTCCTCACAGGCCCTGCACATTCTCCCTTTGAACCCTTATTTGGTGTTTCTGAGGTGGTTATAACGGTGCTTTCTGCCTTGATTAGCAACTACACTACACTAGTACTCTTTTTCTCATCTGTAGTGTCCTGTAGCTACCTAAGTTATCACCTTGTTAGAGGCACCATGGCTCAGGATGAACATCAGCACAGGTACTTTCAATGTTGGAGGTTCATTCCAGAGGGACCTTGACACACCTGGGGATTTGGCCAGCCGAAACTTGAAGATTTAGAAGGAAAAGCTGCAGAACAACTCCGTGCAGCAGCATGGGCGGTGACCACGCAGGCTAAGGGGTGCCTGGAGGAGAAGGGCCTGTGAGTCATGATGGCTGCCGTAGGAGCCAGTGGGCTTCACATTCCAAAAGGAAAATGGAGAAAATGGAGAGTGTCCGGGGGAGGTCTGCCAAAATGGAGTGAGGAGCCTAAAGCCTGAGCTGTAGGAGAGTCTGAGGGAACTGGGCCTCTCTAGCTGGCTGAAGGGAAGGCATTGGGCAACCTCATAAGAGCCTGCACCTACCTACCTTGAGAGATGAGGGAGCCGAGCTCTCTTCTGCAGTGGCCAAAGAACTGACAGAGGAAACAGCCACAAAGTGCCTCTTGGGAGTTTTGGGCTGAGCCTTAGAAAAAATAACATGGACTAGAAGGAGCACTGCTGTGACCTCCACCTTTGGAGCTCTTCAGGTTTCAGCTCCGCAAAGTCACAGCTACGTGGAGGATGGACTAGAGTCCCCCAGCAGTCTCCTCCTGCCAAGCCTTCCAAGAGCTTGTTCCTTGGCACGTGCTGTACAGGAAGAGATTAAGCTGGAGGTGAGGCTCTCTACATCATAGGATAATTCAGGGTGGAAGGGAGCTCTGGAGGTCTCAAGTGCAATGCCCAGCTCAAAGCAGGGCCAGCTCTGAGATCAGACCAGGTTGCTCAGGAAATGTCAGCATCCACAGAGAGAATTTACACACAAACCAGGTCACCATTACAGAACTGGAGACGAGGCATCTCACCAGCTCCCTGAACACCGCTATCGGTAGGCCATGCCTCCTGAGATTCCTGGGAACACGCACCTTCTTTTCCAAGGAGTGGGTTCCTTATGCAAGTTCCCTGGCATATCTCCAGCCCATGGAGTGCTTTAGACTGTAAACAGAATTGAAAGAAAGCCTCTGACTTGGGTACTATCAACCTCATTGCTCAAAGAGAGGGATATGGAGGCATCTCAGAGCTTCCACGTTCCTGCTACAGATTCAATGCCTCATAGGAAGGAGCTGAAGAAAACACTTTTGAACTGGTATAGGCTTTAGATCATTTCACATGTGAAGGCTCTGCTCTCTGCTTTCAATCGTTGGCACCCTGCTTTTCCTCACCTGCTTTTCCTTGCTCTCCTGCCAAAACCTGACCAAGTGATGAGAAGAAAGGCAGCAGAAAGGCCCTAGGCCTCCATGAATCAGCTGTGGTGTGGCAGCTGGAGGGTGATGGTGTCATTTCATTGTACACCCCACAAAGAATCCAGCTAGGAAGTGAATCTGCAAGTCTGAATCGACAAGGTCCATGGACAGCCCAGGCTGTGTCTATGGCTGTGACTGGAGACCCATACACCTGCAGTGCAGATCAAGCTGGGGCTGAAAGTGGGCTTCAATGGGCTCCTGGGCCCATGGGCAGGGATGCAGGTGGAGGCTGCAGGTTATGCTGGTCAGGGCCATGAAGGCCGATGGATGCTCTCAGGGCCCTGACACTGCCCCCGTGGCATCCCACCTGCCAGTGCCCGCAGGAGGCCAAAGTCTCATTCCCTCATGTGCAGGGCCTGTGCTCTGCTAATCTCCTTCCCCTCGTCCCTGGGGATGTGGGAGACCACATGGTCACTGCAGACCAGGCTGACACTGGTCTTCACATGCCTGACCAGTTCTTCCTCTTTTGGGAGTACCCCATCCAGGTGAGCAGAAGACTGGATGGCCCATTTAGAAGCTGACGCACACACACCCCCACGCCTCCATTTAACCTGTTGCGTGTTCCATAGAGAATGTCCATTTATCTGAGCTGCCCTGACATCCCACAGGGCATCCCCCACTTCTCATCTTCCCTGCTGGTCTCTCCTAAATATGTTCTATCTCCACCTACCACAAAAGCCCTGGGAGGTGTCCATCCCCACCTCGGCTCTTCTTCCATTGACATCACATCTCTGTGAAAAAGTGTGACGAAGAAGGAGTGGCAGAGAGGTTCTGTGCTGACCGTAACCCCTCATTCACCATCCCCCCTGCACCTCTCAGGGTTGGGGCAGGTAGAAGAATTGGGAATGAAGGGGGAATGGTCTTTCATATTTTTGTCATATCAAAAGTCTGTTTTAATTGACAATAAATTAAATTGATTTTCCCCAAGTCAGCTCTTCTTTGCCAATGACAGTAATTAGTAAGTGATCTTCCGGTCTTTATCTTGACCTGTGAGCTAATCTATCTTATTGTCTCCCTTTGTCTTTTTGAGTTGGGGCTGTGAATGAGCATCTGAGTGGGTGTCTGGCTGCTGGCCAAGGCTAAGCCACTACAGAACCACCACATCAGGAGTGCTGTGTCCAGTTTGCAGCTCCCCAGCACAAGAAAGACCTTGACAGATTGGAGCAAGTCCTGCAAAGGCAAGAAGGATGGTTGGGGCCTGGAGACCATTATGGACAAGGAAAGATGGAGAGAGTTGGGGGTTTTTTTGAGAAATCCCTCGGAGTCAAACACTAGAAGAAAGACCCAGGCCAGTTGGTGGGATCTCAAACAATGGATTTTTTCAATATCTCTTGAGACAAGACCATGAACCCCTGATCTAGCTGGACCTGCCTGAGAATGGGCTTGGCTGAGAGACCAGCTGTGGCAAGAGCTATGGGACTTGGATTGTAATGAGTGTCAGTAGGAAACTCGTTTTCTTTTTATTAATAATGGCAGTGGAGTTGGGTATCATGAAGGCCCGGAGGAGGACAGAGGTGGCCATGCAGCAAAGGTCCCTCCTCAGGACTGAGGTGTATGGCCAGAGATGGAAATGGCCAGTGTGTGGGGCAGCCAGGGAAAATTGCCCTGCCGGGGCAGCGTCCCTAGGGCGTCCAGGGAAAAAGGCACAGACTGGGCCCCTCTCTTCTGCACCTTTGCTCCTTGCTTCCTTCACCGTGACCCTTGGCTCTGCACCGTGATCTGCACCCTGCCACATGCCCCCACCCTGCACACTCACACAGCTTAGCTCTACACTGTGTTTGTTCTCTCCTGGGCACATTTCAACCCAGCCCAACCCCTCCCCAGCAATCCCTAATTCTCCTCGCCTCTTCCCAGTACAGTGGCCAAGTCTGGGCTGGCCCACGGCAGTGCCCACGGCAGGGTGCTGCAGAGCTCTGGGCACTCAGCCCACAGCCCCAGCCCCTCTGAAGGGCACAGCAGGTCCTGGGGGGCAGAGCAGGGGGTTCCGGCTCCCCGTCGGTCCCAGGGCTTGACCTGGCCGCAAGGGCATGAGGAAACAGAGGCCACTCACCCTCTGGCTCTCCTCCGTTCCTACTGTAGGTGACCCTCCATGCTGACTGCATTTGCCCCCTTCTCTGCCCCCACCAGCCCCACTCTCCAGGACAGCATGGCAATCCTGGCGCTGGAGCTCCTCAGCTAACAGCTCTCCAGTCTCCCTTCCCTGTGCCAGCGGGGCTCCCGCTGCCTCTCCTGTGATCGCAGAGTCCTCGTTTTCCTGTGAATGCCTGGAATTAACACTTTACTTTAAAAGGTAGAAGGGGACGTTCAGAGTGATGGCATTTGTCTTCCCAAGTAACCGTTACACGTGATGGAGCTCTGCTTTCCTGGAGATGGCTGAATACCTGCCTGCTGATGGGAAATGGTGAAGGAGTTCCTTATTTTACTTTGCTTGCATGCACGACTTTTACCTATTAAACTGTCTTTATCTCAACCCACAAGTCTTTGCACTTTTACCCTTATGATTTTCTCCCCCATGCTGCCGTGGTTGGAGTGAGCGAACGGCTGTGTAGGGCTTGGTTGCTGCTTGGGATTAAACCATGGGACAAAAGTGCTTTGATTTCTCATTCATTCCTGCCCCCCTAAGGGTTGACTTCAGACAAAAAGATGCTGCTGGTTAATTTATTTTGCTTAAATGCAGAGAGAGTCTGGCTCCTCATTTACACAGACACTGTGGGTCACACAAGACAGGTGGATACCTAGGACGGAGGGGGTGAATAAAGACATTTCTTTGCAGACAGCATCATCAAAAGTGGAAAAGGAAAAAAAGAGAGAAAATAAAAAAGAATAAACGAAGAGAAGGAAAGACAGGCTTAGACTGTCAAGATATATATTGGGAGTGATTTGCAGAGGAAATTACACAGTCTCTGGCTGTTAAATACCATCTAATCAGTTTCCTCAGGGCATCCTTGAGCTCCGGGTTCCTCATGCTGTAGATGAGGGGGTTCACTGTTGGATGTAGAACCATGAACAGAACTGCCATCGCCAGATACAGGAATGGGGAGGAGATGGAATGGGGCTTCAGGTAGGCCATCATCATAGTGTTGATAAACAGGGAGACCACGGCCAGGTGAGGGAGGCACATGGAAAAGGCTTTGTGCCGTCCCTGCTCAGAGGGGATCCTCAGCACAGCCCTGAAGATCTGCACATAGGACACCACAATGAAAACAAAACATCCCCAAACAAGAAAACCACTAACCACAAGAAGGCCAACTTCCCTGAGGTAGGCATCTGAGCAGGAGAGCTTGAGGATCTGGGGGATTTCACGTAAGAAATGGTCCAGGGTATATCCTTGGCAGAGAGGTATTAAAAATGTATTGGCCGTGTGCACACTGGCATAGAGAAACCCACTGCCCCAGGCAGCTGCTGCCATGTGGGCACAAGCTCTGCTGCCCAGGAGGGTCCCGTAGTGCAGGGGTTTGCAGATGGCAACGTAGCGGTCATAGGCCATGACAGTGAGGAGAAAACACTGCTACAACTAAAAAGAGAAACCAAAATATTTGAGCAGCGCATCCCAAGAAAGAAATTGCACTCTTGTCTCAGAGGTAATTGGCCATGGATCGATGATGCCATGATGGAAGAGCAGTGGAGACAGAGCCCAGGTCGAGGAGGAAGAAGTACATGGGGGTCTGAAGGCACTGGTTGCAGGCTATGGTGGCGATGGTGAGGCCATGGGAATAGCTGATGGCATTTGTGCTCACTTGGGTTCATCTCCCCACACACACACACTGTGCATGCTTATGTCTCGTCTGAAGCATGCAAACTTGGACTTCTGACCTTGTCATTCAATGTCCCTCTGGGGAGGGAAGAACAGCCTCTCTGAGCTGGGCTGAGAGGCCAGTGCTGGAAATGGTGCTTGTTATTGGCTGCTCTGTGATGGCTGCCCTGGGGCAACTTCCCCGGGATGTCCAGCGAATAAGGGCCCAGAGCAGACTCTGCTCTGCCGGTCCTCCTTCTCTCTCTCAGGAGGCCTGGCTGTGCAAGGACACTGCCGTGTGCCCCCAACCTCCGCACTCACGCACTGTAGCTGATCACTGGTGTTTTCCTCTCCCTGGCACTTCCCAGCCCAGCCCCTCCCCAGCTCTCCCCATCTGCCTGCCCTTGCCCCAGCACAGCCCAGCACAGCAGCCCAGGTTGGGACTGGCCCCACAGCAGGAAATGGAGGTCGGTGACTGTGTCTCTGGCTGGCATGCTGACAAGATCCCCACCCCAGACAGCCTGCAGCCCCCCGTGCCAGTCCCACTCCCCAGGACAGCACAGAGTCCTGGCCCTGCGGCTCCTCAGGCAGCTCCTGCGGCCCTAAGGATAGGGCAGCCTGCCCGGTCGAAGGATTTCTCTTGCCTTGCACACACGTGGTGCCCTGCTCTTCTCCCAGGACATTCCATTTCCCCACAGAGCCTTTCCCCAGGTGAGCATGTCTGTGTTGGCCTGGCCGGCCATTCCCGCACCCTCTCCTCATGCTCCCCGCAGCCCCTGAGCTGGTGGTGCTGCTCTGCAGAGCGCGTGGGCTGCGGTGCCCGGCGCCACGGGCTGACTCTGCAGGGCCGGTGCCGGTCGGGCTGCGTGGCAGACCTAGCTCAGGGCTGTCACTGCCATTGACTGCCTCCCACACAAGTTCTTCTGAGGCCATGGAGGGTGCGCAGAGGTACCCTGCCTCACTTCCAAGGCCATGAGATGCATTTTGGTGCTGCAATGCATCCAGCCTATGTCATTTCACTGAGGGTGATAACGCATCACTCACCAGACTGCTTTCCTTGTGCCCGTTGTGTCTCCTGCGTTGCAGAGCTCGGACTTTCCTGTTCACACCCAGATTTGGCACTTTACCTCTGGTCTCCACCTTGGACAGGCTCACGCTCAGTGGGGCTCCATCCACCGCTGACTCCCCGGCACACGCTGTCCCTGCAGATCCCCTGTGCTCTTCTGGCAGCTCCTGAGTCCCTCCAGAAAAACATTCACTTGCCAGCAGCCCTGTGAACTGCTGTAGAGCCCCAGGCAGGTGAGTTGGGAACCATTCCCCATCTGCATGGGTGTTGGCCACCAACAAGCAACACCGGTACCAGACGTCAGTCCCTAGCAGACCACACTGGGACCTTGATCTCATCCTACTGAGCCCACAGAGAAACAAGCAAAGCAACAAGCCTCTCTGCAGAGTCTATTCTTTGGGCATGTTCTTGAGACCAGCTTCTGAACACCTAAGCCTTCGGGCACTGCCCTGAGAAGATCCCCTTGTATGATGGAAATGCTGCTATGGAGGCCAGCTCTGTATCAGAAGTGCCCGTTGCCTCTCCCTGCCTGCGGTCACAGGACCACCACACAGCAGGACTGTAACCAAGCTTCATGAGCCCCCAGGCCTTCCACCAAAAAAGGGCTCAGGAGAGCATGGAAATGGAAGGAGAACAGCTTGGGAAAGACCAAGTGCTGGTGCTCCCTGGCAGTGCGGCTGTGCTGACGCTCTTTTCTTCTTCCCCTCTGCACACAGGCTCCCCGCAGCTGCAGAGCAGGTCTTGGAGGAAGGACCTCAGAAAAAAGAGTCAACGCAGGGCACTTTATTTTGTTTAAACACCCAGAGGGTATGACTCCTCATTTGCACAGCCTCCAGGTCACACAAAAGCTGGATAGATTGTGAATTAGAAATGGGTCAAATAAAGACATTTCTTTGTGGAAAGCATTCAGATAAGTAAAACAAAAAACAAATAACCCAAACTTCACACACCCCCCACAAACCCCCTTCCCCCAAGACCAAAATGATCATTAAAAAAACTTCCAGGAGACTGGCTGGGCCTCTAATGAGATATATTATGAATATTCTGAAGAAGAAAACAGGCATTTTATTGTTTCTGGAAATCATCCAGTCATTAGTTTCCTGAGGGCATCCTTGATCTCATGGTTCCTCATGCTGTGGATGAGGGGGTTCATGGTTGGAGGCACCACTGAGTACAGCACTGCCATGAAGAGATTGAGGGATGGGGAGGAGATGGATGGGGGCTTCAGGTAGGTAAACATACCAGTGCTGATAAACAGGGAGACCACGGCCAGGTGAGGGAGGCACGTGGAAAAGGCTTTGTGCCGTCCCTGCTCAGAGGGGATCCTCAGCACGGCCCTGAAGATCTGCACATAGGACACCACAATGAAAACAAAACACCCAAAGGCTAAACAGGCACTAACCACAAGAAGCCCAACTTCCCTGAGGTAGGCATCTGAGCAGGAGAGCTTGAGGATCTGGGGGATTTCACAGAAGAACTGGTCCACAGCATTGCCGTGGCAGAGGGGTAGGGAAAATGTATTGGCCGTGTGCAGCAGAGCAGTGAGAAACCCACTGCCCCAGGCAGCTGCTGCCATGTGGGCACAAGCTCTGCTGCCCAGGAGGGTCCCGTAGTGCAGGGGTTTGCAGATGGCAACGTAGCGGTCATAGGCCATGACAGTGAGAAGACAATACTCCCCTACAATAAAGAAGAGAAAGAAAAAGACCTGTGCAGCACATCCTGCGTAGGACATGGCCCTGGTGTCCCAGAGGGAGTTGGCCGTGGCTTTGGGGAGAGTGGTGGAGATGGAGCCCAGGTCGAGGAGGGAGAGGTTGAGGAGGAAGAAGTACATGGGGGTGTGGAGGTGGTGGTCACAGGCTATGGCAGTGATGATGAGGCCGTTTCCCAGGAGGGCAGCCAGGTAGATGCCCAGGAAGAGCCAGAAGTGCAAGAGCTGCAGCTCCCGTGTGTCTGCGAATGCCAGGAGGAGGAACTGGGTCATGGAGCTGCTGTTGGCCATCTGCGGCTGCTGCTCACAGAGGTCTGTGCATGGAGGAAAAGACAGGGAAGAGTTAGAATAGAGCTTAACCTACTGCATTTCTCATGGAAACCTCCCAAAGCGCTTTTCCCCTTTCAGGAAGACCTTTGGCAGGTGTCTTTGCTACGTTCAGGTTGGTGCTGCTTGTGGGTGCCATAGGAGCAGGGAGCTCTTCTGGGGGCTCTGGAGGACTTTGTCCCGCTTACAGCAAGAGCTAAACAGGAACATAGGGTGATATCAGGTTAAGTCCAGTCATAATTGCAAAGAGCTTTTCAGGATTGTTGGTCCCAGTACACCCGACTGCAGAGTAGAGCTGTGGGCATTTCGGTTTGCTTACTTTGTTCTGTTTGCCTATCCACACCCGAGGGATTTTTTAAAGGCATAAACCCTTGGCATTTCTTCTGCGCTCCAGGGGAAACCTTGTGGGTTCTGAGAGACAAAGGAACTGCTCCTCAATACAGAGTGAAGAGAGTCGATCTGTCCATCAGCCCTGGTCTCGGCTGGCCTGCGCTGGCACCTCTTTGAGCTGGAGGACGATTGCACCCAGATGTTCCTCTGAGAAGAAACTGGACACTGGAGGATCTCAGCTCTCCCCTCCTAGGCAGGGACACAGAGGGCTCATTGCAGCTGCCTGTCTTCTCCATGGGACTGCTAGGTGACACAGAGATGCCCTGGGAGAGCTAGGCCCTTTTGGAGGGCAGCCTGCAGCCAAGCAGGACCCACTCCCACCCATTCCCCCCAAGAAAATACCTGAATGTCATAAATATGAGGGGTCCTGCAGGAAGAGTAAGCTCACTCCTGGCCCCATACACCGCAGTGCCCAGAGCCCCAAACATTAGGAGAGGACGCGGATGCTTTTCCTCCATGGATCCATCTGCATGAGACAACATGCAGCACTGGTGTCTGAGCTGCACCCTAGTCCTCGCCCCTCACACCAGTGATTAACGGGGAAGAACAAGGGCGGCAGGGACAAGAGGGGAAAATGCCAAAGTACTCCTGCCAAGGGAGTCAGGACAGGGAGACACAGCTGGACGCTTGAGTGTTTCTCCTCTTCGGTGGTTGGGCCGCTGGGAAGGAAACGCATGATCAAGTCCCTGTGACATTAAGGGTGGGAATATCTGCTGGGTGGGAGAGGAGACCAGGGAGTTGCTCTGGGGAAAGTGTCTGCACTGCAGGGCATGGCAGGGAGATGCCAAATGCCCCCTCCGTGGCATTTCTGGGAGCAGCTCCCTCTCACTCCCTGCCCATGTCACCACTGCCTGGAGCTGTCCCTGCTGGGACCCGTTTCTCTGCCCCCAAGTCTCCTCCCTGCCAGTGCTCACAGCTCTCATGCCACCCGCTGTGTGCTCGGCTCTTCCCTACAGACCCCTCCTGGCAGCAGGGCACCGGCCAGAGAAATCTCTGTGTGTGCAGGGGCTAAGGAGCAGCTCAGACAAGTGCTGAAGTGATCCCGGAGTCGCTCTGGGGGACGCATCTGCCCCCGTGGGTTCGAAGGGGGCTGGGGCACCTCACTCCCATGCAGACCCCTGCCTGGCAGGGCTTCAAGGGTCACTGTCTGAAACTCCCCCAACCCCACAGAGCCCACGAGCAGGAGCAGGAGCAGCACAGACAGGCGGGAAGAGGAGGAGCAGCACCACAAACAGAAGGAAAGGCACTTAAGACAGTCGTCACCTTCACCAGCCGTGCAGGCAGCCTCCCAGACAGCGATGCTGCAAGGCAGTCACGCTCAGCCCCTGTGCTGCGCAGAGAAAAATGGGCACAGGGCTGGAGAGAGGCACCGCTGCTCTGCTGGAGCTCTGGCTGCAGAGGGGGCAGCTGATGCCTTGTGCTCCACGGCCACGAGGGCAGAGACTTTGCTGGGTCAGACAGGAGGCAAGGGGGCTTGCTCCGAGGAAGGTGTCTGCACTGGAGGGGGTGACAGGGAACTTTCCCAATTCTCCTTCCCATGACATTGCCTTCTCAGTTTCATCTTCTTCCCTGCCCACCCCTCGGCTTCCTGGTCCTTTTCAACCTGCTGCTTTGCCCCACAATGTTTTCCTCACAGGAAATTCTGAGAGACCCCATCCCACCGTTGGTGCACTCAGTGTTGCCCTACAGAAAACTCTCCCTGGGAGGGCACCGCCTAGAGACATCTCCCTGCTTCCGACGGGTAAAGAGCAGGTCAGACGAACCGTGATGTTGCCAGCCAAGGTGATGCTGGTGATGCCTGCAGGCTGAGGGGTAGGCGAAGGCATTTTCTGAGGTTCCTAGAAGACCTTCTGATCATGCCACGTAATGGTTAAGAATCTCAGTCACTTCTCAAATGTGAGCAGCTCCGTTTCCCTTCACACCCCCAAAGCATGAAATTGAAGCCTGAGGGAAGCACCTTTGTTTCCAGATAGCCCCTGCCTGGACCCTCCAGCCCTGGGAGGATCTGGAGCTGTGAGCGGCCCTGATCCATGCAGCAGCCTCTGAACAGCAGAAGGACCCTGCCCTGTCATGCTCTGCCGGGTGTCGCTCCTTGCACCCAGACCTTCTCCCCACAGCACCGTGGGGAGCTCCCCAGAAAACCTGAGTGCTGCTCCTCACAGGCAGCACAGTCCCTGTCCTGGCACAGAGCCCCCTTGGGCTGCAAGGACCCTGCCTGGAGCCCAGGGCAGCCCCACACCCAGCCTGGCACCCCTGCAGCCATCGCTGGGAGGAGGGACCCATCATGCCCTGTCCCTCTGAGGATGCAGCAGGGAAGCCCTGCTCTGGAGCAGATCCTTCTCCTCCACACCAGAAAAGCCAGGAGAGCCATCCTGACAGGTCCTATCAGTTGTGGCATGGGCCAGGTCTAGTACAGGCTTCCAGGCACTCGTCTGCATTGCCCTGCAGCCAGAGACTTACCGTGTCAAGGGCTGGGAAGATTTCTTTCCCCGGTGAGCTCCCACACCAGAAGTCTTTCACCTTCTCTCGTTCCTCTTGTCTGCCCTCGCTGCCTGCAGGCAGTGCCCTCAGCCCTGCTGCGCTTTGCAGAGGAGCTGCTCCTGGGCAGAGCTGTCTCTCTGCAGCGCTGCCCGCTTGCCACGAGCTCCCTCCATCCCAGGAGCCCAGCCCAGCTCAGCAGCAGAGGACCAGCCCAAGGCAGCACTTCCTCTGTCCCCCCACGCCCCCCGGGCTCTCTTAAGGTGTCGCTGGGTCTCCAGAGGAACCTGCTGTGAAACAGGCTGAAGGAATCACTGATGTTCCCTCCCACAGCTGGGGAGAACCACTTTCCAGCAGAGTCTTTCCTCCTAATAAAAAAAGCGTTGGGCATAAGAATCTCCTTTCCTTGCGTCGGCATTAGACGGGACACCCAGGTAGGGACAGGGAGGGCTCTCCTTTACCCCTGCTGAGGGAAGGGACTCAGCTGACTCAGTTGAGGCATCTCATCCTTGGTTTGCAGTCCTGGGGCTGGAAGGGGACTCAGCTCTCACCTATGGCTCCCACAAAGCCTCAGGAGGTGGGATTCTTCTTGCCTCAGGTCAGGTGGGCACCAAATAGGCACCTGCTGCCTGGGAGCTGCTTGTCTCAGTTCCCATGGGAATTACTGGAGATGGAGGCCAGGAGTCACCTGTTCAGACTCAAACACCTGGTGACATCTGAGGTGTCAGGCGTGGTCCAAGATATGTGCAGGGAGCTGCAAGCTCCAATGGAGCCGTTCATAGAGACAGGGCAGTATCTGGAGGCATGGTCTTGGAGCTTAGAGGGGAATACCTTTGGCCAACAGCAGATGCCCACATTTTGGACAACTGAACTTTTCCCTACTCCTTACGTCCAGGGCAGCCTACTGAGGTAGTCAGGGGGCCAGAAGGAGTCTTTGCCATAGCCGTCAGCCATCTTCTGCATCAGCTGTAGATACTAGATCACCTTTGACTGTAATGGCAGATGTCTCATGGACATCCCTACGTTGCCCAAGCCAATTCAGGGCAGCTACTCAACAGCCAAACACAGGCCTGCAGTGCTATGATGTGAGATGCCGGGGCCCTCCAGCACAAGTGCATGTGGCTGGCAGGGACCGCACGGGACCTACAGGAAAGGCATCTGCGTCCAGAGTGGGTGTGAGACAGACACTCCAGATGGCATGTCCGATTGCATCAGTTTCTGTTGGCCAGCTACTGAATCCCACCACTGCAATGAGACGGGGTCTGACCCAGCTCCATCCAGTTGATGCAGAAGTTCATGCACAGGAAGCATATCCCACTGGGATCTCCACTCATTTGCCTACTCCCAAAGTCTGCTGGTTCTTCTTAAAGACAACCTCTTATTCACTCACTTGATGATACAAGCAAGGAACCGCCCAAGGATTTTCAGAGTTTTCCTGGGTCACAGGATGTCCACACCCAAAGACATTTTCAGCAGCATCTGTCCTTCCTTGAGATCAGCTTCGCCTCCACCACAGGCTCTCAGGGGCTGCAGAGACACCACGGAGAGCAAAGCCCTCTCCTGCCAGGACAGCAGAGACCAGCCCTGCTTGCCTCTGGCCTTGGGGAGAGAAGATTTGCCTCTTTCTATGCCTTCACACTGACATCTGCCATCTCCTCCAGCATGTCTCTGGTCTCATGCAAAGCATGGGTCTTGGGTACTTGGTCCTGGGTTTGCCTGTGACAAGTCTGAGCTTCTCCCTGGTGCCACGGCTGAGGTGCTGCAGCCCAAACGTGCATCAATGGCCTCAGCCTGGGGCACAGACCGCTGGAGAGCCGGAGTCCCAAGTGCCACTATAGACTCTTGGCATTGATGGAGTAAATGGTGAGGGGTGGTGGGACAGCTCACAGTGGTGCTGCCATGGTGCGTACGGGCTTTTCAGGAGAGGCAGGCCGGGAAGATGGGGTGGGGGATGACCTCCATCTGAAGGAGCTTGTTGTACGTATGGTGCTCCTCTACGGGATGTGCAACAGGTTGTGTGAGCCTTGTGGGTGAGGGTGAGAGGACAGGCCACTTAGTGTGGCATCCTGGTGGGAGATGAAGAACCTGCAACCGGGGTAAGGAAGTGGACTACGCCTTCATTAATTAAGCAACCCAAGGAAGTCTCCAGATGAATGACGCCAGGTCTTATTGGGGACTTTTATGACTCTGGCGCTCACTGGAAGGGGTGCACAGCAGGGTGCATATTGTCCAGCAGGCTTCTGGGTCTCTTGGGACAACTTCTTTGTACAGGTGCAAGGTGGGCCAACCAAGGTGATGCTGACCCAAATCCAGTCCCTGCAGAGGGAGGGCTGATCAGGGCTGTGAAAATGAGTGTGAGCCTGGGCTGTAGTGACCATGAAATCTCAGCTCACAAGGGGAATGAGAAAGGACTGCAGCAAAGTAGAGATGCTGGGTCTCTAGAGGAGAAGATTTTAGCCTCCTCAGGGGACTTTTGGGGGCAATCCCACAGTAGCAGCAGCAGCAGCACTCAAGGGCAGCAGAGCTGCACTGAACTTCTGGTCTTTCAGGACACCACATTCCACACAAAAGAACTGTCCGCATTAATACACAGGAAAACAACCGGGTATCTCGGGACAGAAACTTGGCTAAAAAGGGACCTCATGAAGAAGCTCCATAGAAAAAAGAAAGCATCCAAGAGGTGGATGCTGGGACTCAAGGAGGGATTTAGAAGTAGGGATGGTTTCCTGGAAGCTAAAGCTTCCCAGTGTAGACCCTTGCAAGGGCTACAGGGACACCAAAAGGAGCTGCTGCTGCTGCTGCTTCAGGAACAGTTAAGAAACAAAGAGAATGAGTGGCCACTGCTGAATTTAGTAAGAGCAGGTGTTGATAGGTCTGAGTTCTCTGTGTCCTTCTTGCCTTCGTCTCCTCCAGAAAGGTCTCTGAGGCTTTTCTACCTGGAGCAGGACTCTGGAGGAGAACAACCGTTGGCGAATTTGGATTAAGTCAGGAGTTACCTGAGGAAGCTCAATCCTTACCAGTCTGTGGGAGTGAAGGGGCAGCATCCCAGGGAGCTGAGAGAGCAGGCCGATGCCACAGGGAGGCCACTCTCCATCATCTTGGAAAGGACATGGAGACTGGGGGAAGTCCCTGTCAACTGGCAGCACCCAAACACTGCATGTACTTTCTGAAAAAGACCCAAAAGGATGAGCAGGGGAACTAAAGGCTGTCCCCAGAGCACGTGCACTTGGATCCCATTTCTGGGGAGCATTAAGAGAAGGTGACTGGATTTACCCATGGTAGACTGTGCCTGCCCATCTTTTTTGCTTTCTGTGATGGAAGGACAGGATTGGTGGATGCGGGGAGAGCAGCGCTTGCCCTTTACCTCAAAGTCAGCAAGGCTTTCAGCATCATTCCCCACGCTGTTCTGGTGTCCCAGTAAGGTCATTATGGTCTACATAGATGAACAGGTAGATGGTCAAAAAGACAGTTGGACTTTCAGGCTTGGATGGGTGTGGTCAATGTGTGCTACTGTGCCTGGATGTGTCTATCTAACAGGGTCCTGCAGGTGTCTGTCCTGCAATCTATCCCATTTAATGCCTTTTTAATGATGCAGAGAAGATGAGAGAGTATTTTTTCATATGATTTCTAGATGACAGAGCGCTTTGAGGAGAGCAGACACTACACTGGGGGACAGGGCTGCCGTCCCAAGGGACCTAGACAGGCTGGAGGCACAGAGGTAACCTCGCGATATGCAGTCAGGACAAATCCAAAGTCCTGCTCGTGAGGTGGACTGAGCCCCTGCAAAGCCAGAGGCCTGTGACTGCCGAGGTATAGGAAGCAGCTCTGCAGGAAAGGCTGTGGTGGTCTTTGGGTTACAGTAGGCAAACCATGAGCCGTTCAGCAAAGGCCAACAGCACCCTGGGCTGTATGAGCAGGAGCACAGTCAGTGGCAGTGATTATCATCTTCCTCTACTCAGCACACGTTAGACCGCATCCAGAACACTTTAGCATGTTTTGATGCACTGTAATGCCAGAGAGACATTGGCCAACTGGAGCCAGTTCAGTGGAGGGCCAGAAAGATGGTCATGGCTAGAGCACCTGCCCTGTTAGGAGGGGCTGAGGGAGCTGGACTTGTTCAGACTGGAGAACGGAGGGCTTTTGGGGGAGGATGGAACAGCCTTGCACTGCCTCGGTGCAGTTTCCAAGAAGACATTGCGGTGCAAGGCACAAGGACAAGAGGCAACGGGCAACAAGAGAGGCTCAGGCTCGATATAGGGAGAAATTTTTGATGCATGAGGCAAATCAGACCTGGGAAGACCTTTTGAAGAGAGTTTAGACTGCCTCCATCCCTGGAAGTTTCAAAGAGACATCTGGATAAAGCCACGAGCAACCTGGTGTGACCCTGCTTTGAGCACAATGTTGGTCTATAGACATCTTGCAAGGCCACTTCCAGCCTGAATGGAGCTTTTGTCCCTTCCCCTTCATGTTGTCAACATTAGGGAAAGCACTCCGTACAGCTATTTATGTTTGACGGTGCTTTTCTAGACAGTCTTTAGCACCTAAAAAGGGAATCACACAATATCAGAACACTTTCAAAAACCACGCTTGGTAGCAAAAATCCAGCTGTGTATGGCCTGAAAAAACAGTGAGTATCCTCTCTCATTTCATCCTTCTCTTCTGACCACTTGTTCAGGCTTTTAGAAGACAGGAAGTTAATAAAGTTGAAATTCCTGGGTGCCCATGAGTGAATTCTCACCCTCAGCTTCAGCTGAATCCTTTCTACTTGGGCAACAGTGAAAGGCACAAGCTGTTTTGGTACGTGGGCAGATGCCCGATCCTTCACCCACCACAGGAGGGTCCAAAATAAGAAAATCACGGCCAATGGGGAAAGGATTAGCAGGTGTGCAGAGCAAAAGGATGTCATCAGGGCTGTGTGGGGTTCCTGTGATGCAGCCCTTTGCTTATTTTGTACTCTCTGTGGAGTTCCTGAGATGGTTGCTGGGGTTCCTTGGGCAGCAAATCCATGAAATAAGTGCCCCCTTTCATCACCTGTAGCGTCATGCAATTGCTCACATTGCTATTTTGATAGAGGATCGGGCAATCAGAAATGTCCTAACATGGAGACAAGGATATGGTGGGAAATGGTGTTGAAAGCCCTAAGGAACTCCAGGTAAATGAACCCCGCTGCTGCTCCCGTATCAAGAAATGCAGTCCTTTCATCTTAGCAAGGAATGAGGACAGTCAAGCGTGATCTGCCCTGGGTTCATCCAGTCACCCTCTCTTTCAGATACACAGAAACCAAATCCAAAGGCACGCTCTGTGCCACACAGACAACACAGGCTGACCTCACTATGATATCAGCTGGCTCCCTCAACACCCTTGGATACAGCCCTGCCAGTTCTGTGGACTGTTAATACTTGATCAAGTAACCCCTGGCTTGGTCCACATCCACTGCTGGTGTTTCTCCTCCAGAGTCCTGCTTCAAGGCACAAAGTCCTTGGAGACCTTGTTGGTGAAGACAGAGGCAAAGAGGACAAAGAGCACCTCAGACAGTTCTGCATCTTCTCTGGCAAAATTCAGCAGTGCCCACACATTAATTTTGTTGATTCTCCTTGAACTGTAACTTCAATACTAACAGCTCATCTTGATGCCCTTGGACATCCAAGCAAGTATCAACTCCACAGGAGCCTTGTCTTTCCTAAAGCCCTCCCTGTTTCTAAATTCCTCCTTTGAAGTGAGGTCCTCTATCCACACCCTCCGTGCTTCCCTTTTTCGATGGAGCATCCCGACAAGGTGCCTGTTTAGCCAAGCTGCTGTCCTGAGACGTCCACTTGTTTGCTGGACTATCGGCATGGACGCTTTATGTGCTTAGAGGATGCTGCCCCTGAAAAGCCGTTGCACTGAATGCTGCTCCCCTTGAGTGATACTGCCCACTGAACGTTCCCGGAACGGGCCAAACTCTGCCACTCTGCGACCTGGCATCTGCGCTCTGCTCCTCTCCTTCCTCACTCCCCTTGGGAGCTGAGACTCCAGCATTTCTTAGCTATGAGTGCCAAGGCTGACAAGGATGACACAGCTTTTCAGATCCAGGTGAGCATCACGTTTCTTGGC
This sequence comes from Grus americana, assembly GCF_028858705.1. Lineage (NCBI taxonomy): Eukaryota > Metazoa > Chordata > Aves > Gruiformes > Gruidae > Grus > Grus americana. Next base: position 296,337 of record NW_026561988.1, read on the forward strand.
GCATCTGGCAGCTGTGCTGAAAAGCTGATGCAAAGAACCTCCAGACACCAAAAGCAGCATTTGCACAGTGCTGTCCTGTGAATGTCAGGGGGTGGTGGGTTGACTTTTGGCCACCAGGTGCCCACCCAGCCTCTCTCTCTCATCCCCACCTCATTCTTCACTCTCCTTGGTGCCTCCAGGGTACTTTCTCTCTTACAGCTGCTGCACACTGGGTTTTACCCTTTCTGAAAGAGGTTATCACAGAGATGCCACTGCAACGGCTTATTGGCTCAGCTTTGGGCAGTGGCTGGTCCATTTTGGGGCAGCTGAAAGTGGCTCTCTCCAACATGGAGTCAGCTCTTGATCGCTCCTCACCTAAGCCTGCCATAACTGTCAATGAAGGTCTGGTGGAGAAGGGAGAGAGCCTTAGCTCTCCCAATGGCAATGACTCCGTTTGCTCAGAGGAATACCTCTATAAGCTGTCCTGGCCATACTGAGCAGGGACAGGCTTCATTATTCTAAATGTGGGCATCTACTGTCACTTCAGCTGGCCAAAGGAAAGTCCCACCAGCCTCCAAACAATGAACCAAGATGCTGCCCTGTCCTTCTGAATCGCTCCATCTGAGCTCAGAGTTACCTGCACATGTCTTGCACACCCTCTGGTACCCCAGATGTCACCTGTGGTTTCCATGGGTACAGGAGGGACAGGAAATGTCTCCCTTTGAGTTTCTGGGTATTCTGTCCATAGTGGGACAAGAAGAGGGGATTCTTTGACCTAACTCTGTCTCTTCCCCAGCTCAGGGCAGAAATATCAGTAATGACTTCAGGTTTTTTCACAGCAGGTTCCTCTGGAGCCCCAGGGACATTCTCTGAGGGAGCCCAGAGGGGGCAGAGAAAGTGCTGCCTTGGGCTGGTCCTCTGCTGCTGAGCTGGGCTGGGCTCCTGGGATGGAGGGAGTTCATGGCAAGCGGGCAGCGCTGCAGAGAGACAGCTCTGCCCAGGAGCAGCTCCTCTGCAAAGCGCAGCAGGGCTGAGGGCACTGCCTGCAGGCACTGAGAGCAGACAAGAGGAACGAGAGGAGTTAAAGGCAGTATGGGCTGGGAGGACAAGTGAGAGCTCACCAGGGGAAAGAAATCTTCACAGCCCTTGACACGGTAAGTCTCTGGCTGCAGGGCAATGCAGATGAGTGCCTGGAAGCCTGTACTAGACCTGGCCCATGCCACCTCTCATAGGACCTGTCATGATGGCTCTCCTTGCTTTTCTCAGGTGTGGAGGAGGAGGACGTGCTCCAGAGCAGGGCTTCCCTGCTGCACCATCAGAGGCACAAGGCAAGACAGCTCCCTTGTCTTGACGATGGCTGCAGGGCTGTGAAGGTGGCTGTGCAACCAGGGTTGTCCAGGTCTGTCCTTTTGAGCAGGGTCCCTGCACCCCCGGGGACTGTGTGCTGGCGCAGGGACTCTGCTGCCTGGCAGGGAAAGGGAAAGGGAAAGGGAAAGGGAGGAAAGGGAAAGGGAAAAGGGAAAGGGAAAGGGAAAGCTGTGGGTGGAAGGAGAAAGCCCCAGCATGGCAGGGCAGGGTACGGTCCTTCTGCTGTCGAGAGAGTGCTGCATGGGTCAGGGCTTCTCACAGCTTCAGCTCTCCCTCGGGACATTTCTAAGGGGACTTCTCAAGAAGCCCATCAGGTTAGTGGCTCCTGGAAAGAGAAGGGCTTTCCTGAATCTTTGTCTGGTTGTCTGGGGTTGGCACTGGAGATCAAACTTCCTGTTTCTGCTTAGAAGAAGGCTTTGCGACTCCTAGACTCTTAGCCTGAGAGACAAGTAAGTCTGGGAGAAGCACCTCAAAGCGCTGTTCCCAGCTGCCTCCAGCCAACGCAGCAGCAACAACTTGCCCTTCGCAGCCCCATCAGGTTTCTGAGATCTGGTCTTTAGCCCCTGCAGAGGCAGAGAGGCCCCTGGGCAGTGCCCTGCCCCTGGGAGGTGTTTGCAGGCAGAGGTGAGCACACAGCAGGAGGGATGGGGTTTGTGAGCACTGACAGGGAGTTGGGCTGGGGACAGGGAGGTGACGGCTCCTGGCAGGAGCAGCTCCAAGCAGCAGAGACACGGGCAGGGAGTGAGAGGGAGCTGCTGCCCGAAACGCTGGGGAGGGGGATGTGGGCACCTCCCTGCTGTCCCTGCACTGCAGACACCTTCCCCTGAGCAACTCCTCCCTGGTCTCCTTTCCCAGCCTCAGCAGAGCCTCTGCCCTCAAGCCCATGGGCTCTCGGGCGTGCATTGCCTCTGGAGCAGCCAGAGCCCAGAGAAGGACAAACCCCTGATGTCCAGCAGTCTTGGTGTGTCCCTCCTCCCTTGGCAGCAGCATGGTGGCATGTCACTGCCCACCCCTCCTGCCTGTGCTGCCCTTCTGCTCACCCTTGGATTTGCCTTCTCGGTGCGGAAGGGGGTGGGGGCTGCAGTGGCAGGTTCATCTCCTCTTGGGACACTGACCCTTTGGGTCCTGCTATGCAGATGTGTCTATGGGAGCAAAGTGCCCAAGTCTCCTCCGGGCAACTTCAGGACCTTCAGCTGTTTCCCTGGGGTGTCCTGCTGGGCTGCAGGGTGCCCTCCAGAAGGGCACAGCTCTCCCATAGTATCTCTGTGCTCGCAAGGATCCCCATGGAGAAGACACCTCAGTGCTAAGGCTGTAGAAATGCTTCTGGGCAGCTGTACGTGGGCAGATGGAATGATCTCTTTGTGTTCCTGCTTGGAAGGGGAGAGATGAGATCCTCCTCAGGTACCCTGAGAACAGGTGAGGACTCTCTCAATCTGCTTGGTGAACCTGGATTTCTTTGCTCTCAGCAGCACCCTGTTTCTTTTCAGAGGAACACCTGGGGTGATCATCCTCCAGCTCCAAGCTGCCAGCACCGGGCAGCTGAGAACAGGACTGATGGGCAGAGCAGCTCTCCTCTCTCAGCACTGTGGAGGAAAGTCCCTTTGCCTCGCAGGACCCACAAGATTTCACTTGGAGTGCCTTAGAAATGTCAGGGATTTCCTCCATCCCAAACCACTCCACTTGCAACTAGAAGAAGAGAAACAACCCCAAATCCCCTCAGCCCTCTTCTGCACTTGGGCAAATTGCAAACCACAATGCTGAAAAGCTTTTTGATATATCATGAGTGCATTTAATTGGACATCCCCCTGCATTCCTAGTTCCCTCTCGCTGCACGGCAGGAAGGACTCCTCAGGAGCCCATTGCAGAGTCCTTGCTCCCAATGGCACCCTCAGCCAGCAAAAGCCAGAGCTCAAGTAAGAGAGCTGCAGAGAGGTCTTCCAGAAAAAGAAAGAGTCATAATGTGGGGTTGCAATGAGACGTACAATATGTTTAGCTTGGAGCAGTCTGGCCTGAACTCAGCACTGCCTTCTCCTCCTCAACAGATAAGCTTACCCAGAGGAAGCAATGTTCAACCATAGCTGCATCACTGAGTTCCTCCTCCTGGCATTCGCAGACACCACGGGAGCTGCAGCTCTTGCACTTCGGGCTCTTCCTGGGCATCTACCTGGCTGCCCTC